>NW_015167060.1:947185-953232 GCF_001447785.1 Gekko japonicus
AAAAATTCCACAGCTGTTTCTAGATGCTTTATTATGTGTTAATTACTATTGGGACACAATAATCAATGTGTTGTGTTGTTGGGTTGTCAGAGAGTGTGTGAATTTCATTTCGTTTTTGTTACTTTTGCTCCTTCCAGCAATTTAACTTTAGCCGAATCTGTTACTGGCAACTTGGCAGTGGGATTTCGGTTCGAATGAAAGTGAGAAATATGGAGGAGGAGGAACAATTCTTTGTACTTTGGGCTCAATACAAAATCCTGGGTTTTCACACAAAAGAAATTACTAACTGGCTAAGTGCCATAACATTAATTATATAACCATATCCAAAGAAACCATATAAATATCATAAGGCAACATTTGTAATATTGCATTTAAAACAAATATTTCTACTAGCCTAGTTTTAAAAATCCTACAGCCCACACTTCCCAGAAACTAAACAGAGTGTTCCAGGAGAGGTCTGGTTGGAACTCCAATTGAACAAGGGCCCCAGGCCAAGCCTTGCTGAGAATCTACTTCTAGATTCAGGTCATGTGCACAAAAACAAGCTGAAGTTCTTCACTGCTGTTTAGTTCGGGCCATGACCAATCTTGGTCTGTGGTAAAAAGGTAAAGGTAAAGGTTCCCTTGCTCGAAAGCCAGTCGAGTCCGACTCTAGGGTTGCGGTGCTCATCTCCATTTCAAAGCCGAAGAGCCAGCGCTGTCCGAAGACATTTTTGTGGTCATGTGGCTGGCATGACTAAACACCAAGGCGCACAGAACACTGTTACCTTCCCACCAAAGTGGTACCTATTTATCTACTTGCAATTTCTTGCTTTCGAACTGCTAGGTTGGCAGGATGGTCTGTGGTAGGGTTGCCAATTTTTCAGCTCACCTCTGTAGTTAGTTGCTTAGTTTAGTTTTGTGACATGAAAAGCTTCATCCGATGATTTCTACAGCTCCAGCCATGACTGAAAGAGCATACTGGGCTGCTGAAAGTGGCTCCTCGGGTGGTCGCAATCCTCTGAAAAGACAGGTGGTGGTGGGCATGATGAAAAATCACCCAAACTGCAGGTGAAAATTGCTCACACAACAACTGTCACAAGCAAGGTTGAGAACAGCATAGGGCATGCTGTCAGAGCATGGTGCGAGTACGGCAAGAGCACCAACTCAGGAAGTAGTCAACTCAAGGTCCGGTCAAAGGTTATGCACAGAGTCAGGAGTCTAGTCCGAGGGTCAGTCCATACAGCAGGGTCTGAGAATTCGAGAGTTACTCATGAGCAGGTTCAGGAGCAAGACAAAAGCAGAGTCAGGAAACGGTCCAAAGAGTCACAGGGTTGAGGCAGGATCCAATGCATTGCAGAGTCATGGATTTCGACTTGTTGCTTCCACGATAGCCTTAAGGGCCAGGGCTATTTTTGGGCAGGAACACACATGAACGGAGTTCCGGCTGGCTCCCGAGTTGGCCACAACCAGCAGGAACTCATTAGCATAATAGGCCACACCCAACAGCAGGAACTCATTAGGACTGGCTACATTAGGGGTGTGTGGCCTAACATGCAAAGGAGTTCCTGCTATAAAATCCAACAAACAACAAACAAGGTAAACAGAATAAGAAGCAAAAGGTGAGTGTGTCTGAATGACCACACTTCTGCGAACATGGGGTGTGTGGCCTAATATGCTAATGAGCTGTGCTGTCAGGGGTGTGTCCTAATAAGCAAATGAATTTCTGCTGTTGGGTGTGGCCTATTATGCTAATGAGTTCCTGCTGGTCTTTTTCTACAGAAAAAGCCCTGTTAAGGGCCATGCTTACAGCCAGCTACTTGGGAGTAATTCTTCAACTACTCAAGCAGCTGGCATCAGGCCAGGAGGCATGCACTTTGTCATCTCTCCTGTAGTTCTGTTCATAGCCTCTGTCTGTGGCACTCTAAGGGTGTGGGTGATACTGGACAGCTGGAAACAATCAACTGAGTTTCACCTGTTGAATCAGGGCTTGAGGGTGTCATGGCTGTGCATAAGCTGTCTGCTGTGAATCCTGACAAGCCTGCAGCTCATCTTCCTGCTTGCCGGCTTCTGCTGTATCAGAGCTGGCTGCACAGGGCTCCTCTTCTTCTGATGAGTCCTCGCTCTCACTGAGTCCTGGCTAACCCATGACAACAACTTTGTAATTTATTGCTTTCTGCTTATTATACGCCTTGTCCTCTGAGGAACTTGGAACAGCTTAAATTCAGTTTCCTAGGCATGCTCCCATCTGGGTAGCTGACAAGGCCCAATCCACTTTGTTTCAGCAACAGGACTGATGCAACAGAGATCCACAGTGATGACTGGCTCCCGCTGCCACAGTACTAAGAGATGAACAGGAGACAAACATGTTTACTCCAGTCTTTGGAGGACATAGCTCTCACGCTCAAGGGCCATGTGAATCAGCTTTGACTCACAGACAAAGCTAGGAAGCTGCCTGTGGTTTAGGAAGTGAGTGCTTGATATTTGGCTCAGGAAGTCATCATTGTATGTAGACGCTGCAGTCCCTTGATGCAGGAAGCCTGGTCCCAGGCCTTCCCCTTCCATCATGGAGCTCTTTCTGCAGTTGTGAGCGGGTGCTGTGATCTCACTGCTGAGTGTGTGATGAGGCCTGCGGCTCTGATGACAGCCTGCATTTGATAGGATCTGGGTGCTGGCGAGAAGGAAACCATCTGGCCTTGCTTCAGGGCCACAACAGGTCTCTCTCTCACCAACACCACCGCCCCCCCCTCCACCTGGATGGCTCCAACAGGGTCTGAAAGTGGGGGGAGACGGATCTTAAGCCCTGCAGATTCTCAGAACTTTGCCAGTCACAAGGCATGAGGAAGCCGGAGGTGCTTGCAAAGCAAGCCTCTTGAAAGACTAGAGAAAAATATGGGAAAGCACTGCAGAAGGCCAGGCATGCTAAATAGGAAGCGTGACATGCCTCAAAGGAGACATTCGCCAGATCATACTCCAGCATAATTAATCTGCTGTAAATACCACCTCCCTGTTTCTGTTTTTGCAATCACTATTGATTAAAATCACCATCCCGCATGTTAGGGCACATCCGCATCATCTCTTAATAAGGATTATTTAAATATATTCAAAATAGTGTTTTGTCCAAAAAAAAATCTGCATAGTAAAAGAGTATTCTACTTACACCCTCAATCCAGAGCTGCAATCAAGCACAGGAACAGTTGATTTCAATGAGGTAGAAGTGCTTTTTAACTATGTGCTGGATTTTTAAAAATGCATTTTTAGCTGCCCTGCAAGGCTACACTCTTATGCACTCTTTCATGTGAATCAATTCCAACTGAACCCAAGGGGGGGTTTACTTTCAAGTAAATGTGCTCTGGTTTGTACTGGAAAACCTTCAGCTCCATAGCAGGAAGACACTGGAGAAAGGACAGATGTATTATGCAGCCCAATCCTGTCCATTTTCACTTCTAAGTAAATTCTGCTGTATTGTGAGGCTCACTCCTAGGTAAGTGTGCAAAGGAGTGCAGCCTTAATTTAACCGAAAATGTCCTAGAGTTACCAGACTCTTCTTCATTTAGTCTGGATGGCCGAGGAGATGCCTTCCTTATAGCTCAGCAGCAGCATCTAGTGAGCCCATCAGATTGATTTTGCAGTTACTAGCTTACGCCCTGTAATTACCCAAGTTCCTCAATGTGGATATTTGTATCTGTTACAGTTACACAGATATTTGTAACTGCTGTCTAAACTTTACTTCTCATGGGAAAATAGTGTTCTGTCCAATAAGAAGAAGAAGAAGAGAAGAAGAGATTGGATTTATACCCTGCCCTTCACTTGGAGTCTCAGATTGGCTTATTTATTTATTATTTATTTTTTACACTTATATCCCGCCCTCCCCAGTGGGCTTAGGGCGGCTTACAAACTCCCTTCCCCTCCCCACAACAGACACCCTATGAGGTGGGTGGGGCTGAGAGAACAAGTACCATCCCTTGCTTCTGTAAAGTTTGAGACATTTGCAATCCTTTATTATGCATACAGGAGCTGCGGTGGCTCAAGTGGTTAAGACACTGAACTGCAGGCTGTGGAAGGTTGGTAGTTCAGCAGTTCGAGACCCGGGTGCCGCATGATGGAGTGAGCTCCCATCTCTAGTTCCAGCTCCTGCCAACCTAGCAGTTTGAAAGCAAGAAATTGCAAGTAGATAAATAGGTACCACTTCGGTGGGAAGGTAACAGCGTTCCATGCGCCTTGGTGTTTAGTCATGCCGGCCACATGACCACGGAAACGTCTTCGGACAGCGCTGGCTCTTCGGCTTTGAAACTGAGATGAGCACTGCAACCCTAGAGTCGGATTCGACTGGCTTTTGAGCAAGGGAACCGTTACGTTAATTATGCATACAGAAACAATCAAATAAAAATCCATTGATTTTGGAATGCACCCCCTCCATGTCTCTACATATATATATATATATATTTCTGTACTGCAAAAGACGTGTGGCTACATGATCAAAGGTTATGATATTGCAAACTGGTATATTTGAATTATTATAACAACCAATTAGTATGCATGTTTGCTTGGGAAATATGTGGAGTGAAATGGGAAAACTTGATTTAACGTTGTGATTTACTTCCCCTTTTGTAACCATGCAGACAACTCTTATATACAGCTATGTAGGAGTAACCCTCACTAGAGTGGAGTGAAATGGGAAAACTTGATTTAATGTTGTGATTTACTTCCCCTCTTGTAACCATGCAGACAGCTCTTATATACATCTATGTAGGAGTAACCCTCACTAAATTCAGTGACATTTCCATGTAGGGATGCCAGCCTCCAGGTGCGACCTGGGGATCCACTCGAATTACAGCTGATTTCCGGACTTTGTATGCTTTGGAGGGTGGACTCTATGACCATTGATCACATGGGCAGTTTGGCCCGACACAGCTACTCCTCCCTTCCAGATCAAATGGGCACAGTCAAACAGCCACATCTGTCAGGTGTTCCCCAGACATACTTATCCTGTCATAGGACGACTTGGAGCCAGGTTAAAAAGGCACCACATCACAAGTGGTGTTTTTGGTTCCCCGCACAGTTATTGCGCATGGCCGGATGTCTGAACACGGGGGAGCGTGCGCAGAACAGATTTGGCTGTCTGAACCTGCAGATCCATTCTGGCGCTACGGAGGGGTTTTAAAAAAATTGCCTATATGCGCATGTGCACACGCATGCACACTTATGCACGCACATGAATGTTGAGATTTTTTTGGCAATGTGTTCCGTGGCTGAGGTGCTGCAGTAATATGGATGCTTTACCATGGGATGTCTCCGTGGGGAACCTGCAGCAGGGTGTGCCGTGTGGCTCATATCGCACCAAGCCGCCAGTGTGACCATGACCTACGACATTGCACCCCACTGAGGTCCCTGTTCTCCCCAGACTCTATCCCAACTCTCCAGGAGTTTCTGTATCTGGTTCTGGCAACCTCCCCCCCTCTCTTTCACACACACACACACACACACACCCACACACGCACACACACACACACCGGCTGGTGGCCAATGGGGATCTGGCAACCCTATTTCCATGCTAACATTCACAGGCTCAGGCTCAATTTAGACATCATGAACAATCCAGCATTTGCTTGTGATGGGCACATACTAGGCTAATTGTTGAGCTTATGCACCACCTTAAGTCTTCAACTAACTCCAGTTATTTGTGATGTCTGGAAATGAATTCCTGAAATGGGTTCATTTCATTCCCAGTAAACTGGATTCTTAACTATACTTTACTTTCAGATACTGGGGAAAAACTAACCTCAGTTTGTTAAGGCTCCCACATTCAGACATCACAACTAATTAAGAGTTATTCGAAGACCTTGGTCTTCAGTCTCTGTATTCTGCAAAATATACTACAAAAGGGGAGGAAGTAGAGGAGGGAGGGAACATGTGAGTGCAACAACTACCTTTGTACATTGAATCGATCCTTAAACCATAAGAAAACCCAAACTGCATACAAGAGAGAAGCAAAATATTAAGCATGGAGGAACTAATCCTCAGAGAGACTCTGCCAGAGAGGTCCAGTGTTTCCACTCAGTGGCCGGG
>NW_015167060.1:953298-977251 GCF_001447785.1 Gekko japonicus
CAAATTCCCCCATGGCTCAGGGTCCCATTGGAGGGGAGGGAGAGGGGCAACGGTCATGCGGCCTCGTCAGGTCTTCCTGCTTCCACAGTGGGCTTCTCAAGCTTTGTTGGGTGATAGTGAGATATTGAAAAAATGGTATTTAGCAGAGATAAGATAGTCCAGCAGAGCCAGAGTAAAATTATTCAGACTGAGAGTCCATGTGTGATTAAAATATAAAGTTTTTACTAAATTCTAGCATGGGAAGGGTAACTGGGATGAAAATAACAACAGAGCATAATCGGCTACATCCTTACTCTACAAAGACAAAACTAGAAGAGTGTGATTATGGCTACTCTTCTTCTTTTTCAGAACACCAAGCAAAGACGGGAAGAGAGCCATAAAATGCTAATACACCTTGACACTTTAGTCCCAATCAAATTTCTAGATCAGGGAGAAAATTCCCGGGCATTCCTACAGCTAAAGAACATTGGTTACATGAGAAACATGTGACTTCCTGTGAGTAACATAAACAAACATTTAACCCCAGATATACTGAGTGTTTTCAACTTGTAATACCCAACAAGCTTTGAGAGGCTGGCTGCAGAAGAAGGAAGACCTGGCAAGGCTGCATGGAGGCTGCACCTCTCCCTCCCCTCCTGCTCGGCCGGAGTTGCTGTGCGGCCTCACCGGGTCTTCCTGCTTCCGCAGCTGGCTTCTAAAGGTTCGAGAAGCCGGCTGCGGAACCCCGAAGACCCGATGAGGCTGCCCCTCTTCCTCCCCTCCTGCTGGCTCCCTCCCCTCCTGCAGGGGCCGGGCCTATTCATGGGGGCGTCACCTTCGTGTGCCCCCCATGGCTACAGGCCTGGCTATAGCTTCAGGCTGCCAGACAATCTTAGGATCTCCTGGCTATACCACACACCATTCTATACAATAACTGAATTTACTCAGTGGCCAGATGTAGGACATGCCTGATCTCTGGAAGATGGACACTCCCTACAAGCTCCACCTCCCCTGCTGACCATGAGAATGGGTCAGGGCCAGCCTTAGCAGGAGGCCATGTGAAGAAGGTGGTTCACTTCGAACAGCAGGCGTCTCCAGGAGGTGCCATTCTGCAGCCTTCCACCCCCATATTTGGGTGTCCTCAGCCTCAGAAGGTGAGCGAGTATAAATTTTAATTTTCATCTTAGATGTGAAACTGCAGCTCTGGTGCCTGAACGATTTTCTCAAGCATTTAGAAGAAGTCATAATCACTGGAGTCAAAAGAGGAAAATTAGGAGGCACTATGGTGTACACGAGGGATTTACAGCGGCAGATCATGTGAAAAACTGACCAGCATAGTCAGATCTATAATGGACAAGGAAGTGAATTAAGCCCTTTCATACTCCTTGATCCTGGCTGACTAATGAACCATGATAGCAAATCACTATGTGGTAGGAGGGGAGGTTATTCACATGCCTAAATAACTGCTCTGAAGAACCAAATGTTGTGAACTCTGGGGGAAGGATACATTTGCCAGCTCGCTGGATGGCAGAAGATTCACCTAAACCTCTCGCTTGCAGGCAGAGTGAGGGACGCTCACTATATCAATGTTGCTGTGAGATACCATTACTAATCCCGTTCTGGTTCATGCCTTTGGAACAATGGGTCGTGAGAAAATAGACTGATGATCATTAATCCCAACACTGTGAACCTGGCTTTTCCTCAAAAAGTCATGAGTTTTTTCAAAAACCACGGGCATTTTCAATGGTATCTAAGTAGCCTGGGAAAGGGAAGTAGATACGAATGACTTATTTTTTTTCCAAGCTATGAGGTGGAACATGAGGATGACCTGACTAGACGAGAGCAAAAGTCCACTGAGTCAGGCACTCCCATCTCCAGCAGTGGCTTGCCAGGTGCCCCTGGAAAATTCACAAATAGTGTCTGATTCATTCTTTGCTGTGTGCTCATCAAAGGTATGGTTTCTTCCCCCCCCCCCCCTCAGGGACCTCAGTGGGAATGGCATGAGAGGGGAACTGAAGGTCTGCAAAGGGAGGGGGAAATTGATGAAAATCACCTGCCCTTCCATCCATCCGTGAAAACTGTGGCAGAATGGAGACATGAGAATTTCTGTTCTTCTCAATATACTCTCTGAAGATGCTAAAGCCTATATTTTAGTAAGAATGGACTCTGGTTCAGTCCCAGAAAGCCTTGTACTTAAGCTCTGCCTGCATCCCAGGAACACCCTGTAACTGGCTGAACTGTGCTCTCCACATCTGTTTGCATTATCTACGACAGAGTGTACCAGCTCCAAGCGTACACTTCTATGGATTGAAGTCAGGCCTGCCTCTGGTGCTATCTGAATGTGTTGGGTGATAGTGAGATATTGAACAAAATGGTATTTAGCAGAGATAAGATAGTCCAGCAGAGCCAGAGTAAAATAATTCAGACTCAGAGTCCAGGTGTGATTAAAATATAAAGTTTTTACTAAATTCTAGCATGGGAAAGGGTAACTGGGATGAAAATAACAACAGAGCATAATTGGCTACATCCTTACACTACAAAGACAAAACTAGAAGAGAGAGATTATATGGCTGCTCTTCTTGTTTCTTCAGAACACCAAAACAAAGATGGGAAGAGAAGCCATAAAATGGTAATACACCTTGACACTTTAGTCCCAATCAAATCTCTAGATCAGGGAGAAAATTCCCCGGGCTTTCCACATCTAAAGAACATTGGTTACATGAGAAACATGTGACTCCCTGTGAGTAACATAAACAAACATTTAACCCCAGATACTTGTAATACCCAACAGAATGACACTTGATCTGTCCCGATAACCCATGGTTAGTTATAGCTTACGATGCTTCTAGTGGGAAGGGTCTTTGCATGACATTCTTTATGACACCCACCTTGGAAATGCTTGGCAATGAAAGGGTATAAAAGGTGTCAATTGGAGGGGCTAGGGGTTGCCTTTTCTGACTGCCAGTTGGGCCCTCCGTTTTGGCATCCAAGAGATCTCTTTATTATTGATCAATATGTATACACTGTTTTACCATATGCTCTGAGCAATCTGGTTATCTTGGTATTTCGCTGAATAAAGTAAGAACACAGTGCAAACGTTTGGCTTTGTCTCTTACCCCTTGGGCTGGTCTCCTGCCAGTCCACATCCGGCCCAGGGACTCAGAACTATTTCCCCCCACAACAAAAATCATCCACTGTATCCAACCCCATGTATTTATGTCATGGACTTCCTGCTGGAATATTTCCAGTCCCTTTCCTAATAAATCCTAACACCAAATGTTATTTTAGTGATCCAAACACAATGAGACAACGGGGGTTTCCTGACAGGACCTTCCAAGCAATTTTTAAACCTACATGGGAACCACTCATTAATTCACCCCGTGTGGAGGAGAGAGGGGGTTTAAAATGAATGGTTTTGCCTATTGAAATGGAGTCCCTGTGCCACTATTAACTGCAAAATGGGAGGGAAGACAGGCACACCTCTTTTTTTTCTCCTTCCAAGACAGGGATGGGAGTTTCTGAGGGCTCAACAAAGCAGGGATGAGTTAAACCCTCTTTATGTACCCCAGGTGGCCTTGATTTGTGTTTGGGCCATGTGGCTTCTATTCAGAGTTAGACCCTTCTGGCTAGGCCGGCTGTCACAATACAGTTCTCCTGTCTAGGGCAGCACTGGAGGGCAACACCAGAGAGGGTTCTGCCCCTCAGGAAAATAGCACTGGGGGGAGGCTGAAGCCCCTTCTCTCCTCCACTCCATGCCATGGTCCTGGTCACAATTGGGCTCTGTGGTGCTTCAGAAGAAAGTTTCCCATAGCTGCCATCTGGCTGCAGGCAATGCAAATTGGGGCAGGAGTACCTGGACTTAACTTGTGGCAAAACGTCTTCTGTAGTTCAGGCCTTATGAAATTGTAGCCAGAATTACTTAAACTATTAGGATTGCTAACCCCAAGGCGGGGCCTGGAGATCTCCTAGAATTATAGCTGATTGCCAGACATACAGCTGATTAGTTCCCCTGGAGAAAAAGACTGCCTTGGCGGGTGGACCACTGAGGTCGTCCCCCCCTCCACAAAATCCTGCCCTCCCCAGGCCCTACCCCCAGATCTCCAGGAATTTCTCAACCCAAAGTTGGCAACCCTATAAACTATTTTTATTCAGCCTTTCTGGTCTGTAGACTACTTAAGGCAACTTACAGTGATGAACAAAAGCCAGTTTTACATCTAATATACACAGTGATTCTCAAACACATTCCATAATCAACCGAAGACAGATGAGAGAAGGACTAGAAGAGAACAGCAGCTAGAAAAACCAACAGAAAAGTAATAACACATTAACTATGTGCAATGTTAGGGGACTCTTCCCCCCCCCCCAGCATGTTTCACATTGCACTTATATGGAACCTTATACGCCACCACCAGGAAGGGATTCTTTCTGAGTTCCTTAGTATCAGATTCAGGATAGTAAAATCCCAGCCATTTATTATCATCTGCAAACTTGGTTACCTCATTCTTCATACAGGACTCTAGATCATAAGCAAGTTAAGTCCTCAGTCCTATGTATACTCTACCTGGGTGTAAGCCTCAGTGGGGCTTACTTCTGAGCAAGCATGCTGGGATGGGGCTTCATACTTTCCTCAATTATGGCAACTGTCCATTTAAATTACAGCTGTAACAAAAACGCTATTCCTTTATTTAGGATTCAAGTATTTCTATTCAGCTCTTTTCCCCACTAGGGACTCAGAGCAGCTTACAAAGAAATACAAAAGTATAATTTAGGCAATCAAGGAAAAAAACAACCAACTCTGACTTCCGGGCTCATTCTGGATCTACTGGCCCAGGGTATCTAGGGCCACAGGCTGTGAACCATGGGCTAAGATGAAAGGGCCCTATCAAGACCCTTTGACTCCTGCCCTTCCGTTCATGCCTCTGGCTGCACCCAGGCAAAATATTCCAACTCTTTTTTACCAGCCCAAAAAGAAGAACTGTCTTCTTACCATATCACTAAGTTTCCCGCAGAGCCTTTTCTAAGGGAACTTATCAAATGCTTTTTTAAAAAAGCAAAGTATACAATACTTATAAGAATCCCCCAATGTACATGTTTGACGACACTTTCAGAATGAGGCGGCACTTTTTTTTATTCCAGAAGATATTCTGATTCTTCCTTACCAAGTATCCTTTCCCTTCCTCCCTCTTTGCTATGTGGCTCTCTGTCCAAGTCCAGTTCTTGGTTCCCTTGCCTTGCTTGTGAATAGGCCCTTACTAGGGTTGCCAAGTCCATCTTCCACCCCCAGCGGGGGACTTTGGGGGCCCCCCCCAAATGGGGGACCCCTGGCAAACCGGGGTTTTTGGCAACCCTAGCCTTTACTTTTGAACAGGCTTGAACTTGTGATCAGGCCATGTTGCCTATGAGGGGGGCTTTGCACCATGTGAAGAGAACTCTTTGGGTGCCTGGTACATATGCCTCATTCCTTCTCTCCTGCACTGACGGATAAGGGAGAAATACCCACCGGCCACCTCTTCCATGACAGGGTTGATGTTTCCCCCTGTGATTCCCTTGTTCATTGACTCTTGGAACAATGGCATCTGAGTCCAGTTACTCATGACTTTTAATGTCAACTCTATTTGTTTTCTTTGTCACCAACAGGCTGTGTTTGTGTGTTTTGTTCTATATATATTTATATGAGTTTTAATCTTGTTTTATAGTGTTGTTATGGTTTGCCACCTTGGGAACCCAAAAGGTGGCTTAAAATGTTTTAAATAAATGAAATAACTAAATAGACTAGAAGTGTCCTTTTTGAATTATATTTTGTCATATAAAAGAATTGCTCCTGAGATCCTTCTACTATAGCAGCTGGCGCTTTAAAGAAAATAATAACCGTGAGGCTTGGCAACTTGCTGTGCAAGGGAGCAGAAAGCTGGGGCATTGTGGACCACAGAAAGCACCTAGCTAGCTTCCCTAAAAGGCATTTCCAGATGCAGAGGCCCAAATTTAAAAAAGGCCTCACCCTCACCCTCACCTTGTATTGTTATAAAAGGAACACACTGTTCACCTTGCTGCCATGATCCATCAGGCTTATTCCACCACTGGACAGAATCCAGAAAAAACATCGTAAGCCCTCCTTTCATACTCCCTCAGTTTGCCCCTTCCTAATAAACAGAGTATTTTTTTCAGGTGCCTAGAATTTGTTGGGTGATAGTGAGATATTGAAAAAAATGGTATTTAGCAGAGATAATATAGCCCAGCAGAGCCTGAGTAAAATAATTCAGACTGAGAGTCCATGTGTGATTAAAATATAAAGTTTTTACTAAATTCTAGCATGGGAAGGGTAACTGGGATGAAAATAACAACAGAGCATAATCGGCTACATCCTTACTCTACAAAGACAAAACTAGAAGAAGGATTATGGCTGCTGCTCTTCTTCTTCAGAACACCAAACAAAGACGGGAAGAGAAGCCATAAAATGGTAATACACCTTGACACTTTAGTCCCAATCAAATCCCTAGATCAGGGAGAAAATTCCCGGACATTCCTACAGCTAAAGAACATTGGTTACATGAGAAACGTGTGACTTCCTGTGAGTAACATAAACAAACATTTAACCCCAGATATACTGAGTGTTTTCAACTTGTAATACCCAACAGAATTCTATGCTAACCAAATTCTGCAACAGGAATAAATTATGCAATGTGAGCAAATAGGAATCATTAACTATTCCGACACAATTCTTTTATAGAAAGGGGGATTTAGTTTGGAATTTGGGAGAAAGATAAAATAGGGAGGTAAGTGATACTATGCAAGGGCAAGGAAATAGAGATTTACAGCTTGAGTCATCCTTCCAAGTTTCAGGCACAATACATGTATAACTGTGACCTGCAGGGGAAAGGAAGGAGCCATGACTCCACAGTAGAGCACACACTCTGTACACAGAAGGTCCCAGGTTCAGTTCCTGTCTTCTCCAGTTAAAGTTCCTCAGATGCAGCAGATGTTGGGAAAGATTCCTCTCTGCCTGAGACCCTGCAAATAACAGCAGTGTCAAAGTTGACAAGGAGATATACCAAAGGCCTAGCTTAGGACAAGCCAGCTCCATGTTTATATGAGGGGCGAGAAGAAAGAGGATTTAAGAACAGATACTAAAGAACTCTGGTGATTTGCTCATATGTTTGCTCTATATGGGGAGCTGTGGTGGCTCAAGTGGTTAAGACGCTGAACTGCAGGCTGTGGAAGGTCGGTAGTTCAGCAGTTCGAGACCCGGGTGCCGCATGATGGAGTGAGCTCCCATCTCTAGTTCCAGCTCCTGCCAACCTAGCAGTTCGAAAGCAAGAAATTGCAAGTAGATAAATAGGTACCACTTCGGTGGGAAGGTAACAGCGTTCCGTGCGCCTTGGTGTTTAGTCATGCCGGCCACATGACCACGGAAACGTCTTTGGACAGCGCTGGCTCTTCGGCTTTGAAATGGAGATGAGCACCGCAACCCTAGAGTCGGATTCGACTGGCTTTCGAGCAAGGGAACCTTTACCTTTACCTTTGCCCTATGCAGGATATGCATCAGAATGCACTTTCACTCTATTCACTCCAATATTTGGCTAACAGGAGGTGACATGTTGTGAAAAAATGACATTAACATTGGGCAATCTCATGAGCTGAAGTACTTTCTAATCAGGGTGGATCACAGTCACCTAGAATAGGATGACAAGTAAGATATAAATGTCATGGCAATCTAGATGATCTTCCTTTAGTGGACTTGGTGTTCTCTGATGCTCGTCTTCGGCAGGTCACTGTAGCCATGGGCCACAGAAAGATAGGGCAACCGTGAGACTGAGACAAGGCAAGAGAGAAAGAAAGAGAGAGGGTCCTTCTGCTTGGCGTGGGCCCAGCCCCAGCCCCTTCAGCTATGAAAACAAAAAAGGCTCGAGCTGCTATGTTTTGACTGTGGGGTGAGTCCTGGGAATTGGGTTGGGGTTACCTGCCCATGAGAGGTCAGCAAACCCTCACTCGGGTTTCAGGATTTAATTATTTAATAGCCACTCTCCCTCCTCCCTGTTGGGCACTGGAGCAGGTTTAACTAACGGCTCTTTTGCAGAGAGGAAGGGGAGGGTGTTGGATGCCTAGCTGAAGCAATCAACAGCCTGTTGTCCCAGGTGCTGTACGAGTTCAAATTTCTGCACTGGGAAAATAAAGAAATATTTCCTCAGATTAATGGCCTGCCCACCCCCCCATGTCCTTCCCAAAGAGAGTAACACAAGTGCTGTTCTCCTCCCTCTCAACACAGATTCCTGGGGATTCGACTTAATTCCCCTCCGGCAGATGGAGGCATTCTTTTCAGGTTTAACAGCCCAGTACAAGGCACCTCCTCAAGCTGTGCCAATGCAAAGGGCATAGGCATGGAGGGAAGGCCACTTTGGGCATGGAGGCACTGGGCGATGGCATGAGATGTTGGGAAGGGTTGGAGGCAAGGAGCACGAAGCGGCAGAGTTCGCGGCCTTGTTTTGCTGCTTGTCACCCGCGCCACTCTTGCAGTCCCCAGAGGCCCCGGCATCTCCTGGCTCCATCTGTTTGAGAGTGGTGCTCTTTTCAGGGCCGCACAGCTGTGCCTGTGCCTAAGGCAGCGCTGGCATGATTTCAAAGGAGGAATCAAGTTGTGAGATGGGATGCATCAACATTATCTACAAATGGGCTAATGAAACACAAAAGCTATAGAATTGGGTGCAGGGATACAGTCCCCTTCCCCCAACCTCTCAAGACTCTTGGAAGCAAAATTTCAGCCACAGAGGTAAAACACTACTGGGGCTAAGGGAGAGCCAGAGGAATGGCCAGCAGCTGGCAACGTCTGTCACTTGCACTGCAGGAAAAGGGAACAGTGATGAATGAGATGCTATAGATTTAGAAGTGGGCAAAGACAGCCCTGGATTCAATCAGAGCTGAAGCTGCCTTTCATAGACTTTCCATCACAATAGGACTAAACATTTTAAGTGCAAGGGATGGGGGGGGGGGGAAGACAGCCACATCTATTATCTGTTCTGAGGATTGCAAAAGTCAACTGTACTTTGAGTTCAGTTTCAGTCCTTTATTACAGAACAAATGTATTGAACTAGACTAGCATACAATTAATCACTACAGGTTTGATTCTCCACTCCTCCACTTGCAGCTGCTAGATGACCTTGGGCAAGCGATAGTTCTGTCAGAGCTGTTCTCTCAAGGACAGTTCTGGAAAGAGCTCTCAGCCCCGCCTACCTCACAGGGTGTCTGTTGTGGGGAGGGGAAGGGAAAGGAGTTTGTAAGCCGCTCTGAGACTCCGAGTGAAGGACGGAGTATAAATCCAATCTCTTCTTCTTCTACTACTAGAGATCTGTGTTGAGTGCTTATCTGCAGTGTGGCTGAAGTCAGGCGATTTAGTTAGCGACATTTTAGACAATGAGACTCCCTCCCAACGAGCTACTTTTTAGGAATGTGCTTCTCTGGGTTATACAGACAAACTTGGCTTCAGATAGCAGACATCCAAGGTCATATTTGTCTGTACTATGTCCTGTATTACCTAAGTACTCTTGACCCTTGGCTATTAGCCTGTGGCTGACAGCCCATGGCCTTGGCCAGATGGGTTAACATGGGAACACCAACCCAAGATGACATAACTACCTGTTGTCTCTTGTCTTTCATTCTCTGTTTTATATACATTTGTTTAAAAGTGTATTTTTGTAAAGCACTTTGGTTCTCTAATGGGCAGAAAAGTGGGCAAAAAATATGCTACATAAATAAACTAATCTGAAGGGTGATGAATGTGATGACACTTCCCCAACAAGAAGTACAGAACTATCAGGGAGTCTCACTGGCAGGGCAGAAACAGACAGCTTCAGGGGAACTCATCACTGCAAATGATGGATCTACGGCCAGCCAGTCGAATTTCTCTTGTTGTTTTGTAGGTCACCGAAAACAAGAAGGAACACCCTCAAGAAATGCAAAAACAAAGTACAAAAGAGTATACCAAAAATAGGGGTGTGTTGTAAACTACAAATTGAAAACACCAACTGATCCAACAGTATGAAAAAATGTGACACGCATACAACTATAAATAATATTCAGTATACCAATAACAAGTGTTATAAATACATAGGAAAATGATATTATAAATTTATAACTAAAAAGAAGAACACTGCTTATGTTTTTGTTGTTCAGTCGCACAGTCGAGTCCGACTCTTCGCGACCCCATGGACCAGATCACGCCAGGCCCTCCTGTCTTCCGCCGTCCTCTGAAGTTTGCTCAATTTCATGTTCGTTGCATCTATGACACTGTCTAACCATCTCATCCTTTGCCGTCCCCGTCTTCTTTGACCTCCAATCTAAGAGATATAAATATAATGTAAGGACATATAAGTTGAACTGATAAAATTTTGTTTAAATATTAGATGATGTTTTATATAATTTATGTACCTTTTTTGGTTGTAAGTAATATTGTTCTTCAATTAAATAATAATTAAAAAAAATAAATCTATAACTATATAATGCATGACAAACAGATTGCCAGCCAAACTCTGTTTCAAGCAAATTTTAATCAGACCATTTATGTGTTATCCTGTTTAGTTAGATCATTTATTATTTTAAAACAGCCACCAATTTAAAACATTCTCTCCTCCTATATTTTTATTTTTCCTGCATTTTCCAGCACTCTGGAAAAAGCTGGAGGGGAGTCCGACAAAGAAACTTTCATCATAAGCAGTATTTTTCTCTAAGTGTTCTAGAATAACCACAGATTACTCTGCGAAGGGTGATAGTCTTCCTCTCTCCCACATAACATGGTGTCAGAATCCATTATTACTTTTTTTAAAAATCTCACCTTCTTGCAAAGAGCTCAGGTCAACATATGAGGGCCCCCCCCCCCATCCTCACACAGTTCTGTGAGGCAGATTAGCGTGTGAGAAAGTGACTGGCTAAGCTTCATGGCTGAGCAGGGTGTGAACCCAAGTCTTCTAATATCCTGACCTTTATACTACACAACACTAACTGAATCCTCTACTCAAAAGAGGTTGGGAGTGAATAAAAAGGAAGCTGAGAGTGCTGGATTGGTGAGCGGATAGTGACAACTGAAATATGGAAAGAGAAAATAAAGGCTTTGACTAAAGCAGAAAGAGCTCAGGCCATAAAGAGTTAATCCTGAAAGGTTCTCAGTGACTCCGTGCTTGTGACATGTGTGTATCCTGGCAAGTAGTTGGAACAATGGACTCATTCAGTGGCCAGGAGGGGCTGCAGGGTTGTGTTTGTACAGCTAGAAAACTGCAAACAGTTCTCCACTGATAGGGACACCTTTGCCCCAACCTCTGCCCCATCCCAATTCCAGCATCAGTGCCTAAGATGGCCCTTTCATAGTCTGATATATGTACAGAACAGGTGCCTTGGGTCTCATTCACTGGAAATCTCACATATTCATGTATATATTTAACCTCATGAAGCTTACACCTGTTTTCCCCAGGACGGTTCTTAATTTTTTATAGCACTGCCAGAAGAAGGTGAGCTTCTAGCTATGACAAGGAGTAAGTGTATTCTTTGCTTGCATGATTATACTGTACAAGCACAGAATTTGCAAGCACGTTCTTTTGTTTTCCAAAATACAAGTTTCTGACTCTGAAGGGTGTGAAGCTAGGCTTAAAAGTGTGTGAACAATACACAGACACACACAGAGCTGCTTTATACTGAATCAGACCCTTGGTCCATTGTAATGCATTCAATAGCTGCCATTGCAATACATGAATCATCTAATTGAAGTACAATGTTAAGCTTCGTCCTGGGCTAGGATCCAAATCCATCCAATCACATTGATAGCCCAGGAAGAACCAACCAATCACTTGTCAGCAAGCTCCCTGAGCGGGAACGTCCGTGATTGGTCCTTATGCATACAACCTTATTGGTTGGTAAATGTACAGTGGGTGTGGCTACATTAGCCAGGAGAGTTTAAAAGCAGGACAGCTGCAATGTAAAAGCTGTTCTGGCTATCAGATGTCGATCCGTGTTGGAGTTGTGTTCGAGTTGCTGAATAAAGCTGAATCTTTGCTGAATCACTCTCCGACTACTTTGTTAAGCGAGCGACTTAACATCCATCAAGGTCAGTATTGTCTACTCAGACTGCCAGCGGCTCTCCTTGGTCTTAAGCAGAGGTCTTTCACATCACATACTACCTGATCCTTTTAACTGGAGAGCCTGAGGACTGAACCTAGGACCTTCTTGCTCTACCACTAAGTCACAGCCCCTCCCCTGAATGCCTGGTTGTTAGAAGGTTTAGTATTTAATTTCTTAATTTCTTAATTCAGCAGAGTTTAGCAGAGTAAAAATGAGTCTGAGTCCATGGTAGTTTCAAAATATAAAAGTTTACTAACAACCTATCAAGGGTAGGGTAAACAGGAGGTAAAATAACAAAGAGCTTTATTTCTACATCCTCATGTCTAGATAGACTTCCTTACATGGCTAAGGTCTAATGGAGAGAGATGGAGACTGGAGCTTCTTCTTGCTCAGGGACAAAGAGCCATAAAATGCTAAATAGTAACACTCCATTCCCCAATCAGAACAACAAACTAGATCTGTATCTGGCGGGCTTTCTAACTCTCTAAGCAGATAGGATACAAACAAACATGTGATTCAGAACACAATATTAACTCAGTAAATACTGAATAGAAGTGTTCTAACTTGTAACTTCCAACACCCCTTCTCAAGTTATAACACTGAAATCATGCAAATTTAAACTTTTACGAAGATTCTCAAAAACGTTGCTTGTCAAGCGGCTTGGTCAGGATGTCGGCAGTCATCTGGTCAGTAGGACAGTAACGAAGTTCAATGAGTCCTTTGTCTTGTAAGTCTTTCACATATTTGCATTGAAGAGCAATGGTCTTACTCTTGGATTTGGTGCTCTCACCTTTGCAGAGAACGATGCAAGCTTGATTGTCCTCATACATTATTATTGGTTTCGGTTCGTCTATTCCAAAGTCTTTCAGTAGATGAATGATCCAGTACAGTTCATAGCTGGCACTTTGCGCTGATACACATTCAGCTTCTGCAGTAGAGATCGCTACAACAGATTGCTTTTGACTAGTCCAGTCAATTAAACTGTTTCCATAGTAGAATAAGTATCCACTTGTAGATTTTCCATCAGTTGTGTCTTTTCCCCAGTTGGCATCCATGAAACCAGTCAGTCTTGGTTCATCACAGGATGAGATTTTCAGTTTGTAATCCAAAGTTCCTTTTAGGTATCTTGCCAGTCTTTTTACAGCTTTCCAGTCATGGATAGTCGGTGAGCTGGTCTTTCTGCATAATAGTCCAACAGCTGAAGTTATGTCTGGTCGACAAATTTTGCTAAGATACAATAATTTTCCTATTGCTGATCTGTATTCGTGGTTATTTGGAAGTAGTGGTCCCTCTGTATTCTTGAGGTAATCCTTTTCAAGAGGTGTGCTCACTGGCTTGGAATGTTTCATTCCTACAGATTCAATAAAGTCCATGATCTTTTGCTTTTGGCTTAGAAGAAAACTTCCATCATCAGTTCTTTCAATTTGTATTCCAAGATAGTGTTTTATAGGTCCCAATTGTTTCACTTCCACTTCCTTGTTTAGTTCATCTGCTATTTCCTGTACATCTCCTTGATTTTCACAACAAATAATCAAGTCATCAACATAAATGAGTATGTACTGATATTGTCCATTTTTGATTCTTGAGAACAAACACGGTTCTGCTATTCCTTGTTGAAAGTTCTGTTTTTGTAACAGTTCAGTCAGTTTCTCATTCCACGCTTTTGCTGCTTGCTTTAGTCCATAAACGCTTTTGTTGAGTTTGCACACTAGGCCTTCTTGTCCTTTTGTTGAAAATCCTTCTGGTTGTTCCATGTAGATTTCTTCATTCAATTCTCCATTGAGAAACGCAGTTTTGACGTCCAAATGTTCAATGTGCATGCCCCTTGAGGCTGCTATGCTCAAAAGTGTTCTGAAGGTTGTGTAGCTTACAACAGGTGCAAAAGTTTCCGAGAAATCGATTCCATATTTTTGAGAAAATCCTTTTGCGACAAGACGAGCTTTGTACTTGTCCACTTCGCCGTCAGGGTTATACTTCACTTTGTACACCCACTTACAGCCGATGGCTTTTCTTTCTGAAGGTAACTCAGTAAGAGTCCAAACTTGTTTGTCTTGCAAAGATGCAAATTCTTCTTCCATGGCATTAATCCACTTGCTTCTTTCAGATGCAGGTAGTTGATTAACTTCCTTCCAGTTAGTAGGTTCCTTTATTTGTTGCACACTTGCACAAATTCCGTACATTGGTGGTGGAACACCTTTGGTACTCCTTGCTGATTGTCTCACAGCAGTTGTCTCTCTTACCCTTGGCGTTGCCTCTCCTGGTTCCCCTTCTGAGGTGGAATTCCCTTGTTCCCCTTCTGAGGTGGAATCCTCTTGTGGAGATGGACCTGCCTGGTCACAGGTGGTCTCTGCAGATTGCCAAGTGATCACATCAAAGAAAGAGACATCTGTAGATTCCTGATTGACAGGTTGTGCTGTGGACTCAGCTGGCTTAGGAGTTTGCAGGATGTTACTCTCATCAACATGTACCACATTGCATTCTCTAATTACACAGTTTGTAGAATCAAAAATTCGGTAGCCTTTTCCTCCTTGAGCGTACCCCACTAGGATACCAATTTCTGCTCTTGGCTCTAATTTGCCCCTTTTCTCTTTTGGAATGTGGGCATAGGCTTTAGATCCAAATGCTTTAATGTGTTTAAGTCCAGGCATCCTGTTATGCCATAATTGAAAAGGAATTTTATTTGTAGTTTTAGATGGAACTCTATTGTGCAGGTAAGTAGCTGTATTGACTGCTTCACCCCACATATCTTCTGAAATTCCAGATTGTATTAGCATAGAACGCGCCATTTCTAGTATGGTTCTGTTTAAGCGTTCCGCTGTTCCATTTTGTTCTGGAGAATAAACAATAGTTGTTTGATGTTCAATTCCTTCTTGTTCCATGAACCTTTGGAACTCACTGCTGCAATACTCTGTGCCATTGTCAGTGAATAACACTTCAGGCGCTTTGCCAAATTTATTTTTAACAGCAGCAACATAGCACTTAAATTTGTCAAGTACTTGGTCTTTACTTTTAAGTAGGTAGGTATAGACATATCTGGATTTTGCTTCCATAAAAGTCACAAAGTATTTACTACCACCAGTAGATTGTTTGATAGGGCCAACAAGATCTGAGTACACAGTCTCTAGAAAACCTTTATCTTGTTCTGGATTTTTGCCTCTGTAACAAGGCGCTTTGCCTTTTGCCTTAAAACAGGTATCACAACCATTACTAATAGTATTGCATTCAACAGCATCAATATTACAGCCCTTCAGAAGCTTTCTCACACTTTGTAAATTTCTGTGAGCAAACATCACATGCCATTTAAATAAACAGTCTTTGTGCTCACATTCAGATGATTTTGTGTGAAACACAGGTCCACTTGTGTCCAGTTCATCA
This sequence comes from Gekko japonicus, assembly GCF_001447785.1. Taxonomy (NCBI): domain Eukaryota; kingdom Metazoa; phylum Chordata; class Lepidosauria; order Squamata; family Gekkonidae; genus Gekko; species Gekko japonicus. The sequence continues at coordinate 968,752 of NW_015167060.1, forward strand.
TTTTCAGTTATGCCAAGATTTCTTACATAATGGTAACTGTCGTGCTCTTCCATAATGAGCTCGACTCCATCTTTGTGCCAAATTTTTCCTTGTCCCTTTTTAAGATTAATGTTAAAACCAGCAGCAATAATTCTCCTTGAGGAGATCAGACAAGTACTAGCTTCAGGCACAAATACACAATCATTTAAAGTCATTTGCTGAATTTGGCCAGCAGAATTTAACACATTAAGAAAAATCTTTCCTGTTCCAGCAACTCTCAATGGTTCATTATCAACTTTGATCAGTTTGGGCATCTCATCTTTATTCAGATCAACAAAATATTCAGCACTGTTGCAAATGTGGACGGCACTCCCTGTGTCCAGTAGCCACAGTGATTCATCACTGTATTCTCTGCTATGATTAATGTTTACAGCAAGCACATTCGCACATTCGGCTCGCTTTCCTGCAGTTTCTGGCACAGCCTCTCTCAGGAGAAACACAGGCTTGGATTTTTCCTGCCCCTGATGACCGTTTGGCTTCCCATTGCCACGCCCTCTGGCGTTTCCTCTTACAGAAGAAATAGGGGGAGAGCGCATGTCTTTATTTCTTTGATCTGTCTGTGATTGTCTAAACCAGCAGTCTTTGGAAAGATGGCCCGTTCGGGAACAGACAAAGCATTTAACGGCCTTCTTTACATTTCCTTTGTCGCGGCTTCGGGTGTGAAATTGACCAATAGTATCGGGGCAAACGGCGGTGCAACATCGAGGCAGCTCTAGTGCGAAATCAGCCTTTATTGACTACTGTTCTAGGGCATTTTCAGCAGCTTCCCCCGATCCTGTGGAATGGGATGCCAAATGATACAAGAGCTGCCTTTGCCTTGTCCACAGTTAGGAGGGCATGTAAACCTGTTCTGGAGAGGGTTTTGCTGTTTTTATGGGTTACAGATATGAGCGGTTTAAAGATGAGCATGCCAATTAACGGTTTTACTTTTGTTACCATTATACCTACTTGGAAACATACATGTAAACCACATTGGGCTTGCTTTGTGGAGACAGGTACTACAAATATTGTAATTTTAAAAATGTTGCTATGTTTCTACTAGTTTGCTGATGCAAAAGGATAACCCACCTGTGATGCAACCTGCCTAAGATGCAAAATGCACGTATGGGTAGTCTGTTCTTGCTTTGGTTGTGGTTAGCGATAGAATTTTCTGGCAGGATGCAAGGCAACTGATGCAAGGATCCTGTCCCTTTGTGTTAGATGGTTTAGTATTTAATTTCTTAATTTCTTAATTCAGCAGAGTTTAGCAGAGTAAAAATGAGTCTGAGTCCATGGTAGTTTCAAAATATAAAAGTTTACTAACAACCTATCAAGGGTAGGGTAAACAGGAGGTAAAATAACAAAGAGCTTTATTTCTACATCCTCATGTCTAGATAGACTTCCTTACATGGCTAAGGTCTAATGGAGAGAGATGGAGACTGGAGCTTCTTCTTGCTCAGGGACAAAGAGCCATAAAATGCTAAATAGTAACACTCCATTCCCCAATCAGAACAACAAACTAGATCTGTATCTGGCGGGCTTTCTAACTCTCTAAGCAGATAGGATACAAACAAACATGTGATTCAGAACACAATATTAACTCAGTAAATACTGAATAGAAGTGTTCTAACTTGTAACTTCCAACACTGGTAAAATCTCAGAAACCAAAGTGTAGTTGAGTAAAATGTCTAGTAAACAGACTACAAGACTTCAATACCCTGCACAGTTTCTCCCTATGACAAGCTGAAGCAGAATTATGCAGAATAAGCCAATATATGCAAACCTGCCTCGTTTGCATGATCTATACAAATTGCAGAATCCAGCTTTCCTTGACACAGAACTTAAGCAACCTGACCTTGGTGAAAATGACCTTGGTTGTCTACTCAGACTGCCAGCGGCTCTCCTTGGTCTTAAGCAGAGGTCTTTCACATCACATACTACCTGATCCTTTTAACTGGAGATGCTGGGGACTGAACCTAGGACCTTCTTGCTCTACCACTAAGTCACAGCCCCTCCCCTGAATGCCTGGTTGTTAGAAAGAAACCAGAGTGTAGTTGAGTAAAATGTCTAGTAAACAGACTACAAGACTTCAATACCCTGCACAGTTTCTCCCTATGACAAGCTGAAGCAGAACTATGCAGAATAAGCCAATATACGCAAACCTGCCTCGCTTGCATGATCTATACAAGTTGCAGAATCCAGCTTTCCTTGACACAAAGCTTAAGCAACCTGACCTTGGTGAAAATGACCTTGGTGGAAATTATTTTATTCTCTTTTTTGTATTTTTTTATATGTGCATGTACATGTGTGGTCATGTGAGTACCTGGAAGTCATGGTGACTGACCCCCTACTGAAGGCCTGGAGGAAATTCAGAGAGGTGGCTGAGTGAAGCCTGCCCCCACCTCCCCACTGCTGGCATTCCTTTGGAGGTCTCCCATCCAAGTACTTGCCAGAATCGACCCTGCTTAGCTTCTGAGATCTGAGGGGATCGGGCTTGCCTGGGCGATCCAGGTCAGGGCAATTTATTCTCTATCAACCTGCAGTTCTATCTGGTTCAGAATGGGGCCTTCAACCATACTCTAGTTTAGCTCGAATATCTTCATCACAGAGGAACCCAATGTAGGTTTGCCAGCTCTAGGTTGGGAAATGCCTGGAGACTTTTTGGGGTGGAACCTGGGGAGGGGAGGGACCTCAGTCGGGTATGATGCCATAGACTCCACTGTCCAGAGCAGCCATTTTCTCCAGGGGAAATGATCTCTGTCACCTTAAGATCAGCTATAATACCTGGAGATCTCCAGGCTCAACCTGGAGGCTGGCAACCATAACAAAAAGTGATTCTGAGACACGAATATCTGGAAGATCTAGGGCAAAACTTCAAATTAAGGAACACTTACCTCATTTCAGCTTGTCTTTGGGCCTACCGTCTCCTGAGCCCTTGAGAGGAAAACAGAAGCAGTCAAGATGTGTGCACCTTGCTTAATCATAGAGCAGCAAAACTGCTGTAAAGCTGTTGCCTGAAGTCAGTAGTGCTAACATTAAGCATTCTGCCGTGAAGCACACTGCTGAAAAAAATGGGAAGACAGAACAGCTCTGACGCAGCTATGCCATTGTGATTGTGGTTTCTTTTTAATGTAGATGTTTTTAAAGGAAGGGAAAAGATGGCGGGAGGAGAAAGTGGGCAAAAAGAAAGAAGGAACTAACAGAAAGAGACCGGAAAGGAGATAGATATAAATGGTTGGGGGGGGATAATGTCCCCATGTTACAAGGCTGGTTAAACACGGGTCTTCAGTTTGGAAAGGTTGAAATATACTATGGCTGCCTTTCCTCAGGGCCTGTAATTTAGTTGTAAAAATTAGCTGTTGGGGTGGGAGGAGATTAATTCTTCTCTCTTCCCTTACAGTTTCCCCAATTGGAAATGATTTGTGCCTTCTTCCCTGTAATGTATCCAGTCCAGACCACGTGGCCGGCTTGGGCTCTTCGTGGTTAGGCACAAACATCGAGCTTCGCTCCAAGAGACAATGGACTATGTGGATCCTAGCCCACTCCAATCAGGGGGCGACCAGGTGCTCCTTCTCCAACCTAGCCGAAACTCTCCTCAACCAGTTCCTCATGGGACTAAGAGACCCAAAGCTTCAGAAGAAGCTGGTAAGCCAGGACGACCTGGACCTGGAGAAGGCAATCCGGGAGGCCACTGCATACGAAAAGGCCCACCAGACCGCCGCGCCAAGGCGGTCCACCGCACACAAGCGACAGCCGGCTAAGACGCCTCGGACAAGGTGCATCAGGTCTGTTGTCGGTCATCTCAGCCGTCCGCCAACACGGGCAAAGCCTCTTCGACCGCTTCTGCCCCGTGTGCCAGCTGCGGAGAGGGTCACGAGCGCCAGTTGTGCCATTTCCGAAACTCAGTCTGCCGGACCTGCAACAAATCGGGGCACATTTCCTGGGTTTGCTGCTCCAAGGGACAACGCCAGAAGTCGTCCGCCCACCAGACCACGCCAGAGCCGCCCATCGACCTCCACACCACATCGGCCCACTTCCCGCAACACCAGGTCTGTAACTTGCCCCTGATGGCCCCAACAAGATGCATGTCACGGTTCTTATAGAGGGATCCCCCTGCAGCATGGAGATCGACACAGGGTCAACCTACTCCATTATCTCCGCGGATACACTCCGCATGCTGTGTCCGAAGGGGGGCCAGCCCCTTCAGAAGCCGCAAGGTTTGCGGTTAAGGGACTTCAATAAGAACCCCGTGGCGGTGCTGGGCTGGGGCGAGTTCTAGGTCCAGTTCCAAGACTTTAACAGCACCCTAGACCTGCTGGTGGTGGATAGGCCTCTCTCCATCCTGCTGGGACTCTCTTGGTTCGAGGCCCTGGGAATCTCTCTGAATGGAATACACCAGGTCGGGTCACGGGATTTTGGCACGGTGTGCACGGAATTTCCCCACGTTTTTGATGGCACCCTGGGACGCTTCTCTGGGCCCCCAATCTCCCTGGATCTCGACCCGGTGGTGCGGCCCATTCGCGTCAAGGCCAGGCTGCTGCCACTAGCGATGAAGCCTAAAATCGACGCTGAGCTAGATCATTTAGTGGAACAAGGGGTTCTGGAACCAGTCACGTCAGCACAATGGGAGACACCCATAGTCACCCTGGTGAAGCCCAACGGGGACGTGCGTATTTGTGCGGATTATAAATGCACGCTAAATAAGGCTCTGCAGGCACACGCTTATCCGGTGCCGGTGGTGAGCCACATGTTGGCGGCTTTGGCAGGGGCCCGAGTCTTTGGCAAGTTGGACTTGGCCCAGGTGTATCAACAACTGCCGGTTGATGCCGCCACGGCCGAAGCCCAAACAATCACAACTCACAGGGGGGCGTTCAAGGTTCACCGCCTCCAGTTCGGAATCTCGGTCGCGCCCGGGATTTTTCAGTCTTTTATGGATTCTCTCCTGAAAGGCATCCCCAGGGTTCAGCCGTTTCTAGACGACGTCCTGATCGCGGCTCCAGATGACTCGTCCTTCCCTGACCATCTGAGGGCCGTATTACAACGTTTCAACACAGCAGGGGTCAAAGTCAAGCAGGAAAAATGTCTCTTGGGGGTGCCTCGCGTCAAGTGCCTCAGGCATCCACCCCACTGTGACAAGGTGACCTCCATCACGCAGGCGCCGCCTCCAGCGTCCAAGTCCGAACTGCAGGCTTTTGTGGGGCTCCTGAACTTCTACCACTCCTTTTTGCCCCTCAAAGCTGCAGTCGTGGAACCACTCCATCACCTCCTGGACAAGTTGGCACCTTGGGTCTGGGTCCGCCACAATCAGCAGCGTTCCAGGCGGTGACCTTGGGTCTGGGGTCCGCCACAAGCAGCAGCGTTCCAGGCGGTGAAAGACCTCGTCGCAAATGCGGTCCTGTCGCATTTCAATGAGGCACTCCCGGTGGTGCTGGCATGTGACGCTTTCCCTTACGGGAAGCAGTCCTAATGAGGCGCTCCCGGTGGTGCTGGCATGTGACGCTTCCCCTTACGGGGTGGGAGCAGTCCTGGGCCACCGGCTGCTGGACGGCCATGAGGTCCCGGTTGCGTACTATACCAGGACTCTATCAGCGGCTGAGCGCAATTACGCACAGATAGATAAGAAGGCGCTGGCGATTGTGGCGGGGATGAAAAATATCCACCACTATCTGTACGGGCGCCCCTTCACGGTCCTCACAGACCACAAGCCGCTGCTGGGCCTTCTGTGAGCCGCCTGCCGCTCCCGGTCTGTGACCCAGATCCTGCTCCCACCCACCAGATCGCTCTTCTGGAGTCCCTTCCAGATCAGCCAGTCCATGTCGCGGAGGTGGCTCGCGGCACCTCCAAGGACAAGGTACTTTGCCAGGTCTTGGACTGGGTGGTGAGGGGGTGGCCCGCGGCCAAAGGAGACCCTGATGTAACGCCCTTTGCTTCTCGGAAGGATGAGCTGTCCGTCCACAGGGGCTGTGTCATGTGGGGAAGTACGGTGGTCATTCCAAAGCCCCTACAGGAGCGGGTCCTCACCGCCTTTCACGAAGCACACCCCGGGGTGGTGCACATGGAAGCCTTGGCCCGGAGCTATGTCTGGTGGCCGGGGATGGACCGGGACATAGAGGACGTGGTGAAGCGGTGCCAACCTTGCCAAGCGTCCCGGCCCGAGCCTCCCCGAGCCCCGGAACGGGCCTGGGAATCTTCCCACCGCCCCTGGTCCCGGTTACACTTGGACTTTGTGGGACAGTTCCAGGGGCAACTTTTCTTTATCCTGGGGGATTCCTTCAGCAAGTGGCTGGAGGTAGTTCCCGTGCCCTCCACCTCCTCGAAGGCGGCCATCCGGGCGATGTGGCGGATCTTCAGCACCCAAGGAATCCCAGAAACGCTGGTCACAGACAATGGGACAGCGTTCACATCCGCGGAATTCCAGGAATTCACGAGTTACTATGGTATCCGCCACGTCCGGGCGGCCCCGCTCCACCCCGCCACCAACGGCCAGGCTGAGCGCATGGTCAGAACCACGAAGGATGCTCTCCGCCGCTTGGACTCCCCGGACTGGGACTATAAACTGGCAGCTTTCCTTTTCAGCCAGCCACACCACTACGGGGCACAGTCCGGCAGAGCTACTTCTAGGTCGCCGCCTGGCAACCCGGTTGGATTGCTTGCACCCTGACCGGGCCTCGGCAGAGGCACCAGGCACAGAGACACACGAGGCAGCCAGGGGTTTCTTCCCGGAGGATCCCGTGTACGCATGGAACTACACCCGGGGCCCAGCCTGGATCCCGGCACGAGTCATACGAGTTAAGGGCCCAAGATCGTATGAGGTCTTGTGTGAAGACGGGCAGATTCTACACCGGCACATCGACCAGCTATGCCGCCGGACGATGTCATTGGACCCCGAGGACTGGGACATGGCCGAGGCCCCAGAGACCTCACCCCAGACCCAACCACCGGCGGCCGAGCCCCAGCCTCTTCCCTTGGTCAAACCCGAGTCACCTCTTCCAGAGACGCCAGGGACACCGGCACAGCCGCCCCCAGCACCTCTTCCGGCCAGCTCGCCTCCAAGGGCTTCAGGGGTGGAGGCTGCAGCAGTTCTCGAACTTCGCCGCTCTACCCACACCAGGAAGTTACCTGCCCACCTGAAGGACTTTGTGGGTGCATTGCGGACCAAGGGGGGAGGGGTGTAATGTATCCAGTCCAGACCGCGTGGCCGGCTTGGACTCCACGCGGTCAGGCACAAACGTCGAGCTTCGCTCCAAGAGACAATGGACTATGCGGATCCTAGCCCGCTCCAATCAGGGGGCTAGGTTCCTGGCCGAGAGCCTATGGGACTCTCGACCACTGTAATAACCTATTGGGAAGTGGGGGGGTGTTTTAGGTGGCGGTTTCTCGGGGAATATAAGCCGGTCTGCGAGCCAGCCAAAGTCGTCTTGTTCCTGATCGAATAAAGTACGCTTTGCTGAAATCACTCTCCGTCTGCGTACTTTTCATTCCCCAAACATGTTGCTTTAAGTACCAGTAAGGAAAAAGACATTTATCCATATTGTGCTTCTCTCCCCCACCCCCCATCAAACAGCCTGGGAGAAAGGCATTTTGAATTAGGAAAATAGCACATGGCTGGGCGTGGAAGAAAGCCATTCCTCACTGGGCTCAGAGGCTGCGATCCATATAAAACCCTCCATGTGTATAGTTTGACCCTTTGTCATAAGCACAGTCTGTCAGCGCAGCTTAGGTCCGTCTCTGTTGGTAAACTCATTTATTTGCATATCTGTTTGTATATTTACATTATTTATAGTCCACCTTTCTCTGTAAGTAGTTTAGATTTTATTTTTATGTATAATTTATTAAAATATTTATGCCATGCCTTTCCTCTTTGCTCAAGGAAGCGGTACATCTGAAACTTTACCCTGAGTAGTTTTGTTCCAGTGGATAAAAATCCTGGACAGGAAAATTTAAATCTGGCCAAAAGGGTGCTGTCTGTCACGCTCACCGAAGTGAAATGCTTAGAAGTAAGAAATATTTCTGAAACTGCTTCCATCCATCTTTTCTAGGAGGCATTATTACTGATTTATCATGATTCTAATTTACAATGGTTTGTACAGTAAGCAAAGTTTCTTCCTCTCACTCCAACTCTCTGCCCTGCTACACAAACCTTTAATGCAAACTTTGAACGCATGCTTCTGCTGTAAGCCAGAGCCCTGGACTGTATGGATCTAAAATGGCTGCTGTGCCCACTGGCAGTCGTTCTGCAGGGTAGCATAGGAGGGACAGTATGAAAGGGATAGCAGTTGCTTCTATGAAGAACAGATGTGGAGTCAACTGACACAGGTTGGCAGATGACAGTAAAGGAGAGGGAGAGGAGCGCTAGCATTCATAACAAAGCACTGCACAGAATACAAAAGGAGCTTGCAGTGTGACAAAAAGCTCTCAAAGTGCCCCCTCCCAAAGAGGGTTTAACCCCCTCCCAAAGAGCCTCTGTAGCCATTGTTCAGCA
>NW_015167060.1:977262-989034 GCF_001447785.1 Gekko japonicus
AAGAGGGCATCCCCATACCCTGTATAGTGGGCAGGACCTGGCAGCTGGGAGAGTGTGTGTGGGAACCCCAACTCAGGAAACTAGCTGGATTTACTGGGCTACGCTCTAAATCCCCCCTCACAAAAGATGCCTGTTCAGTGGGAACAGGATGCCGAGGATTCAGCTGCATTTGTTTGGCCAGTAGAGCCTAGTGGATTAGGGACAATTGGTTCAGCCCTGACAGAAAATATCAGGAATGTTCAACAATAAAACGGGCCTCCAGTTGTTGTGGGCTTGGAGTGGCCCTCCCCTCCTCTAGCCCAGACAGGCCCCACATGTGCCTCTTTGCTTCTAGTTAGCCTGTGGCCCTTATACGAGGAGAGGATAGCCGCCTTAGCTCTCTTTGGTTTACTGATTATTTTGCTGAGTAGCAGCATGGGCTACCATGGTGACACTATTGTTATCAGCTTCCAGCTAATATGTGTAGCCCCTTGTTGAAGGGCTTGGAGGGTGAGGAGAGGTATTGCTTGGGAGGGCGAATGCAGGAAGACACTAGCAACTTGGCTGCGTTAAGTGGGACCTATGTAAACATTATATTGTACTGGGAGAAAGAGGAAAGATTCCACCAACTCCGGAGCATGAATATAAGTACTGTCTGTTTGGCATCTAAAAGCCAGGATGCACAGTGATGGCGGTTTTCCAGGAGAATTAGAAAATCATCCAATACTGTGAACAGAGCATGATTTGATTTAGCATGTTTATTTTGACTTATATTTAGTAAACAAATTTTAGAAGTTCCCCGTTTTAATTTTCTGTTGTAATAGTAACAAATATATGAACTGAATTTTGGTTTTGGTTTTTTAAATCAAGCATGATTTAAATGTCATATTCAAATAAAGTCAAAGTTTTATTTGGAAATTATTTTTATTTGAATAATGCTAGACAATACAGCAGGTACTTCCCATCATTATTTAAGAAAAAAGACATCCAGAGAACTGTGCATAATGTGCCACAATGTGGTTGTCTGCTCTTCTGTTTCAACAAAATGTAACTCGTCCTCAGAGATCATTACTAGTTAGTTCCATACAATATCCCTTCCACCATATGAGAGAAGACATAAATAATAATTTAACTCTGGTTTCCATTGTAACCTGTATGCCAGTCAGGTGAATTCATAACCTGACTTTTTCATTTGGATTATTATATGTATTTATAGTTTTATTTCCCCCTCCCCAAGCTTACAAATCAAGGAAATGTACATGAGTTCTCTCAAAAATCCTAGGGAAAATAATAATACAATTTTAGAATTGCCAGGTGTGTCTAATATTGCATTGACAATGGCATCCAGTTATTGTTGTTAATTTTACAAAATAATTCTTAGACACTGATTTTTTTCCATTTTGGAAAAGGTTTCCTAGTGAACCTCCCTACAACTCGTGGGAAAATTTCCTCCAATATCTGCAAGTCATATAGATACATTTGTTTTCTATTGGGTAAATAAAGGGACCATAATGTGGCAATAATCAAGGTAAATGACAAAGCCACTTGCATGGATCTCGTGGCATACAGCACCAGATAATTTTTGAAATTTTAGTTTATACGTTATCACCAGAAAATAAATGTTCAGATCTGGATGTGCACATTGTGTCACACCTCTAGAATGCTCAAATATTCAGAACTGTATAAATTTAGGACATGGTATTAAAACGCTTTTTTAAAGATCACAAGAAGCAGTTCCCATTAAAGATAGACATAGGTACAATTAGTAGGTGAGTGCTGGGATTCATTACCACTTCAATATATTCTAGCATCCCATCAGTACTATATCCATTATTTAGTACACAAAATCAGTACTGTAACCAATATTTAGTACACATGACAAAGCTGAAGAGTATGGAAAATATTTGAACTTGAATCATGACAATAATTTTTGCTCACATTGGCATAGACAAGACTCCATTCCAGTCTTGGGGCAGTTAGTGGCAGAAACTTTCCTCCTTTAAAATCATAAACTGCCTCTCAGATCCAGTATGGAGTGTGAACAGCAATTGAAATCATCTAAGGTTAGCCACAGACCAACCCATGCGGACTCATTATGAAGGGAACAAATCAGCAAACTGGTTCTGACAATGTCAGAAGAGGCTGGGCCTGAAAAATTTGTCATTTTTATTTACTTCATTTATAGTGGTCAAGTGCACAGACTCTAATATGGGAGAACCGGGTTTGATTCCCCACTCCTCCACTCGCAGCTGTTGGATGACCTTGGGCAAGCCATAGTTCTGTCAGAGGTGTTTTTGAAAACAGCAGTTTCTGTCAGAGGTCTCTCAGCCCCACCTACCTCACAGGGTGTCTGTTGTGGGGAGGGGAAGGGAAAGGAGATTGTAAGCCATTATGGGACTCTGAGTGAAGGGCAGGGTATCAATCCAATCTCCTCCTCCTCCTCCTCTATTTATTAACAAAATAAATTGGTTTACAAAATGTAAGAAACAGTTCCATCAGACAGCAAGGATTTCCAATAAGCAGTGCAGTAGGACAAGGATTATAGAACTAGAAAACGACGCAAACTAGAGAAGCTCTCACCGAGCAATTATCCGGGGGGGGGGGGCTTCCCCACAGATCTGGAAAAATTCACCATCTCCAAATGCAGTAATTGAACCTTCTGGGACTAGAAAAGGTTTACATGAGCTGAGAACCAAGGTAACATTCATCGTGGAGGAATATGTATATGAAGTCTGCGGTAGGGGTCCCCAACTTTTCTGGGCCTGCAGGCATCTTTGGAATTGTCATAGCGTGGTGGGCTGCTGCAGGAGGCAGAGCCAACCATAAAATGTCAGGGATTGAGGTTATATACAACTCTACTAGTAAGTCTTCAACATTTGAGGAAGAAGCTCTGTTTAACAGGGTGCCTTTCAATCTGCACAGCCAATCAGAAGTTCTTCTAGGAAAAAGACATACCTAGCTCTGCCTGCTTTCGAACAGCATTTGGGGGGCTCCGGGAGAGGTGTCAGTGGGCGCCATTGGATGGCACCCACGGACATTACATTGGGGACCCCCGGTCTATGGTAAGCAGATGTGGATAATCTATCTTTATGGACATTTATGGCTATTAACCCAAAAGACAAGGCATGTAAGCAAGATGGCATCGTTCACATCCCAATCTTGGCAACCTTCATAAACTCAAAACTCAAAATATTTCTAGTTGACCGCACAGCTGGACAGTTCCTTCCTGAATCTTGGCCTTAAGAAGCAGGGTTGTTTAGGGTTGCCAACTCCAGATTGGGATTTGTGGGCGGAGCCTAGGGACAGCAGGGTATGGGGAGGGCAGGGACCTCAGTGGGGTATAATTCTATAGAATCCACCCTCCACAGCATCCATTTTCTTCAAGGGAAATTCTCTCTAGTCTGAAGATAAGGTGTAATTGCAGGGGATTCCCAGACTCGACCTTGAGGCTGGCAACCCTAGAAAGCAGCTTACAATTCTTATTGGTTCTCTCTCTCTTGTCTCAGAGGTGAAGGTGAGGGATACCACCTTGGCCAGTTTCTTACCAGTACTCCATACCAACATGTACTGGCTTATTTTCACCCTTGTTGATAGTTAAATGTGAACTGTGTGTGTCAAAACTAATAGTATAAAGAGTAGCAGCATGAGGACGTCAAACTGGGAAGGATATAACAATCCAAGCTGGGCTACTTTATGTGAAAGTGCCATTTGGTTGATTATTCACACTAATAGATTCCTCATAAGACAAGTGATATATAGGGCAAGTAAGGATAAAGTTCCCATACACCAGCACTTATAAAAATACTAATGTTATTCACCACCAAGACAGAGAAACAAGATAAAATCCTCTCCAGCTGTGAGCAGCACAGGTAAACACAATAGATGCCTTGGGCTGCCAAGAAGGTTATGCACTCGCTAGTAAATTATTTGTAGACTGAAGCTGCTCAGGTCTGTTTGGAATAGCTCAGTAGTTTCATGGGAAGAAATTCCAGTTGAGGCTAAGGTTCTCTGGGAGTCACTCACATCAGACATTAATTATCTGCAAATTCTGCCTGGTGTCCTGTGGCATTATTTCTGCTCCTTGCTTATATAAAGAATTTAGGGAAAGCAGAATGGAAGTCAAGCCTATTTCAAGGAAGGCCCAGAAGCCATAGCAGAGAAGCTTGGCAAACTTCTCTGCACTCATAGATTTACATAGACATTTGTAGACTTGTCACTTTCAGCAAACAAAAATAGGTTGCAGAAATGTTGGCAGAAGACACCAGGAGAATATGCAGATGCCAAAATAGGATAGGTGGTCTAGATTAGTTTTTGTGGCATTCAGTCACATCATAGGTCAGACTTTTAAACAGCTGCTTGCTTGTTCGCTTATGCAAAGAAAATATTCTTTCTAGATGACCAGACAGAGAAGTTTTGGAAAAGTTGAATCCTAAGCTGAGAGATACATACTGGGGCAGGTAATGAGAGCCTAACATTGGAGGCTGATTGGCTTGGTGCTACTGTAGGCAGGGGTCATTTTCTGCAGGAGTGCACAGGAGCGGAGCTCCGGCAGTAAGGAGCCCAGGGGGCAGGCACATGCAACAAGCCCCGCCCCCTGCTCCCAGCAGCCCTCAGTCAGGCCATGAGGAGCAAGAAGCAGCCAGGTAAGTTGCAGAGCCCCCCCTCGGCCCATCTTCAGGTACAAGCTCTCCCTCCTCTGTGACGGCAGATCCTGCGTGTCCTCCCCCCCCATAGCTAGCAATCCAAAACAGTCTAGTGGCACCTTTAAGACCAAGTTTTATTCAGGTACAAGCTCTCCCTCCTGCACATCCCCCCCCCCAATAGCTAGCGATCCAAAACAGTGCAGTGGACCCTGAGCGGTGGGTGTTGCCTTCTGACACACTTCTGGTGATGTCAGGGGGTGTGGCATATTCAAATACATTATGCTAATAAGTTATGCTAATGAGCTCCTGCACCTCTATTTCTACGAAATGACCCCTGACTGTAGGTAACCCTCTCCTGTCTTTTTAAATACAGGGCTTTGACCCAACTAGCTTACCTGTAACACCTGCCACATCTTTGGTGCCTAAAACATTATGCAGGGCGTGAAATATTCTGCTTTTCATGCTAGTCTGTATTGTTACAGACCTGGTTGTTTACTGACTTCCTACTTGTGAAAAGGGGACAGTCACTATAGACTGAGCATGGCCGCAGTAAGGTACTAGTGGGCCCCAGGTGAACTATTAATTAATGACTTCCCTTGCTTACCTTTTCTTAAACTGAAGCAACTAGAAATCCAGCCCATGTTGGGGGGAAACAACAACAACTTCCCTTCCTGCACTTTAAGATTATAGCAGAATTTATGACTCCAAAGAAGTTTAAAAAGACATTGCTTCAAGGAAGATGCCAAATGTTTAGTGATTGTTTCCTGCCACAGCCCAAATCCAGATCTAAAGTATTTCTTCTGATGCAAAATATATATGCTGAAATTGTCTAAAAACTACAGAATCAGGTGTGCTACTCCTTGGGAGAATATGATCAATTAAAAAAAATTAAAATAGTTTGGAGACTGGACAGTCAGCCCAATAGCTGGGCAGGAATATGAACCTGAGCTTCCCCTCTCAAAGTCCAGCATTCGAATCACTACAAAATACTGTTCCAAATTTTTCAAGGTATATCAGTTACAGTTCGGGTTGAGAAAGTGGAAATCCCATACCTTCTGTCCTTTCAAAAGGGAGAAGGCGCTGAGGAGGGGAGCTGTCCTGAGACAAATTACAAGTTTGAGCTTCCCTCTGTGCCTGTCCTTTTAAGGCAAGTTTATGACAGGCATTCTCATGAGACCAATCTCCAGCCCCTTGCCTGTCTGTGTAGTGGTCTTTGCTGCCACCCCACCCCCACCAGCCATTAATTCATCTCAAGTGTAAGTTTTCCCTGACCCAAGAGGGCCCTCAGCTTTCCCTGTCATAGCCAGCTGAGGGAAGGCAGCAGTCTTCAGTGCCAGCTGTGGGTTTCAGCCTCATTCCTGTCAGACATGGCCACTGCCTTGGCCCTGCCGGCACCCACTTGCTGCCAATGCATGCCATTAACTGAGCTCGCAGCCTTTCAACCTCTGCACAAAGTAGACAGCTGCAGAGTTGCCATGCAAAAGTGTTGAGGAGGCAGGCATAGGCCCCTTTATGGTAAGGTCATTGCCTGCAAGTGATATGTTTATATAGCCCTCCTTTCCCCACCAGGCTCCTTATCTAGTATCTAGCATATGAGGGCAGGGCGTCTGAAAGCTCCAGAGTAGGAAGATTCAGCAGGGGAGGGGGGAGTACATAAAGTTATGTCTGTATGAGGAGTACTGCTGACAGCTATAGGTATGGGGTAGTGAAGCCAGCTTTCACTCTGTGTCTTACACAGAATCAGCGTAGCTGCTTCAAATGCCCAACAGCTGGATATGAAGATACTGGTGATCCTTCTGCTTTTCAGAGCATTTGGGTGCCACAGGACAGCTGGGATCTAGCCTAGCACCTTACAATTATTGGGTTCAGGACTTCTAGCCCTCTCGTCAGGCACAGAAGGGAACAGGGCAATGTAATGATCAGATGTAAGCAGGGCTATTTTGGGGCAGGAATACACAGGAATAGTTCTGGCTGGCTTCAGAGTGTGCCACGCCCACTACAGCCAAAACCTCTGTGCGCGTGAAGAGGTGAGGCCGGGAGAGCGACCCCCCCCGGCAACTCTGAGGCGGGCGGGCGGGCCGGGGGGGCCCCTGGAAGGATTGGGGAGGCATTTAAATGCCTCCTCGTGCCTTCCCGCCCTGTCCAAGGGCCAGCTTGCCCGGGGTCCCCGCAGCTGCAGGGTGGCCGGGCAAGCCAAGAGAGGGCATGGGGTGTGGCCTAATATGCTAATGAGCTGCATTGTCAGGGATGTGGCCTAATATGCTAATCAATTTCTGCTGTTGGGTGTGGCCTATTATGCTAATGAGTCCCTGCTGGGCTTTTTCTACAAAAAAAGTCCTGGATGTAAGTAAGAACATAAGAGCATAAGAGACGCCAATGTTGGATCAGGCCAAAGGCCCATCCAGTCCAACACTCTGTGTCACACAGTGGCCAGAAATACCAGTGCCATCAGGAGGTCCACCAGTGGGGCCAGGACATTAGAAGCCCTCCCACTGTTGATCCCCCCAAGCACCAAGAAGACAGAGCATCACTTTCCCCAGAGCCCCTATCTATACCTTGTGGCTAATAGCCACTGATGGACCTCTGCTCCATATGCTTATCTAATTCCCTTTTGAAACCGTCCATGCTTGTAGCCGCCACCACTTCCTGTGGCAGTGAATTCCATGTGTTAATTCCATGTGTAGCAGGAAGTGTGACATCTCTAGATTGGCTAATATAAATTATAAAATTTTACTTCTGCTTGTACCTGAGTAACAGACCAGGATCTATTGCTTGATGAACTTCAGTCTTAAGCCTCTGACCTCTGGAACTCTGAACACCTTCCAGACCTAGATTTGGATAAGACCCATCCACCCTAACACAACTATTCTTTTAACTCTGTTTGGTAGCCAACTGCATCACATTCTCAGATAATATTCCAAAGTGTATTTGAGGGCCCCTGCAGGAATTTATTAATGAAAATCTGAGCCAATGATATTCTGGCTTGGTTGTGAGTTGCTATGGGAAAGGTCTCAAGTGAAAGGATGGGTTCACATGTATATTCAGCACTTGATGACAGCATCTTGTGAAGACTGGCATGTATGAATGGATCATCATCTCCCTTATAAATAATAGCCGAATGGTGGTGGCACTTCTCTAGAACATTCTACACGCTCCAAAATCAGTTCGCTTTCTGATCTGTCATTCAGAGGGTCTCCCTATCCACTGGCTGCTTTGCCTGAGTCCTGCCTTCAACATTCTAAACAGTTTGCTCTTCCTTTCCCCCCCACAGCCAGTCAGAACACAGAGGTTATTTGCATATGCAGCCTCATTGGCCTTTGCCTCGGAACACAGAGGTCGTTTGCATATGCGACTTGATTGGCTTTTGCCTCTAACATTCTAAACAGTTTGCTCTTCTGAGGTAAAATGTGTCTAATCTCCAGGTGAGGGCTGGAGATCACTCAGAATTACAACTGCTTTCCAGATGGCAGAGATCAGTTCCCCTGGAGAAAATGGTGGGCTCTGTATCCTTATACACTGCTGAGGTAGCCCCCATGACAGCCAAAGTGACGTAGACGTCAGGGCTTTGTTGCCAACCTCCAGGAGAGGACAGGAGATCACTCAAAATTACAACTGTTCTTTAGGTAGCAGAGATCAGTTCCTCCGGAGAAAATGGTGGACTCAGTGTCATTATACCCTGCTGAGGTCACCACAGCAAATTGACACTGAGTGTCCAAGGCCGGGGCACCCGCCCAGAGCCTCTTTCTAGAGGCCGTTGTATTTATTTCCACAACAGACCTTTTTCCTAGTAGATAAAATAAATGACAGAACTTTTATATCTTTTTGTATTCAGAGGGTAGCTGTGTTGATCTGCAGTAGAACAGCTAGATTTGGGTCCAGTAACACCTTAGAGACTGACAAGAATTTGGGGATATAATCATTTGAGAGTCAAAGCTCCCTTTGTCAGAGACTCTTGAAAGGTTATATCCCAAAATTCTTATAAGTCTCTAAGCTGCTAGCTTGAATCTAGCTGCTCAGACAAAATGCCCCCCCCCCCATAGAGTCAATTCACACATTCAGCTGCTAGTCCCGGTCCCCGTGGGTAGAAAAAAAAAATCAACCAATGTGCATACATGTGAGAACCAGGCCTAAAAGGCAGCCAGCTGAGTAACTGGAAGATAGGTAGTCACACAGCAGAAAGTATGTCCACATCAGAAACAGATAAACATTAACTGCTTACTACATTTAAGTCAGGGCTATCTCACAGGTCACTATCCAGTGTTAAATACTTTGCACTGGAAAGTGCAGATATGTGTGCAGGAGAGAAGTGATATTATGCTAGCTAGTGGTGCTCCAGACCTCCACATGTTGTCTGTTTTGCACACAGGATAAGTACATCTCTCTCCATACAATTTGTACCCTGTATTTATAAACTCATTAATCAAATTCTGAAGAAAATATATATCCTCTTAATTTTGTAGATAGAATCTTTGGTCTTATGGGCCCCTGTGCAAGCTGTGCTCTTATTTACACTCTTCACACCTCATTAATATTCCACAAAGAACTAATTGGGGCCTCTGTCACATGAACAGAAACAAAGGGGAAAGTACTTTGAACGAGAGGGCTAATTTGATGTCCAGCACGGAGCAGCTGGGACTCCCCTCCCTCCTGCCCTAGCTGTGTCTCAGGGTCAGAGGTTTCCAGGCAAAGAACATCTGCTCTGCTTGCTATGAGTACCACAACTGCCTTGTCGAGTCAAGGAGAATCTCATCTCTTAACAGTGCTTGCCAACCATAACAACATGCCCTCTCCAATTGTTTTTTCCCCACAAGAGTACAGAGTGCTCAGTGCTGGAATTTGTACCTAACACTGGAGTTTATCTGCTGTGTGGCACCATATTTCAAATGAATCATAATATCCCTTACACGGTCACTGGTTGGATCATGTTGCTAGCGCTTCCCGAAGGCACTTATAATTCCAGGCCTCGGTTCCTGCCAGAGCGCACCAGAGCACCGCTCCGCCAGTCAGGAGCCAAGGGTGTGGGCACATAAGCCCTGCCCCCTGCTCCCACCAGCCATCAGTTGGGACATGGTGGGCCCCCCCGAAACATTCCCCCACCTCCCTGAGCCCTGGGGTGGTGGCCTTGGACTCCTAGGGGCAAATTCCACCTCCCGCAGGAGAAGTCATTCTGACTCCCCCAGCTCCCGGGAGGGGCTCTTTAAAAAGTTATGGCTGCTGTTGCTGTTCTCTGCACACAGGGGGAATGGTGGGGTGAAACGTTCCCTTGCCTCACTAAGCCCCGGGGTGGTGGCCTTGGACTCCTAGGGGCAAATTCACATGCGAGAGGTCATTCTGACTCAACCAGCTCTCGGGAGGGGCTCTTTAAAAAGTTATGGCCGCTGCCACTGTTCTCGGCAGCAGCTGCAATGCCCACGTGGGGGGGGGGCGAAACGTTTCCTTGCCTCCCTGAGCTCCGGGGTGGTGGCCTTGGACTCGTAGGGGCAAATTCCACTCGGACATCCGGGTGCACATCCGAGCGCACATCACACGTGAGAGGTCATTCTGGCTCCACCAGCTCTTGGGAGGGGCTCTTTAAAAAGTTATGGCCACCGTTTAAAGTAACTTTTTTCCCACCATAGAGAACAATGGAGGGGATGGGGGCAACCTGTTTGGGGGCTCGTAGAATTGGACCCCCTGGTTCAATGTTCCTGAAACATGGTAGGTATCTTGGGGAGAGACTCCAGCAGCTACCTTGCGATTTTGGAGCCCCTTCCTCAAACCCCCTCCCCTCCAGCCTCCAGAATATACCCTATATTTTCGCCATTGACTTCAATGGCCCATAGGATATAATGGGGCCGAACTGTGGGAAGCCGATTCAGATCAGAGCATCTGATTCAGCCCACAGCAGCCTGAAAGGGGCCCGAATGGGCCTTTGTCGGGGTTGCATTC
The DNA here is from genome assembly GCF_001447785.1 of Gekko japonicus. Taxonomy (NCBI): domain Eukaryota; kingdom Metazoa; phylum Chordata; class Lepidosauria; order Squamata; family Gekkonidae; genus Gekko; species Gekko japonicus. The sequence goes on from NW_015167060.1 coordinate 987,813, forward strand.
GGTTCAGACGAACCGAATGCACATCCCTCCAGCAACCGGCTTGCTCGGGCCCCTTGCAGCCACGGGGATCTTGAGCAAGCCAAGGGAAGAGAAGATGGTTTAAACCCCCTCTCCTTCCCTCCAGGAGCCGGCTTGCTCGGCCTCCCTGAGCAAACCAAGGGAAGGGAAAGTGGCGGAGCAGCTGGAGACATTGAGCCTCAGTTCCACAAGTAATGAGCACTCGAGCCCCGCTCCCAGCAGCACTCAGGCCAGAGCACCTGAAGCAGTCTTGGGAGGCGGATTGGCAAAAAGCAAAACCAAAAGCGCAGGAATTTGAGAGAACGCCAGGAATGGAGCCGGTTCCTCTTCCACAGCCCAAAATGCGACCCACGAACCCTGAGCTTGCTTTTTCTCATTTGCGAGTCTGGCCTCCGCACTCCTTTAACGAGGCAGCCCTGAAGCTTGGGGCGGCGGAGTTTCTTTGCACGCAGCTTGTGCGGCTGGCTGAGTGCCTCTTCTGCTTGCCCACCTCTCGCCTCTGCACCTCATCTTCTGCCAGGCATGGAGGAGCCCAGCTCGCCCAGGCTTCTTGCCTCCTGCTGCATTGGCCCTCTGGTGCACGGGTAAGTCCCCAAAGTTTGACTCTTCCTCTACAAGTCTCTGGCGCTGGAGGTATTCGCCTCCTTCCCTCCTGCCTGCTATGGCTGCATAATTATGAGAGATTTCTTAACATAGTGTTCCTGCCAGGAAAGCTGGGGACCCTGCCCATGTGTCTCCATTTCATCCTCACAACAACCCTGTGGGGTAGGTTAGGTAGAGAAGGGGAGATTTGGCCCGGGGTCACTCAGCCAGCAGAGTGAGAATACAAACCTGGGTCTCCCCACATCAATCTGCAACTCTGGCCACTGTGCAGTGCTGCCTCTACTGATCTGTAATGTTCCAGAGGTGTTGTAATGTAATACTGAGTTTCTCAAACGAGTGTATGCCTGTCTGTTGGTCCACTTAGGAGTCTTGATCCTGGTTGTGTGGTGGGCTAGTTGTGGCAAATGGTAGGGAAGCTCAGTATTTCTGTATACAGTTGTAGGGGCTTTATTGCCATGTGGTATGGCCTGATATTATGTTCTTATTCCAGTGTGGGGTATGTGTGGGGCAATGGAAGCAGAGTGATAGGGTCTCTCCAAGTGATTGCCAGAAGTGAGATGCATCCTGGTCTTGTGTCTTGCAGATAATCTTACAAATAGTC
>NW_015167060.1:989761-1013379 GCF_001447785.1 Gekko japonicus
CTGAGACATTTGTGAGCATTAAAAATGTGCCAGTTTCCAAAGTTGAAAGGCAAACATGCTTTATAAACCAGAGGGAGACACATTCTGAAGTTAATGTTCCAAAACAGTTCTGAAAGGGAGCGCCATCACACTGGCATTTGACTTTCTCCCTCTTACGAACACCTTGTTCTCTTAACATTTGAAGTGATGCATTTTTCTGTGTCAACATGTGGATGTTAAAAGCGGCTTTGTCATTCGGTGAGGTATATACTGATCTTTCTGTTCCATTCCCCTCTTTACAAGTGGGACAAGGCGCAGGGCCGCTGCTGCCAAAGTAAATACTCCACATCTGTGTACATGGGGCAAGTTTCATGGCGCCGGCGGGGGCTTCGATAGCATTTCTATTCCTGGGCTGGTGGCAAGATGCCTTCTATTCTGAGTCACGCAGGCACACAGGTTCCATTTCAGTCCTGGCTGCCTTTGGCCTGGGTGGGCAGAGGATGCTGAACTGCTGCACAGTCTGTGAAGCTCTTTACCCCTGCCTAGCTCCTGAAAGAAGTGGTCTGTGTGTGCTTCAAATGGTGGGGATAGGCCTGAAGGGAAGAGTGTAAACACAAGCCCCATGCTCTCTTTGGTGGCCTACGAGCTTCTCACACACAATCTCCTCCTTGTCTCTCTCCACCTGGCTCAGAGCTTGTGTTCAATATTAATGAACTCTCCTCCTTCCCTCTGTAATTGACCATGGCGCTGTTTTCCAGGGGTTTTGGCAAGGCCGAGAAAAAGGGAGTTTAAAAAAAAAATGTAAAATGAGGGGAAAGAAAGCAATAACACAAACCAACAGGGTGAGTGCAGCAGAGCTTCTGAAACCACATCCTTCCCCTGAAATAGAGATCATTTATCCACCTGGGCCCACGCAAAGCTGGACAAGACACCATTGTTGAGAGGGAGCTGCAGCAGGGGCCAAAGCGGAGCCGATGAGCTGAGGTGCTGGGGAAGGAGAAAAGGGTGTGGTGGTGACGTGAGCCAGGACAAGAGTGGGGCTTTGCAAAGACGAGGCGCTGAATGGGGAGCATTGCCAAGCTTACTCCTCGCCTAGCGCTGCTCTCGCTTCCCCCCTCCGCTTCCCGGTCCCGTTTATTTGTACAAAATGGCACAGAAAACTTTGCGCAAACAACCCCAAGCCCGTAGCCCCAGAGTGCCTGAGGTTGGAGCAAGCTGCTCGGGGTGGGACTAGCAAGCCCCGACTGGCAGCAGTTTCTTCAGCTCTGCTCAATGGACTCATTCACTGGCTGTGATGAATGCATTGGTTCTGGCACATTAGCAGGCAGCTGGGCTTTTTCACTGGGCCACTGAGGCCAGTAGGATTCACACCTGCCGGTGGTCTGTCTGCTTTATCATGGACAGTGGGGGGAGGGGACCATGGGGGCGCAAGGAAGGCTGTTTCCAGGTCTCAAGGATCCATGCAGTGGGCCCACTCCCAGCTCTGAAAATGACCCACAGGCAGTGTTCCCTCTAAGCCGAGTTAATATGAGCTAGCTCACAGTTTTTTAGCCTCCAGCTCACACATTTTTGCCTTCGCTCAGGAAGGAGGGCTCCAGAGCAAACTGACTGATGCCTCAGCCCAACCGCTCGCTCACAGCTTTAATGCCAGGAGCTCACAAAGTAGAATTTTTGCTCACAAGACTCCACAGCTTAGAGGGAGCATTGCCCACAGGAGCCAATGCTTTGTGTCACCACAATGTCTAGTATTAGATGAGTTCAGCTGTACCATTCATGCCTCTTCTAGTGACTGCTAGCTTAGCTCATTGGATTCATACCACTGAAGGGGAAAGTACAGTATGCTATTCTGAACATTAAAAAATACAATATAGATGACAAATATATTATTATTCCGCCGCAATGACTGGTCATCATCAAACATCCTTTCAAATTCAAGAACATTCAGAATTTGTGAAACCGTTCCATGAACCAGGCATCAAGTGGTTTCCATCACAAGCTCCCAGAGCTGTGGAGATAATGCATGGACCCTCACCATGCATTCAAAGACCGGTTGTACAATGAATGGAATCTGCTTGAAGCTTTTGGAATATGAAATAGATTCCAGAATGGGTAGCAAAACACAGGAGACATTTTGGATTTAAAAAATGGGGTTCATTTGGATCCCAGCCAAATAATCTCTAATTGTGTCATGCCAGTTCTGCCAGAACACACCAGCGTGTGGTATAAAAATATTATAAATAAAAAATATGACAAAAGGTAGAACTATACTGCATGGCCTCTTTCACTCAGCAGGTAGATTCAGATGAAGGAAATTTGTTTTAAGCATCCCCCTTGCTTCAGGACTTAAAAGGCTTTGGGACTGGTTGCAAAAATATTCAAATGTAATATTTGTTCAGGGGCCCATGCCTGGAACTACAGTGAGAAGTATCCTGTCAGAAAGGAAGTACCATGTGACTGCAGTGGCTGACCACATGGTGCAAATAGCTAACACCACATCTTGTGGCAAGTCTTTAGGAAAGATGAAACCTGCTAGTAAATGCCAAGTCTAGAATACCACCCACACACACAAGTTGAGAGTTTTTGGTAGAAGGCATAAAAGAGATGCAGATTGTATAAATAACTTTTTTTTTCCTGCTCAGAGCCTTTGATCGGTTTGCCATTCTGCTCCATGTTCCATCTTTTTGAGTCACAATTTCCAGTGCCAGTGTTTTCCCAAGCTTCGCATTAGGCTGATATCTTATCACACTTGTTTGGAATGAAGTTGGCAATTTCATCAAGTGACACTGAAGAAAAACCCTATTCACTCCCTGTCCCAAGTTATCTCAAACATCCACAGCTTGCTAGGAGGTCTGATAACCTACCACAACTTGCCAGTCTTTATAGTGGCTTCTGCAGTCAGAAGACTGGTGTTGGGCACAGACAGGATACTCAGCTCTCCTCCTCCAGCCAGGTTATCTCTTTTCCCAGTTAGGGCAAAGAAGAAGTTTGCTTTTCATAAGCTCTGTCAATTCCATTTCAAACAGGTTACATTGTTTTGGCAGAAAAAGCAAAGTAAGAGCTGTCAGCATCGAAGGGAAAAAAAGCCTCTAAGGACTTGTTAGGAGCTGGTATGATCCATGTCAGATGGGATGAGAACAGTCACACACAGAGTGGCACTGCCAGTTGGATCACTGGTGTTCACAGCCCCCAGAAGTAGCCCATTGCCGACCACGGGGATTCAGAAAAGTGCCAACTCCCCTCCCCATTGCAGCCAGGCAGATGTTTGATAATCTGCCCTATTACGGTCTGTCTTAAACATCCAAGGTCTGGAAGTCCATAAAAGGAGAATGTATATTCTTCTTGGCATTTAGCTGCTCCAGCTCTGATCCTGCCATCTATAAAACTGTCTAAGCCTGTCTAAATCTTACTATGTTTTTGGTCTTAACTGTTCTTGGTAGTCCTAAACTGAACAAGCTAAATACTATGATAAGTAGTTCATCTGATGATCTTTGAAATAAACAATTTTGGCAAATACTCCCAATTTATTTTTCCCTGTCCTGCCGCTAGGCTGGCCCATTCATAGGGCCAGTGGCGCCGTGCAGATAGTGCCAAGTGGTCCTTGCTGCTCCTAAACATGCATCGACCTTCTTGGCCCATGGCTCCAGAGAAGAGCTTTGCTGACACAGTTCATGTTCCTAAGCAAATGGATATGCAGGAACAATATATAGATTCCTGCTATGGCAGTGCAGTCCTAAGCATTACTCCCTTCTAAGCAATGGATTTAGAAGGGCGTAACTCTGCTAAACCCTGCTATGATAATTTGTTTGCAAGCAGCCTTGAATCTTGCATAAGGGAGAGTATAAATTTTTCAATAACCTTCCCTACTGTGATCAGGCTGCATTTGACAAATGAAATAAAAGTACACAAATTGATTTTGTTTCCATAATTAGTCCCATCTGGGTATTCAGCAGAGAGCTAAAGTAGAGGCAGAAAACACACTCTTGTAGTATTCTGATCATTAAAAACCCCTCTCAGACCCCTTTAGGTTACTCTTTAGCAGATATCAGTATTCACATTTTTCTACTTTACAAGCACAAAAGCAAGAAGTCACCATTTCTAAAAATAGAAGCTGAGATGTCTGGAGTCTGGGCAGAGCATGATAGCATTGCAGAAGACAGCTAGCTTCTACCAATGGCGAAGGACAACCATAGCTATTTGGATTTGTAGGAGACCTACCTACCTCCAGTTTGTTAGAAGTGGAGGACTTTGCACTGTCAAACTTGAGAAGATGGCACCAAAGAGTTTAGATAGATAGAGAGGTCAGGACACATTGAAGATCCTTTCCTTCCTGCTATCTGATCATTTTCTTTCAAGCAGAATGCTACTCTTAGGGGCAATTTCCTCTGCTTCTGCTCTCACACTCTCTTGCACGCACACAAAGAAGGTGCATGATCTCCATCTTGCACCATGGAAGCTGGACATGCATCCAGCACCCAACAACTAGTTAGAGCAGGTAATCTATAGCTCTCTCTTACCTTCACTCTCAAGCATGTATTTCCTTTAATAAAAGTTGCTTATTAGTTTTAGGACTGATGACTCTGTGTAACTATGTAAGTCTGTTGCCACACCTAGCCCCAAGTTCTGCTGCATTAAATCCTTTGAGCACACTTGTTGGGTATTACAAGTTGAAAACACTCAGTATATCTGGGGTTAAATGTTTGCTTATGTTACTCACAGTAAGTCACATGTTTCTCATGTAACCAATGTTCTTTAGCTGTAGATAGCCTGGGAATTTTCTCCCTGATCTAAGAATTTGATTGGGACTAAAGTGTCAAGGTGTATTACCATTTTATGGCTTCTCTTCCCGTCTTTGTTTGGTGTTCTGAAGAAGAAGAGTAGCCATAATCTCTCTTCTAGTTTTGTCCTTGTAGAGTAAGGATGTAGCCGATTATGCTCTGTTATTTTCATCCCAGTTACCCTTCCCATGCTAGAATTTAGTAAAAATTTTATATTTTAATCACACATGGACTCTCAGTCTGAATTATCTTACTCTGGCTCTGCTGGACTATCTTATCTCTGCTAAACACCTTTTTTTTTCAATATCTCACTATCACCCAACAACTCTGCTATTTAAGAAAAAGAAGTTGGTTAGGCTCAGATGTCCACCTTGCTGTTTACAAGAGCAAGTTATTGGATGGGCATATCTCTAAAAAAATACAAGTAGACAGAAGTCACACATGCCCAGGTTGCCCATTGTGGTATACATGCTGCTGAGCTGGAGAAGACTCTTGAGAGTCCCTTGGACTGCAAGGAGATCAAATCAGTCAATCCTAAAGGAAATCAACCCTGACTGTTCCCTGGAAGGCCAGATACTGAAGTTGAAGCGCACATACTTTGGCCACCAAATGAGAAGGGAGCATTCACTGGAGAAGACCCTAATGCTGGGAAAGACTGACGCTAACAGAAGAAGGGGATGGTAAAGAATGAGATGGTTAGACAGTGTTATTGATGCAACAAACATGAAATTAAGCAAAGTCCAGAGGACAACGGAAGACAGGAGGGCCTGGCGTGATGTGATCCATGGGGTCACAAAGAGTCGGACTCAACTGCGTGACTGAACAACAACAAAACTGAGCAAGAGGAAGGGATGTGCATGAACCCATGCCACCACACTTACTGCACATCTACTTGCCCTTGGCAAAAGTCTTCATGCTGCTCTTAGGAGTTGCATCCTCAAGACTCCCAGAGCTGCTTCAGCAGCAATTCGGTAGCAACACATGGTCTCTTGCACCACCACATCACACTGAATGGACCGAAGCCCTGGAGAACAGACAGTTTCTGGATGGGTGCAAGGCATTGTTTCTCATCATTTCACCCAGCTGGATTGGAAATGGACTACAGCTGAGAGGACAGGGAGGGAGGAAGCAACGCAAGGGAAAATGGCCCATTGAAACCCTATCCTCCCTGGGATGGAGGGGGCTACAATTCCTTTACAGGGTCTCTTGTGAAACTCTAAACCAAGTAGAGGGGGGGAGAAGGACAGCTGCAATCACCTCCTGGGGCTGAGCCCATGCTTTACGCATAGTTCAGTGGTGGGAGGAAAAAAGAGGGAAGCCACACGGGCATTAGCACGTGAAAAGAGCCAAAATCGGAAGCAATAAATGGTTAACTGCTTCCCCCCAAAATATCCTTCTCCAGTTTCTTAGCATGCCAGGTCTTCTGGAACCAAGACTAGGCAAAAAGGAGGATTTCGGGACATCATGGAAGTACACGGCTTCTTTTGATATCATTTTCCTAGGACCGATCACTACTGGGGCGATATTGGGGCGGGGGGTGGGGGGTGGGGAGAAATATTCCCACTGGGCTTTGCTGAATCCTGAGATAGATTCCCAGGCTCTGAATGAGCAGCCAGTTGCTGGATCAGTTTCAGGGAGATGCTGGTAGTGGAGTTCACGGTTGCTTAAATGGAACAGCAGCTAATGCAGAACAGATGGGGGGGAGGAGTGCTTTGTGAGAGGAAGCCAAAAGAGAATGGAAGCTCTGCCCCCCTCCACCCCGCCTGCCTGCATTACAGGACCAGGAGAGGCACACAGGTGCACATGCTCTGTGTTCAGCCAGACAGCACAGGTGCATTGTGCACCCACACAGACCCTTCCTCGGGCTCATATCCTTCCCCCATGTCTGCCATGCAGACTCAGAAGCAACAGAGGCCCCATGGCTTGATATACCTAAACAGTTGTATCTTTTTCTCCATTGTCCCTCAGCCATGTCACTGCTGAATGGAGACCAATCCCCAGCACAAAAAGATTGGGATGAATTATCCCAGGGAGCAAAGGCTGCTTTGACCCACCATTTTGGAAAAGGGAAGTGTACGTCAGAACCAGCCTTCTTGTAATTCCCTCTTTATGCTGCCATTGGTCTCGCAGGCTAATGGAACTCCCTGAAAAGTTGCGGGGACTGGGATTATCTTGCTCAGAGGTGCCCAGCAAAGACATGGCCAGGGTTTTGAAGTAGGGATATGAGGTTAGAAATGAACAGGTGCTTGAGGAACACACACAGTCAATCAGCTCTCCCAGACACCGTGACGTTAAAAATGGTAGCACTGGCTGTCTAGAGATGGAGAGCATGGGCACACACAAAGTTCCTAAAGCTCCATGTTCATCTAGATTGTAGGTAAATGGGCATGTGAAAAAACAGAAATAATAAATGGTTCTCCAAAATATCCTTTCTCCGGGTTGCTAGTAAGCCAGGTCCTCCGGAACCACTGGTAGTTGTAACATTTGGCTTTTACATACTGTGGGAATAACCAGACCAGCCGAGACAAAACCAATCTGGTCTGCTTTTCTAAGCCTATGAACTGGGGGAGAGAAATATCTTTGGGGGCTAGTGCTCCAAGAAAGATCCATGGCCCAGGAATGGGTCTTGGGTAGGTCAGTGCTTCTTTGGGAGCAAGCCACAAGCATTCCCAAGAACAAAGAAACCTCCAGTCTGAAGCTCTATTCCAAAAAAATAATTTATGGGTGTGGATAATTCATGTGCATTAGAAATGATATGTACATAAATATTTATCTCTAGGGGTATATACAGGGAGCAGCAGGAGCCAGAAAGGAGCGTCCGTGCCCTGTGCAAGATGTTGTCCTTGAGAGTGGGTCCAGCTGAGTACGTGTGGCCTGGAAAAAGCTGTCTGGCTCCTGCCAATAATGAGATTTTATAAAAATAATTATTATTATTAATTGGGGATAGCATCAAACAAACAAGCAGGGTGCTCCATGGCGGCTGGGGAGATGGTCCCATGGGTCTGGTAGGGTCCCAGGCATGTACTGAGTGCTCCTCTCTTGGGCTAGGTTTCTCCCCTGCTTTTCTGGCACCGCTTCTCCCCAGCCAGCTGGCAGCAGCCAAGGCTCAGCTAGAGGGAACCTGAGATTATAGGGCTTGAAAGCACCAGCACAGAGTTTACAAGGAAGGAATCCAGTCCTCACTAGGGCACTTTTGGTAGCATGTGTCCAGCAGGCTCCAGAAGCTTTGGATGCAGATTCTCAGGCTTTGCTGATGCAGCTCCCAGATCTTTGCTTTCGCCAGGGACAGTGTGAGAGATCTTCTGTTCCCAAGCACTGTAATCCTCTAGGAACAGAACAGCCGCTTTCCCTGGGGTCCATGGCCAACTTCCCCTCATGTCCTCACATTGTGATAGGGGAAGAGGCAGGGGGTGATAGGCAATGGGTCATGGGTGAAGACAGAATCGTCAGAAGAACAGGTGCTGGTGGTGTCCTCGCAGGATGGCGAATACTGTTCAAATGGCATTGACAAGTCCAGATACTGAAAACAGAGAGAAAATGGTCACTTTCAGCTTTCATTGGGGATGAAGGCCCACCTCCTCCCTCTTTGAGCTTTCATTGGGGATGAAGGCCTACCTCCTCCCTAAAAACCACTACCACCTGGTCTAAATAACTGGATTTTTGTTACAGTTTTTGCTCCCTAACCTTGTGTTCTCATCACTTCCTAGTAGTTTGAACTTACCTCTTCAGAAACAGCAACTAGGACCTTGTCCAGTCCCTCCACCAGTTGCTTAAAGGTGGGCCTCTGAGAAGGGACAGCATGCCAACATTCCCTCATCATCATGTACCTATTAAAGCAAAAGCAAGAAAGTCTTCAAACATCTGCCTCCCACTGTATTCTTTGCACCCTAGTTAAGCGAATAGAAAACACCTTAAGATGCTTACAGTTCATGGGTGCAGTTGGAGGGCTTGTCCATGCGGTGACCTTCTCTCAGGAGTTTGAAGAGCTCTTCCACTGGGATACCTGGATATGGGGAACCTCCCAAGGTGAAGATCTCCCACATCAGAATTCCAAAAGACCACCTTAAAGCATAATTGGGGTGAGGTGAGGGTTAAGAGAGATTAAGGAAGCCAGCAATAACCACAGCATGAATATATCTTGAGGTTAACCTATGCCATAAGCTAGTGATAGGGCAGTGACAGAGCCAGTTTGGTGTAGTGGTTAAGTGCACGGACTCTAATCTGGGAGAACCGGGTTTGATTCCCCACTCCTCCACTTGCACGTGGCCAGATGACCTTGGGCAAGCCGTAGTTCTGATAAGAACTGTCCTTGAAAAAGAGCAGTTTCTGTCAGAGCTCTCTCAGCCCCACCTACCTCACAGGGTGTCTGGTGTGGGGAGGGGAAGGGAAAGGAGTTTGTAAGCCGCTCTGAGACACCTTTGGGTAGTGAAGGGCGGGGTATAAATCCAATCTCCTCTTCTCCTTCTCACAACAATGAAACATGCCAAATTGCAGCACATATCATCAAGATTGCATGTGGCCCTATATATGAACACTGGGATGTAGAAAGGACTAACCATACATACGCTGGGCACTGTTCAGGATGCTGGACCAGTTTACAGGGAAAAAGTTACTCTATACTCTGTGAGACGCCTGGCATAGGATGGGAGGAGGGGCCATTGTACAGTGGGTTCCCATGCAAATTATGGCATGCTCTCGAGTATGTTTGTTAGAAGTCAAAGAGCCATGCATGCAGTGGCTTACAACACTCAGCTGTTCTGCCGGACATAATTGTTAAGACCTGTCTCATTGTGAGTCCTTATCTATATCTCGTTGAGTCACACTTACACATCACTCTGGTGCGTGTACACTCTGTCAAACAGGGCCTCTGGAGCCATCCATTTTACAGGCAGGCGGCCCTGTAAGCAAAAATGAAAAGCCTCCAGCTCAAGGTTGCTTCCCCAAGATGATGGACTCTCTTTGAGTTCTGCCCCCCCACCAACCAGTGAGCAGCCAAGGTCATGCTAATTTTTATCTGAGCTCATTCTAAAATTCTGATTTCTACAACATTTTAGGCATTTTGAAAGTAGAGATTAATAAAAACTCCCTTCTTCCCAGTTAAAACAACTTTCCTGATTCACCTCATAGCAGTATGTTTGTATGCATGTACATACACAGAACCTTAATACAGTCTACACTCCTTAACTGTCCATATCTCAAATTGCCCAATACTAGTCTCTTCTTCTTTCTTTACCTAAAAAGCTGTATATTTCTTAAGAATCATACCAGCTTCAGAACGTTCCTCCCCATGGTCCCCAATTGACTTTTACTTACATTGCTTGTTTTCTTGTAGTAGTCTATGTCATGAACCCCACGGGCCAAGCCAAAGTCAGCAATTTTCATGACATTCTCCTCAGTGACAAGTACATTGCGAGCAGCCAGGTCCCGGTGAATGCACTGGAGAGAGAGGGTGAAGGAGAGAAAAAAAAAGGAAGATGAATTATCTTTGAGAACTTGGCAAATATTCTGGAGCCAGTGCCAAACTCACCCAGGGAGAGTATGTCATTGTTCAATCTACTGTAAGGGTGTATGTATGAGTCTCCCATACCTCTCCCATGTCCTTCAACCATTCTCTCTCTGTTTCATCTTCCAAGGGCTGCCCAAGCCTGATACTTTTAACCCTCCATTCTACCCTCAGGCAATCCCAGAACACACCTGAAATTCATACTACAGAGCCAAGATCCTCTACCAGCTCCTGGCCTGCAGCCTTATGGCACTGAAAAGCAATATCAAAGTACCAAAAAGGATCATGGCTACTGGCCATCATATATGCCTCTGCTTAAGAGAAGAAAACATCCTACTAGGCCAAAGCAGGAAAGACAAGGAGGCAAACCTTTTTGGAAGTAGAGACTAATAATTCCCTCTCTTCACTATCCACTTAAGACAAAGGTCCTAATACACATGGCAGTACACTTGTGCAATGAAGCTGCTCTTACCCGCTTGGATTCCAGGTACTCCATGCCACGTGCCACCTGATAGACACAAGAGACCAAGTCTTTGAAGGACAGTTGCTCTTCAGGCATTTTGGTAACATCAAAGGTGTAATCAGGTGTGGGCGGGCGACGAGCACGCAAGTATTCCCGCAAGTTCCCCTTCGCAGCGAACTCCACGATCACATAGAGAGGCCCTGCAATTGTACACGGAAAGTGACCCTCTGTCTCACCCTCTAGAATTCCACATACTGTCTGTTCCCCACTCAAAGAGGGGCCAGTGCTGCATGCTCCACTTGTAGCATCCTTTCATGGGACCTCTGATTTCTTACTATGTTGTGCCACAGTGGGCCCAGCCTCTTCTGATTCCTTGCCCCAGGAGCATCCCTACGTCTTTCCATATTGCACACTACAATCTCTGCCTCCCAGTTCAACACTGCAGCCACTCACCCTCCTGTGTACAGACACCCAACAGGTTGATGATATTCTTGTGCTGGTCCATGAGTTTCATCATTTCCATTTCAGAGATAAGATCAGCCAAGTCCTTGTCGGTAGCATTATCTGGTGAGGCACAGAAACGGGGGTTTTATGGACCCAGGGTGAGGGCAAGGCAAACCACGATCTAGTCTTGGGTACAGAAGACCCCAATGAGACAGTCCCTTGTAGCCCTGCAAGCCACAAGTTACCTTTCAGCATCTTGACAGCAACAGTGACGGGACGTTCTGGCCGTTCCTGATCAATCCCATAGGCCTCTGCTCTTACCACTTGCCCAAAACAACCTTCACCTAGTGGCTTGCCCAGCACTAACCTAAGGGAAAAGAAAGAATGGCGACAGTTTAAGGGATATATCATAGGAATGGAGCCATTTGGCAAGGAGAGCCCAATATATTTGGCTACGAAATGCAAAAGGACAAACCCCAAGTGTTCTAGGTATCAGACCAGCCTCTTACTTTCTAGATTACAGAGCTAAAGAAGCCTTGGAATCCACTTGGCTTTTCTTTGAGGAAAATGTCACCAATAGACTCACATCCTGCTCACTAGAGTAGAAAGTATAGCAGACAGGGGAGTAGAGGAAGGACAAACATTTACATCTAGTTCACACACGTGACTGTGCACCCAGGTTTCTCACACATGAATATTCTTGAGCTTGTACTTGCCCTCACTTGCCTGGAGGAGTAAGCTTGTGTGTGCAAGCTCACTTCTTCAGATACAGTTGTCTCTAAAGAAGCGTGCATGCACACAAAAGTTTATACCTTGAACAAAACTTTGTTGGCCCTAAAAGTGCCACTGGACTCAAACTTTGTTCTGCTGCTTTAGACCAGCATGGCTGCCCACCTGGAACTATCTTGCCTGGACTGAGTAGAATGTAAAACCAAAGCACATGTGATTACAGCCCTTTTGGGAGCTGTCAGGGTGCTGGGAATTACTTCAATCACATGTAAAACAGGCACAGTGGATTTTTTTAGTTCACATGCAATTACTTTCCTGTGAATGTGAGCATGCATGAGCCTAAGGATATCTATGAGTACAAAAACTTAGCAGTAGCAGCACCTGTGAGAACCATGACTTGGAAGTCTAAGTATATGAACACCTTGACTTGAGGAGACAAACACCAATTTGACATCAGGATATGTGATCCAAGCTAGAAGACATAAGTATAGCTCAGCATCCTCCACAGGGGCACACATGTATACACCACACTCACTCCACAGATTTACCTGTCTCGTGGGAATTCCCACTTTGAGTCAAGTGGCAGCTCCACTTCCATGACACCAGCCAACATGGGTGTGCAGCTTGATGAGAGGCGGGTGACACGCATGAGTGATGTGGTAGATTTGCCCGAGGAGCTCGATTCCAATGAAAACTATGGAAGCAGCACAGTACTCATTAGATTAGCCTGTGAACACCACTCTTCTCCACAGAAGGACTAGATGCAACTCAAGTAACAACAGGCAATGCACCATACCCCAAAGAAGTCTCAGATAGTAAGGCAGAGCATGTGTGCTTAAAATTCACATGCTGGAACAGAACAAAGTTCATCTGGATATGAATTCTGCCACAAAGATGCTGTCACAGAAAGCTCACAAATGGGGTATTTGCAGAGATGCTGTCTACATATTTGGGCACCTCACTGTCATCTATTGATTCTTGTTCAGAGCATGCAGATAATACTTTACCAAAGATAATGGCCTCTAGAAAACCAGTGCAGCGGCAACACCCTGTTTATTCTGACCCACGTTAAGGGAGGTTACATACCTGCCGGATGAGAGGGAATTTGGAGAGCTTGTGTACTGCCATGGGCTCCAAGGGCTGCTTCCTTGGCTGGGTTTGCATCCGGCAGAGGACAATGATGATGACAGCCATAGCAACAGCCAAAGATCCCGAAGTGTAGATAATGATATCTGTGTACTTGACATCAGGAGCATTCACCTCTTGCACCTGCTCTTCTTCTGCAATCAATGAATGAATTCCCAATCAGCATGCTCCAGAGTTAAACTAGCCTTGACCATGGCTGACCGCAAGGACAGCTGCTGCAACCAGGCCAGAACAATTAAAGCATGGCCAAAGAGCAGTTGCACAAGGTGTTCCACCTTCTGCAGAGACAGCCACTTGCCCAATCTGACAGTCACTCTGATGTCAACACAAGAGAACGGAGCATGTCCTTAAAAGTTCTTCCACTGATATAAATGGAGCTTAACATTGCTTTTCTTTGGCTAGATGGTACCCATTTTCTTTTTCTCAAAGTGGTACAGAGTGTTATAATTTTGTATAACCAATCTACATATGTATAATATACATAAGCATTACATAAATTTTAACAAAAACAAAACAAATCAACATACATGCATCTTCATAAGTGGTTTCATTATCCAAGTTAGGCACAAGTATTGCTGATCATTTCTCTGCCCCAACTCTTTTCAGTAGTAGTAGTACATCTTGAAACCAAAGCCTATGTGCCTTAAGTTACCTTTCTACAATAATGTTGGACTAATTCTAATTTTACCACTTGCAATGTTTCATCTTCGTTATCCTTTTTATTTAGAAGGTTTAATGCTGGCTTTCTAGTGTTGGGCAAATGAAATCTTGGTAGATTCTAGCAAATTCAGAACCACTATCTGGTATCTGACAAATTGTCTTCATATGGTTTATTAAACACACTGATCCTGTGGAAATATAATATCCAAGGTTTCCTTTGTTGATTTGAATCTCATTGACATAAATATTGGCTTCCAAAGAGTGAGCATAGCTATTGTAAGACAATTTTGCTTCCAGTGAAAGCAGACAGAAGATTAGAGCCTTTACTGACCAGAAATTCCTAAAATTTTCATACTTAAAACTTTTCTTCTTTTCTACATTCAATTATAGATGGCTTTACAAATACACAACTTTGTATCTTTTAAGATTTTATTTTTTTATTATTGTGGAGGTTTTACTAAAACAGTGCCATATTTCCACTCATTTTGTGATTAATTTGTTTGTATTTTAATATAGAATCATTGCGGCATAAATCCATGAAACAATCTAGCAGGATTTTATCATGTCCAATAAAGGATTTTATCATGTCCAATAAAGGATTTTATCATGTCCAATAAAGGATTTTATCATGTTCCAGAAAGTAAGAAATAACTGGACCCCCACTTCCATCCAAATATTTTTAGTGATCTGTCACCTCCAGAAACTCATCCCGTTGGTTTTTCCATTGATTTTTTTAAAAACTGAAGGACTTGCACAGGACGTTGTTTTTTTCCAACTGTCTACAGATAGAAAATGGGTCTGGTTATCACACTGTGAAGGAACATCCTCCAACCATTCATCTTTTCTTGCCCCAACCCATCTTCAGCTGTCATCTAGGGGTCCTCTGCCCTTCCTCACCTGGCAGCACAGTAAGCCAGGCGGACTGGTAGGACAAGCCAATGGAATTCCCTGCCAGGCATGTGTACTCGCCAGCATCTTCCATGGAGACATTGCGCAAATACAATACTTCCACCTCTGAGCTGTTAATATCTGCTGTCTGCCAAGACAAATGGGGAGAGACAAGAGAGAGGTAAGCATTAACTCTAGACTACACAAGAGAGTTACCCAGCTTTCTCTTTGGAAACAAAATACCTTGCTTGCTGCCAATATACGTCAGGTCTGGTGCATTCCTTTGCTTACTAAAGCTCACTTACCCACCTCTCCATTGTGAATACACCAGTTCAGTACACTATTCTGTTGCAAGACTTCATTGCTTTTAGAATATCCTGTAAGAAGCTTCAAGATACAACTAAGCCACAGTTGTGACAGATTCAGCAGTTTGTCTGCCCTACAAGGTGCATTTGCTTGCATTTCTGTACCAGCTATGGTACAACTGAAGGTATCACCTTTTTCAGATCCTGTTTCTCTTTCATCATCAATGACACCGCAACCACTCTTTTAACCCTTAATGTAAGAGGAGCCTTTTCTTTGAAAATTATCATAGAGTCACACTATGTAAAAGGTTCAACTCCTGATACCAGACATAGATGTGTTTGCATCCCAACCTTCCCAGATTAAGGAGTCAGCAACTGGAAGATCCTGGACCCAATCTGGCCTACTGAAAGGTTTCAGCGGCACCTCCATCCCATTGTTACCCTGGAGGTAAAGGAGGTATCGACAAAGTAGTACTCGTAGCGAGAGACATTTCAGGAGGTACTCTGAGGCACTGGCCCCACCACTCCTCATTCATTTCTCAAAGCTCCCTTTTAGGAAAGGTAGTTGATGGTGCTTAAATTGCTCAGGGCTGCCTCTAGCGTTGAAGGAAGTGCCAGTTCTATACACTTATAAGCATCACCACATCATCTACCATTTTCCATCCCAGTTTCCGGGGCCAGTTACCTTAAGCACTTGTACATAGGGGATTCCGTCGGGGCCATAGCTGCTGCCATTCACTTCAATGTGCTTCAGCCACTGTATGTGGGGCTGGGCATCGCTGTACACTTTGCAAAAGAACTCCACATCACTGCCCACCACTGCTGTGGTATTAGCAGGGAGACCCGCTTGCAAGATTGGCCTATGTGGAGATCTCTCTGAAAGGGACAGAGCAGGAAAGTGTTACCCAATGCAGCTGAAGTCTGCCAGATGTCCCAGAAGAGCACCACACAATGCATAAATCAGTAAACACAAAGCTGATAAAGGAGGGGGTTGGAAATAAAGAGGCACAGCCAACTGTCTCTTTGAGGTGGGGTTCCTCTCCCTTATCTAAGAGCAGAACTTTCCTTTCAGATATTCCTAGCAAGAATATATATGTTCCTGTCTTTGAGGCTAGTGGGATCTTTATGCCTTCTCTATCTCTTCTTTTGCCAGTAGACAAGACTGCACTTCTGACATTACTTGGTGCCGTAGTGCTGGCTCCAGGGCCTCTTTCCGGTGATTACAAGTAAGTTCAGAGAAGACAGATAATGAGGGGCTGAGAGATAAGGGAGCAAAGGCTTAAAGCTAGGCCTAGAGATCCAGACAGGGTTAATTAATTTCATCTGACTTTATATCCTAGGAGATCACCCGCTTCCTTTGAAGCTGGTAGAAAGTTCAGGGCATTTTTCTTCTCTCTGGAGTATTTGAGGTCAGGATGGTGAGCCTGGTTCTTCCCACAAGAACCTGGACGGCTGACAGGCTGGGAGTGGGCTGTGGCCTCCCACACAAACCCAGAAGTACTCGTCAGTGAAGCACTTTCCAGGCTTCCTTAGGATGGGCCCAGAGCATTTGGCTGTTTGTTGGTTTTCATATGGTCCATCTTCTGTGCGGGAGATGCTCTCACCGAGGACATCAAGAAAGTAACTGAAGCGGATGCTGCCAGACTTGTTCTCCACCACGCAAGTGTAGTTGCCTCGGTCGGAAGGTACTACGCTCTCCATGACTAGGCTCCAGTGTTGATGCCGCAGCTGGGGAAAGGGAAGCAGACGCAAGCTAAGGTGAGTAGGTGTGACATTTTAAAGCCATTCTTCCAACACGTAACTGTCCATAGAATGGATGCTCTTCATTGCAGACACTACATTTTTGTGTTTCCAAGTTCTGGAAACACAAAGAGAACAAACAAAGTGAACATCAGCAGCAAAGCAGGTATTTAGCACAGTGATCCCCAATGTGGTGCGCCACCGGGTGTCATGGTGCCCACCAATGTGCTTCCATGGGCCTGCTTGTTTCTTTTCCAGTGTAAACAGATAGTCCACCATCTAATTGGGGTAGAAAGTGTTTCAGTGGAGTCCTGGAGGCATTACCTTTTGGTCTAACAAAGGGCACCCATTGACACATACAAAGCTGCCTTATACTCAGAATATCTGTCCATCGAGGTCAGTACTGTCAACTCAGACTGGTAGCAGATTCTCTCCAGGTTCTCAAGCAAAGGTTTTTCCATATCTCCTACTACCTGATCCTTTTAACTGGCAATGCCAACGATTGAACCTGGAACCTGCGGCATGCCAAGCAGATGCTCTACCACTGAGCCACAGGCCCTCCCCAAAATGGCTGCCTCTACTGTAAGAGGATGCTTGGGTTGGAAATATCTTGTATTTTATAGCTGCAGCCATTTTGTGGTGATGTCCAGGACTTTTCCTCAAAATCTCAAAAGTTGCCTACAGATCTCAGCACATTTGGGGACTGCTGAGGTGGCTTCTGGTTGCTGAACCACCACTACAATACACACACGAAGACTGAAGCTATAGAGGTAATGGTTCTGTCAAGTTCACAGTTGGCTTCTGTAGTAATGGGGTCTGCCTCCTCTCTAAACAGTTTTACAGGGCATATTCCTGCCACCCCCACACAAATCCTAGCTCATATGACTTAGTCCAAAAATCAGCTGTCATTTCAACATGGTGGATGAAAGGGGGAGAGAACGTCAAAAAGACCAAAGTGTCTGCATTCTTACTCGTATCCCACCAATACGGTGCTCCCCTCTGAATTCCCGCCCATTCTTCAGCCAGCGAATTGTAGGGGTAGGGCTCCCTGAAGCTGGACAGCGGAACTTGACTGTATTTCCTGCTGGGACTGCATACAGCTTCTTGTCCATTCGATGAGGGTGTGTCCAATAAGGTGCTGAAGATAACATCACATGATCAGTCCCAAATTTTAAGAAAGCCTCAGGCCCTTAAAGATAAACTGGTGAAAGCACTTGGGCTACTTCAGAGAAACAGACTGCCAGCAATTCCAGCAAAAAGCAGTACCACTTCCATAACCACTCACCACCCAACAAAAACTCAGAAACCTAACACAAGTGAATGCTTGCCAGGACACACTCCAGGAGAATTATGTTACTAGCCTGGAAATAATTGTTGTCAAGCTCTATTGAGCCTATCAGAATTTTTGCAGAGAAGAAAGCTGAGAGGTAAGCAGGGAAACTGTTTGACTGTTCTGAATAGCAGCAGCAAACATCCCTTTCTCATCTCCTGTTCCAGCACTGCTGCAATACATAGAAGCTACTGTACCATATCTAATATGGCATAATACTTACCTCGCCGGTTGTGTATTGGCTCCTCATTTGAATCCACATGGGCATTGTCCACATCACTGTCTTCATCATCATCACCAGATGCCAATGAATCTGAAACCAAAGTGGCATAAAGTGAGTCTTTGCAGAACAGCCACCAAAGCACCCAAAAGGCATCGAACAAACACTGCCTGTCATGGAAGTTCTTGACTAGCAAATTGTGAGGGCCTGTAGAGAAGCAGCAAAAGAGCATCATTGTAGGGAGGCTCCACATTCTGGTCACCCTTGCTGCTTTCTGCAAAAGGGCACTGTGAAAGTTAGGCTGCATGGGATAAAGCATCATAACTGATTCAATGTAAGCCTCTTCCTGTAAAAGGCAAGTAAACAGAAGTAGGAACGCTAAGATCCTTCACTTTCCTTGCTCTTACCCACAACAGAAATGGTAAAGTTGCGCAGGCTCTCGCCAGTGCTCCGTATCTGGCATGAATACAGCCCTGAATCTTCATAGGTGACGTCAGCAATCTCCAGCATGCTCTGCCGCATGTGGATGCGCCCACTCGGGAGAAGCTGCTTGGCTTCTTTGTACCATGTGATTATGAGGCTGTGATTGGCACTGCAGTAGAGCTTCAGCAGACTCCCTGGATCCAGTAGCAAGTGCTCCTCTTCTGCCTCCAGCATGTGGCTCTCAGACATTTCTGTCCAGCATAGAGAGAGTATAAGTCAGTGCAATGACAGAATTAGCTCACTTTAGCTGCTATAACAATGGTGTACAGCCTCCATAAGACAAACACTGCGGGATATGGGGGGGAGGGATGACCAACTGCAACACAGGAATTCCTTTACCCAGATAGATCCCAGAGAATATAACCGGGCATCAGTGTGCATACCTCTCTCTCTCCCTGGATCATCAGAGGGCATGACTGAGTGAGGGCTTAAGTGGCAGGAATTTCACCTGCAACAGATGAGAGTGGCACACTGGAGACTGCTAAATGATGACAATAGTGACATCTGGTTCTTTTGTGTCTCAGAACAACCAGCCACCAATTGTGCCAACTCAAGCACATGAACGATAGTTGTGTTAAAAAGGCAAACACAAGTTTGCATGGGTTCTGCATCCACTCCTGGAAACTTTGTCTTCTTTTCCCAAGTGTTTAGAAAGGGGTTGTGGTTATGCAGTGACAGGAGACAATAATTCCTTGCATGTCCTTTGTGTTATTTCCGTAGTTCTCAGCCTGAGCATTGAAGCAGCCACAACTCAAATGTAAGCCCGCATGTAGGGATCCTTGCCCTCATAGTGGGCAAAGTCCAGAAGAACATCCTGTTTCAGAAGTGTCTGTGCTCTTTCAGTTAATTTCACCCAGCCCACAATTTGCTCTGGAGTACAGATGAAAAGACCTGAGGCCAGGGGTCTTGTTGTAGAAAAAGAGCTGCCGGAGCTCATTAGCATAACTCATTAGCATAACTTATTTGCATATGCCACGCCCCCTGACATCACCGGAAGTGACAGAAAGCCACACCCCCTGACATCACCGGAAGTGTGTCAGAAGGCCCGGCTACTTACCCTCCTGCTTCATCCTCATTCCCAAACGGAATGAGGATCGAAGCAGAGGGCGGGGTAAAGAAGGGGGCGGGGCTTCACCACGTGACCGCCCCGCCCCCTAGAGGTTCTCTTCCGGAGCTCCGTACCTGAGAGCTCCCCCCCGACTAGAGCCCTGCCTGAGGCAAAAATGGATTCCCTCCCCCCACACAAACCAAGGCCTGAAATGGAAGAATTAGAAACCCCTGAGAAAACTGGGGGGAAAATATAGTACATTTTCTCTTTTAAAACAATGAGCACAATATTTTTGAAAGAAATTTGGTAAACAGATGTTGTCACATCACCAAAGGTACCTTAGTTTCATGTTCAAAAGTAGCATTATTAGCAGCAATAGCATTGCTACCGCATTTGGCTGAACAGCCAACAATCTTACGATAATGTTGAAAAAGTAATCTCAAATGCTGCAAAACACAGAACATCTTCAGGCATATGCTAAAGGAGCGCAATCTGGGGACCTGGCTGCCAACCTTATTTAGGGCTGCTAACTCCCCCGGTAGGGCGGAAATCCCCCGCCCCGGAGGTCCCGTTCACCGACGCCGGGGAATCGGGGCCCGGGGGGAACCCCACCCCGGCGTGTGCGTCACCAGAAGTGACGTCACACGCTGGGGGCGGGGCGATGCCATTTGAGGGGAAAACAAAGAGTTTTCCCCTCAAATGGCGTCGCCCCGCCCAGCGTATGACGTCACTTCCGGTGACGCTCTGGCGGTGCGCACGCATACATGGAGGGCTCCCGGACCGGCAGGACGCTCCCCCGCCGGTACATTTTTCAGATTTGGCAACCCTAACCTTATTATTTCTGCAACACAGGAGCAAGACAAACAGTGTCCTGCTTCTGAGATGCCTGCATTACATGCATCACAGGAAAGAATCTTTAAAAATACACAAAATCATGGTGCTAGCTAACATGTGGAAAGAGTTGAGGGGCTTGTTTCAGTCTGTGCAAATCTTTCATTTTCTGAAGTCTATGACGCTCAAAGTAATAAGCTCATAATCAAAAGCTGCGGCTTTTTCAGCCCCCAGGGCTGCATTTTGCAATCTGGAAGAGGTCCGAGATTAATCACCTGATTTTGCTGCTGTTTAAAAAATGCCACAGGGCAGTGCAGTTTGGACTGGGGACATTGCCCAGGGGTGGGTGGGAGGAGTCTCTTCCCATATGGTGTTTTCCTGATACTAATCCCCCCTCCCCAACTACTAGACTTCCTAGGTGAAAAAGTATTAATATATTATAGCTGTCTTTTCCCCCACCTTATCAGGGCTAGTAGCAGTTGGGGAGGGGCAATTTTGAACAGGAAAATGGTACAGGATAAAGATTTAAGCCACTATCCACATTACTTCCCCAATCCAGATCCCCCCTTTATGGCTGCTTTTTAATATTAATACAACATTACATACAAATTTCCCACATTATGTCTCACATGAACTTGGTTTATGCTAACATTTCCAAAGATTTATTAATTGGGATGGAGTGAGATATGCATTTAATCAGTCAGTAAAATGCCTCTTTAGTCTACGTTTACTTTTGCAACCCAATCCTGTCTGTCTTTAACCAGAAACACATCCCAGTGAATTCCACAGGGCTTAAAACATACACAGGATTACAGTACGACATTGATGAATTAATACTTGAACTTTTCACGTGTCTCCCAAGGTATAACCAAATGTTTGAAGTTATTACCACCCCAGATAATGAAACCTTCCAATTGTTTACTATAGTGTTGATTTTCTATTTTTTACTATTATTTTTCCACCCCTACTTCCCCAATTCAAAACTTTAGCCTACGTATTCCTATTTGCAAGTAAGCCTCACTATGTTCCATGGAACTTACTTCCAGGCAAGTGTGCATAGGATCATGCAGTTAGACACTTTTGGTCCTAAAGGCATGGGAGATTACAACTCCACTTCTAACACAGTACACTTGTGAATGCTGTTTCAATAAAACAAGGCAATTCATATTACCAGTTTTAAATGCTGATTAAATAATACCTCATACAAATAAAGTGTAAGACATATGGAACATATTCATGTTTTAAAGAAACATGAAGAAAGTAAAATTGCAAATACTGCAAAATTTCCCCCAAATTTTGTTTCTCAGAGGGAATGGGTAAGAGTGTTGTTTTCTTCTATGACTACAATTTACAGAAGTTTTACATTTAAAATCTGGAGCATCCAAAATAGCCCCAGACTGGCAAATTTAGCAGAACAGTAATAAGGAAAGAAAAGCAGAGGGGAGAAAAAAGTTTACAGGAAGGACGAATAATATGGAGAATTGAAAGATATCTTTGTTCATAGGGGCATGGTTCTTTTTCTTCCTCAGGCAAAACTATTGATTTTACTGGAAGACACTCCAGTCTTGGGGAACTTTCTGAAGAGAAAAACTGGAAGGGGGGGGAGGAACAGCCATGAAGGATTTTAGGTTAATCGGGAAACATTTTTTCCTCAGGATTTGTTATCAGAGCGACTGACTGAGCGTAAATGAGATATCAGGTAATTGACTGTGTGTGTGTAGAGGCTCCACAGGCAGAGATTTGGATGGAGGAGCCAAGGAGGAAATCGTATCAGGAGGGGGTATATATTTAGGTCCCAGTGCTTACTGGGTTTCTTTTGTTTTGATTGTAGCATCCACAATAGTACCGGAGAAGCAAATTTACCAGAGCAATAATAAGGAAAGAAGAGACTTGGACTTTGCAGTAATAGCAAGGAATCATTACAGTCGGGACTACAGGCTGAGGAAGAGTGCAGTCACAGCCCCCCACCCCACCCCTTTCTTGTGATCCTCGGAACTCTGCTCACAAGGGCCTTTGTCCTGGGTTCCTGCCTTTGCCTCTTGTTCTATTGGGCAATGATGTCATCAAAGCCCTTTTGCTGCCAGTCCTGGACAGGAGAAAGGATCCCCACGGACAGTGAAGCATGACTTCTCTGCTCAGTCCCCTCCCCCCCTCCCCGGCCTCTCTGTGGGGGCCTTCGATTGAGTGGTCAGTCTCTCAGCCAAGAGTGACTGTTTTGACAGGTTCCAAAATGAACATGTCAGGGAGCCCGTGACCGCTGCCCCTCCCCCAGCCCCCATTGTCCCGGCCACACTGCTCCTTTCCCGTGCTCTCCTTGCCCCCTGGCTTACAATAGGGGCCAGGCCCCTTTCAGCAGAGGGCTCTGTTATTAGCTCCAGCTCTGCCTCCACAGGTTGGGGCGGGGAAGGGAAGGAGGGGAATGAGATAAGGAGCCCCTATCATTGTTGCCAGTGGGAAAAAAGTAGAGCTGTGCAGAAAGACCCAAATGGAAGGCCTCTGAGTAATATCAGGGTTCCTTTCCCCAATTCTTAAATTTCCTCACCAATGCTATTTTTTTCTCCTCTCTCTCTTTTCATTCAGACCCATTCCTTGTACTTGCATCTCTCCTGCTTAGCTCCGCCAGCTCCCCCTAAGCACACAGGCCTTCCCCTCTTCCCTCCCCCATGGCATGAGTGGGAGTGATACGTTTCACACTCAGCTGACTCCACAATTTCCCGCCTCCCTGTTTGTCTAACCTGGATTTGAACTATAATTGCTTTGGTGACCCATCCTCCTCCAACATCAGCCTGGATTGTGGGAGCCCCGCCAACTCCCCCCTCAAACCAACACAGTCGTAAAGTCCTCCACACTCTCAGTTTTAGTGGTGCCAGTCTTCCAACCTGATGAATACTAAGGGGAACAGGTCTGGAGCGTGTATATGTGTTGTGTGTGTGGGGGAGAGCCTCTCCATCCCTTCCACACTAGATTGTTTTGAGACTGCCAAGCCTCGGAGACAGCAATCTGAATGTGGTTACTGCAAGCCTGGCTCTTTCCTACTATGCAACCATCATCCCCCTCCACCAAGATCAGAGCTG
>NW_015167060.1:1013408-1038421 GCF_001447785.1 Gekko japonicus
TCCAAATTCTTCTTCTCCCCTACCATCAACAGGTATACTCAACAGCCCTGGATAGACTTCCAATACTTCAGAGGTGCATAGGAACTTCTGGAGAATTTAGAAGCATCTGCTTCAAATCTATAAGAACTTCTGTGTCGTTCACTAGGGCTAACGGATTTGAATCAATGCAGTTTTATATGGGTCACTATTGACAGTGGCCACCATGCTTGCCTTGGGGAAGGATTGTGGCTTAGTGGTACAGCATCTGCTTAGCATGCAAAAGGTTCCAAGTTCAATTCCCAGCATCCCCATGTTAAAAGGATCAGGTAGCAGGTGACATGAAAGATCTCTGCCTGGGACACTGCAGCGACACTGCCAGTCAGAGTAGACCACATTGACTTTGATAGACCAGTAGTTTGATTCATTTGTTCATGTGCTTTCACCCTTGATCCTGAAACTTCGTTCATATACAGGGGAATATGTGCCCACAGCTGTTCTTTACTACAGAAACACTTAAATTGCCAAGGGTAATTCAATAATTTTAGACTAATATGGCTTCAGTCTGAGGAAACCACTCTGATTGGAAGGCAAGGAAGCCCCCACCTTTAGGAGAGCTTTAAATAGACATGGAGCCCATTTGATTAGCAGCATGAGTGGCTAACACATCAAGTAGTGTCCAGTGTTCCCTCTGAGCTGTTAGTGTGAGCTAGCTCACAGTTGTTTAGCCTCCAGCTCACACATTTGTCTTAGCTAAGGAAGGATGGCTTCAGAGCAAGCTAATTTATGCAGCAGCCAAATTGCTTGCTCACAACTTTAATGCCAGTAGCTCACAAGACTCCACAGCTTAGAGGAAGCAGTGGTAGTCTCTGCTTTTCTCTATGACACAATTTGCTTTCTAAACAAAAAATGGGAGTGATACAATTGAAATGCCACAACTGCGAAGCTGCCATCCTCTTTGCCCCTTGTCCAAGACATGCTCTGCATATGCCAG
The DNA here is from genome assembly GCF_001447785.1 of Gekko japonicus. NCBI lineage: Eukaryota > Metazoa > Chordata > Lepidosauria > Squamata > Gekkonidae > Gekko > Gekko japonicus. The sequence continues at coordinate 1,014,379 of NW_015167060.1, forward strand.
TTTAATTCATTTCAGAGTTTTGGTCTTTCCAGACCCATATGATCATGCACAAATGGTACAACACAGTTCTGGTGGGTAAGAGACTCCCAGTTCTAGGGACCTGGGGAGATGTCCAATCCAGCTGCCAGCTTGCCCTGGCTTTTGACAGGTGACATCAATGACAATACCAATACAGATAATTTATGACAGCTTCATCCAGAACCATCAAATGTCAATAACTCTTGGATCCTCTTGTCACAAATAAGATTCCTCGTTCTCATAGTCCAGCTAAAAGGCACACCTATCACCAAGACACCCAATTAAATCATAAACATTTAAAGCCCTGAACACTGTCCCAGAACTTCACATTCAGTTTCTTCCTTTTCTCTGAAATATGCACAATCCCTCCCGCCCCAAATGAGTTTTCAAGAAACAATCTTTGGGTCAATGCCCTAATGCCCGCTTCTTCAGTCCAATAAAATAAATAGCTGGGCAGTTGGCAGTGGCAAAGTACAATGATTGGGGGAACAACAGCAGCATGGATACAGTAGCAGCTGGTTGGCACACGTGATAAACATCCCATTTGTTCACTGGATGGGCTAGTTATGGAAGTGATGTCTTTTCTGAAGCTTAAGACAGGATGCCAAGCACCTGGTACTAGCCATTCACCCCCACCCTTCCAGGGGGTTCTGAAAGTACAAAACTATACCAAAGAATCAGCAGCACTCATAAACTAGGTTGTTCAGTGGGGCCACTCATAAAACCAGCAGACTACATTGGCCAAATAATTTAAACAGCTCCACAAATTCCACACTTTGCATTTACAACAGTGTTTCTGTAATAACGGGTAGAATTGGGAGCCCTGTCTCCAATATGTTTGCACAGTGTCTGGCTCCATAGCAATGGATCCACAATTAGAGCTATTGCAGGGTAAATAGTGACAAACACTGAATCTGACCAACTCGGCAAAACAAGCTATACTCACCCTGCGTTACACACTCATACTGTGCTACTATCATAGGCAGACCTGTATGTTCTTGCTTAACCAAGGGACATTTGATCCCATTGTGGTGATCCCACACACACCAAAAAAGTAATCAAATCACAACCAGGAGGCTGATCCAGGAGAGATGCTCACAACATACAAGCAGGTCACAAGAAAATACTGCTGCTACAAACTGGTTGTTATGGAAGAACCCCTTTCCAGGCTCAGTCTATAAGAAAATCTAGTTTCTGTTTATCTTTACTTTAGAGGAAATCTGCATCTCAGTTTTACCTTATGGTGAAACAACACCTGTTTGAAACTTATATGTTGGAGTAAAACACAAAAATCTAGCTGAACATGTTTTGTATCACACACAAAGCAAACTCCTCCGATTTACAAGAACAGTCGAATAAAATGTCCTTTCTATCCTACAGCCATCATCTGTGCCCCCAAAAGTGTGAGATAGAAGAAAGGGGCTAGGCAGTTGTAAACCTTAAGGCCAATTGTACTTCGATTCCGACTTCCTCATGTACCCATATGGTGGATGGGAGGGAAATGTGTTGTGCACACATTCTGAGGTCACCACAGCTGACTATAGAAGAACAGGCTTGCAACACATTATACCACTAATGTTACCATGACCCCAGAACCTGTGCAGGCCATCAGATTGTCAACTGGACTTGGATTGGTTTCAGCTCCCACCTATGTCATAAACTCATCCAGTGGCCTTGGAGGAAAAAAATCACTTCATCTGCTGTGACTAACATTGATTTACATTACAGAGTTTCTTACATCAGCAAAAATGCACTGCACTTTAAAAGTCTCCTACAAATTATAAGCAGTGCTTCCTCTAAGATGAGTTAGTGTGAGCTAGCTCACAGTTTTTTAGCCTCCAGCTCACACTTTTGTCTTAGCTCAGGAAGGATGGCTCCAGAGCGAACTAATCTATGCAGTAGCCAAATTGCTCGCTCACAACTTTAATGCCAGTAGCTCACAAAGTAAAATTTTTGCTCACAAGACTCCACAGCTTAGAGGGAGCACTGATTATAAGTAGTAGCAAACCCAAAATATCTGGGTCTCTTGCACCCTATCAAATGCTAATCTCCTCCCTCAACATGAGCAGCAGCGTCTTTTCTCCAGTGTCTCTCACCTGACTCCGTGGTCTCTTCTGTTGAAACATGTGGCCAAACAAACAGTGCTGCTATTATCTGGAACGTAAAAAGGCCCCACAACAGGGATGTCATTCTGTTGTCTCTTCTTCTCACACCAGGGTCTCAGTTGAATCTTCAAACCCTAGAACATGAAAAGAGAGTCCTTTGTCCTCTATGTTTCCCAACTGATGAAAGTGTATATAGTTTGTTCTCAGCCTGTTAGGGGCACAAGGGGGAAGCTTCTTAATATACCTGGCCTGGTAGACCTGGCAGAACATTCACTTTGGAAGGAGAGCTGTTGAGGATGGGAATCAGGGACTGCTTTCACAATTACTCCAAAGCATTGACTGGAACAATCCAGCAAGATGTCCTTCATTACATACAACCAAGGCAAGTTCCAGGCCACTGGAATGAAAGTAAACTCCATTCCCGGCTGGACATGCTTTTCTACTACAACTCTGCAATGTCCATTTTGAAAACGGGCTAGGCTTTGGGGGAAACTGCTGAGGAACCCATGAAATTGAGATGTTATTCCAAATTCTAGTCCTTTGTACCCAGTGTCCAGCGGATACCTTTAAGGGTCACCTGCCTGAACAATGGGTGAGTCCCAGAACCCCCTGACCTTTGGGACACTTATCCACCCACCCAAATGCAGCAGAACTCAGGTCCCTCATACCCTGCATTTCTTTGAAATCTCAACCAGGTACACTTTCTAATGTGCACTGATGGTGATCTAGGAAGCATCCAAAACCAAGATACAAAAACAGGATGTGCTCTGGACACTGAGGAGGACGACGAGGACGCCTGGGTATAGTGGGCAAGGTGGGGAAATCATGGCAGACGGTGACGAAGTTTGATCATGGTGTGATTATTTCTACATTATCTGTGTCCCTTGTGTGAGAAAGCATCTACTCTAGACAGCATCATACTGCCCAGATAAAGACTGGGATTAAATTAATTGAAATCAATTGTATTTAAGCGGATGGTTGGGAGTTTAAACCCTATTCAATTAAATGGGATTTCGGACTGCGCTTGAAAACCGTGGTGTGCCGAAAGAGAAGCGAACGTGCAGGAGGACTAGGTGCTCCTTTGCCTGGCGCGAATGGGCTGCATAAATGGAGCGCACACGGTGTAAGTTTACAGGGGATGGAGTTGTACGTGGTGAGAGTGAGGGCGGGAGCAGCGCCCGAGCATGAGCTCCGGAGGGCAGTTTAATCGTTAATCCGAATGACAAAGGGTTTCTGCGCGCCCGGACAGTCTGGTAACAGATTTACAGACCCTCCCGGTCAAAGTCCACCTCCTCACCAGCCGCCGAAAGGCGCTTCTTTGCCCCGCCACATCCCAGGGAGCCTCCTGGGTCGCAGCGAAGAGAGGCCAGGTCCACCTCCAGCCACCCGAGCTGCTGTCCGGCATCGCGGCTCGGACCCATCCCGGCGGCAGCCCTTCCAACCCTGAGGGCCCACAGGGGACTTCCTCACCTCCTCCGGCCGCCTTAGCGCAGTCTCACTACTCCCGGCTGCGGGGCACAGCCCCGGCGCTCCATCCCTTGTTGGGCAGGCGCGGAGGGAGAGGAGCGGCGCTCCAGTCCCCGGGATCTCTAGCCTTAGCCGTGCCCGGAGGGTCCCGCGAAAGAGAATAAATCCGGTCCAGCGCTCGCTCCCCCGAGTCCAGCGCCTGATTCTTCCCAGGCGGGAAGGAAAGATGCCCGGCCACGACCAGATCCCAGCTCCCGGCGCCTTCTGTCGGCTTCGCAACAGGCACTGGGACTTTGTAGGCAAAGCTCTCAGGTTACACCCCCGCGCAGCGCGCAGCCGGCCCGCTCGGAGCCAACAATGGGCCGCGAAAAGAGCCAGGGCGGAGGGGGAGGATCGGAGGGACCCCGCCCCGCCCCCCTCCGTTGTTCCCTCCCTCTCCCCCGCCTCCGCCCGCGTCCGGCCCTTTTCACACTCACATTAGCTAAATTCTCTCCCCCAAAGCTCCGGCAAAGGGGATTAAGCGGAGTTCATTCTCTGCTGGGTCTTTGCTTCCTCTTTGCGCGCAGGGGAAACTGGAGACCCCGCTCATTAACGGCCTGTTCAGAAGAAGCTCGCCGTGGGGAGGGGGCGCCCCTCAGGGACGGAGAGGGGCACGGGAAAAAAATGATAAGGCTCAGAGATTTCAGCAGGGGGAGGGGGTGAAAAAGGGCCTGGGGATCATGAGAATGCATTTGGTAAACGCTTCTCAACAGGTCATCCGAGAGCAGGCCTTTGCACACAAATGGGAGTTGTAACCAGGGCACTCACTGCCGCGTGATCCATAGTTAAGAGGCTGGAAATAGAAGAATTTAGATTCCACCTGAGTTTCCTTCTCTTCAAGGACGCCAAAGTCCACACTCCACTGAGCTCAAGCCTGTAGCTACAGTGGGGCCTCTCACCCCCCCCCACACACTTCCTGCCAAGGCCCCATGACTTGGAGGAGAGCAGAGGGGAGAGGGTGGGCCTTGCAGGGAGCCCTCGTTTCACCCCCGTTGGGGGTGTACAGGAGAAACGGGGTGACAAGCAGCCATAATTAAATGATCTAAATTGGCTAAGTGCTCCTCCAAGAAATTTAGATGCCCCCTCCCCCAATTTAGAAATTCCTGGCTAGGGACCTGACTGAGCTCCACCTTCCACCCGTTTAAAGTATTGGGCCTAATGGAACTCAGGATCTGCCACTGTGAAGTACGGTTATCTGAGCTGGAGGGAGATAGGGGCAAGGGAAGAATCATGCAACTCTTTTGTACCTTGCCTTCCTGTCAGGCATCTTTGAATATAGTGTACTAAGTGTATCAGTAGACTGGGTCACTGAACAATGGAATGACTCACCACATAGTGTGTCATGAATTATGCAGCCAATTATCACCCTGTCTCTAATCTGCCCTTTCTAGGCAAAGTGATTGAGAGAACAGTAGCAGGCCAACTCCAGGTCTTCTTGGATAACTCATCTGCTCTAGACCCTTTTCAGTCTCGTTTCGGACTGGGCTATTTTTATTTATTTATTTATTTATTAGACTAGGCGGCTCAGGGCGGCTTACAGTAGTTTAAAAACCAGTATAACAATTAATGCAATATCAAGTCTAAAACAATACAATCAATAAATTATCCAAGTGCAGCTTATTAAAAAAAATTTAAGACGTGGCGGCCATCTGTTATGGGACAGAGATGGCTCTGGTAGCTTCAGTTGATGATCTCTGGCTAAATGAAGGCAAAGGACAGGCCTCCTTGTTGCTCCTACTGAATTTATCTGCTGCCTTTGATGCAGTGGACCATACCATCTTGTTGAGGTGCCTGGAGGCATTAGTAGACATCACGGATTGTGCATTGGCATGGACCAAACCCAAATAATTGTCACTGGAGACCAGTAATCAGTGTGGGACCTATCTGGTGGGGGTTCTACATGGCACAATCCTAACCCCCATGCTTGTCAGTCTCTGTCAGTCCCTTAGGCCAAATCATTCATAGTTTGGGGGTCAGCTGTCATCAATATGCATATATATATAGATAGATATAGATAGATATAGGCCCCGGCCACACGGCAGGGGAAAATGCGCTCGAAGGCGCGGCTTTTAAAAGCCGCGCCAACGTTGATACGGCTCGGCGGGATCCCACGGATCCCCCGGCCGAGCCGCCTTTTCTCCCCGGCGCGATCAAACGCCGGAGAGAAAAGACGGCTCTAACCGGGAGCCGGCCGATCTGCGCATGTCGGAGCATGCGCAGTTCGGCTCCGGCCCGGGGTTGAGCCGGCGCAAGGGAGCGCCGGCGATCAGACACCCGGGAAGAAGCGCCTCATCCGTTTGAACCACCGAGGTAGGTGGTTCAGTTTGAGGCGGTTCTCCCCGGGTTTGGGCCAGTTTGGAGGCGGAAGCAGAACGCTTCCCAGATGTTGTGGTGTGATCGCGCTGCTTTGATCCGATAGATATAGATAGATATAGATAGATAGATAGATATAATCAAAATCTCCTGCTGATGCAGTAGAGGTCTTATATAGCTGCCTGGTTGTTGTGGTTAAATGGTGGCTAATAGTGAACAAATTGAACGACATCCTGAAAAGACAGAAGCAATGCTGGTTGGGAAAGCAGTCTTGAAGGACATTATGGACCCCACTTTCAGTGGGGTTCATCTGACCCTTGCTGACTCAGTTAAGAGCCTCAGGGTTATACTGGACCCTGCATTATTGTTGGAGAAGCAAGTTAATGTAGTTCCAAAAAATGGTTTCTTCCAAGTCAGCCTAACTTGGAAAATGGCCCCTTAGCTCGACACAACTGATCTGGCCACCTGGATCCATGCCATGGTGACATCAAGACAACATTACTGTAATGCACTGTACATTGGTCTCCCCTCAAAATCAATTTGGAAACTACAGCTGGTTGCAAAATGCTGTAGATCAGCTACTATCAGGAGCTAGATGAAGCATGCATATTACTCCCATTCTGCAGTCACTCCACTGGCTGCCTATCAGTTACTGGGCTCAATTTAAAGTATTGGCTGTCACATACAAAGCCATTCATGGCCTTGGACCCTTATGTATGCAAGACTGCCTCTCCCCCTATACTCCGCCACAACAGCTTCACCCATCTGAACAGGGCCTTTTGCAGGTACCAACCTGCAGAGGGGCAAAATCAATAACTGTACATAAACATGCTTTCTCTGCAGAATGGCCTGCCTGAAGAGGTCAGGAAGGCTCCCACTCTCCTGGCTTTCTGCAAATGATGCAAAACTGAACTATTCAAGTGGGCTTGTCTATGCAGGCAATAGAGTAGCACTGTAAAAAAGGCTTCACAAAGGTACTTGGATAAATTATTAGGGACTGTGGTCCATACTACTCTGTATAGTTTGTTGACAGCTGGACCTACTATATAAACTTGCATCCTTTAATGTGTTAGGTTAACACTTATGCTTTGCTTCACTTCTGTGTTTTGGATTGGTTCTACACAGCTACAGTGGGGCATTTTGGGGCCCTGCCCCACAAATGGCCATGCCAGAAACCTTGTTTTTTAGGAGAGACGGCTGCTGTCTGCTGCTGACAGTGGCCAGGGTCCGAGCCTCATGCCTTGCCCTTGGGCTTCCCTCTACCTCCCACTGTGAAATTGCGGGGAGGGGAGCAATCATGGGACCTGGGAAAAGACAGCTCAGATGGCATTTAAATGCCTTTTGAGTTCCCTTTCACAGGACGAGAAAGATGTTGGAGAAGTATTGAAGGTATTTATTTATTTATTTATTTATTTATTTTTTAGATTTATACCCCGCCCTCCCCCGTAGGGCTCAGGGCGGCTTACAAAGCAAGAAATCTTGCAGATAAAACATACTGTTCCAATATTAAAACATATTATACAATTTAAAACCATCCAATACAAATACAATTAAGGTGCTCAATGATCTTCCAATGATCTACTGAATGTATTGAAGGTGCCACTCTTGAGTGCCCTTCTAGGCTTTCTTGCCCTGTGGAAGGGAACTCAGAAGACATTTCAATGCCTTCTGAAGGCAGTTCAGTGCCCTCTGAGCTGTTTTTCCCCTAGGAGCTCATGTGCTCCCTTCCCTGACCCTTGAAAGAAAGGGCTAAAAACAGGCTCAGAGCCTCCCCCCTTTAAAGACAGGCATTCAGATTAATTTAATTAACTGTGATTTAACTGCTCCTTTAAAAATATAAATGCCCCCCCCAACAAAAAAACAAATCCTTGCTACCTGCCTGGTTCTACAACCCAAATCCTGAGTCATTGTTTACTGAATGCCCCATCCAGTTGATTGTATTGATTCACTCTGGGTAATCTGCCTTGAGTCCCAGGGAGAAAGGCAGACATTTATAGTAACTATAAAAATGTAAATATAATCATTAGGCTTCTTTAGGAGCTACAACACCTGGGAGGCAAATGGTTAATTCATTGGGCACAGCTAACTTCTTCAAGACCCCTTGGAACTCTACTGGGACTCCTGGGCTATGCAGAATAATGGCTGGGAATGTCTGGCCTGCTATACCGAACCTATTGCTAATTATAGAGGTCAGCCCTGTAACATTATTGTTACACAACACAACAATATCTTGGAGCATGTGCAGAATGCCTTTCAGTGACTACAGCTACAGCAGATACACAGTTGGGGTTAGAGGTACAAGATGTGACTTTGAGATTTGAGCCCTGGCTTTTTAAACAAAAAAATCAGTTAAAGTATTATTTTGAGATGTCTCTTATTTTAATGGAGAATCCCTTTTAGTCTACAGCACCACCCATAGAATTTAAACATAAACAGGAGCCTTATGGCAACTTAGGAAAAACTTTTGTGGATAGAGACTACTTTTGCAAATGCAATGAACAGATTCTCACTATGCGGTCATTTTATGTGGAGGTTTGAAAAGCCACTTTGATGGTGGTTGTTTTTAAACCTCTGGCATAAAACAACTACACAGTGAGAATCCATTCACTGAGAAAGAGGTCTTCCCTCCCTCCCTCCCTCCCTCCCATTGATTTTACTCTGCTTTTCTCCCCAGTGGAGACCCAAACCAGCTTACAACGTCCTCAGTTTTATCATTACAACAACAACAACTCTCTGAGGTAGGTAGAGCTGAAGGAGCAACTGGCCCATAGTCACCCATGAAGCTTTCACGGCAGAGTGGGGATCTGGTCTTGGGTCTCTTGAATCCTGGTCTAACCGCTATGCCTTGCTGGTACTTGTTAGTTTTCGAGGTGCCACAAGATTTCTGTTTATTTTTGCTGCCACAGACTAACACAACTACCCCTATGGGATTTAAGAATTTGGAGTTTGTTTCCCTACTGCACACTTCCCTTCAACATATGTTTATTATTTATTTACTTAATTCATTTGTGTCCTGCTTTTCTCCCCAATGGGAACCCAAAGCAGTTTACATCGTTCTCCTCACCTCCATTTCATCCTCACAATAACCCTGTGAGGAAAGATCCAGATGGTCAGCCGTTTTGGAAAAAGTGTGCCTCGCACACAAAAGCTCATACCGTGAATAAACCTTTGTTAGTCTTAAAGGTGCCACTGGACTCTAAATCTGTTCTCCTGTGAGGCTGAGAGAGTGTGACAGGGTCAAGGTCACCCAGTGAGCTTCCATGGTACAAGTGTGGAGATTTGAACTTGGGTCTCCAAGATATTAGTCCAGCATTCTTAACCACCACACCACACTGCCTCGCCAACATAATCGAAGTCTATTCCAGGCAGCAGCTCCGGAGTATTCTTTAACATTTTTGATCTGACAGTCTTAAGGATCTGTTGGGTATTACAAGTTGAAAACACTCAGTATATCTGGGGTTAAATGTTTGTTTATGTTACTCACAGGAAGTCACATGTTTCTCATGTAACCAATGTTCTTTAGCTGTAGGATGCCCGGGAATTTTCTCCCTGATCCAGGAATTTGATTGGGACTAAAGTGTCAAGGTGTATTACCATTTTATGGCTTCTCTTCCCGTCTTTGTTTGGTGTTCTGCAGAAGAAGAAGAGCAGCCATAATCCTTCTTCTAGTTTTGTCTTTGTAGAGTAAGGATGTAGCCGATTATGCTCTGTTGTTATTTTCATCCCAGTTACCCTTCCCATGCTAGAATTTAGTAAAAACTTTATATTTTAAGCACACATGGACTCTCAGTCTGAATTATTTTACTCTGGCTCTGCTAGACTATTTTATCTCTGCTAAATACAATTTTTTCAATATCTCACTATCACCCAACAGGATCTGACAGCCTTCGGGCTCTGTCTGTCTCTGTGGCTTCTGATAATGGCAGTTGCATGCACAGAGAGGCTGACTGTGTGTTTTCAGCCTATGTCAACTGGGGGGGGGGGGTTCCCGCAGACTGTAGCACAGTCTTTCCCTGAACATCTGTCACATCAGGAAGCAGTTAGAGGAGTCAAGTGGTGTGCACTCATCTCTCTGTTCAAAAGACCAAGCAGCCAGCCAGCCATTCTAAACAGAAGTTGAATGGATCGGTCCATGTTTGAAAAGAAAACATCCAGCCAGCTGAAGCACCTGATGCTTCGATGGTAGCTGCAGAACACACACACACACACCAGAATAACAGGCCCATTAGCTTTGCTACCCTCAGTTGTCTCATGGCCATGGCAAATTGGCTCAGAGAGGAGAGGCTGCAAATGGATGCAGTGGGCATTGTAAAATGCCAATAAACAAGGGGCACACCAGTTTGCTGAGACAGAGATCTGGCTCTGTCAGGGGTCACAAGATAAGCCAACGAAGAGCCACCTCCCAATCCAGCTTTCCATGCATAAGGGGGGGGGGAGAGACACATTGAAACTCTTGATTAAATCTCCTTCTTAGCATCCAAACAATCTCACATTCCAAAGTAACTAGCCACCCCCTTCCCAGCCAGAGCCTGCTCTGAGGAGCATCCTCCTTTCAAACAAAGCTCTACATATCAATAGGCTCCCAGGATGGGGGAGGAGATTAGCTTTGGCTCCTCATTCCCCAGGTAACTGCAGCCTTTGGGGCTTGCTGAGATGTGCTTGTCTTGGGGCCCCATTAGCTTCTTGGCTGGTTTCTTCCTGGGGCTGTATTGGCACAGATTCCACTGTTACCCACTCTAAGTCCTTTTTATGTAAAACCAGTTGGCGACATGATCCATCATTTTAGCCGAGGCAGGGCATTTGGAGTGGGGAGCTCCCTCCTCAGCTTAGGGAGAAAAAGGGTCATATTCCAGTTCAAAACAAATTGAAAATGTTAAAGTGTGTGTGTAAGAGAGTTACTAATTCTTATAAATGGAATTAGCATGAAATGTGTAGACTACAGCATGTGAGAGTGGTACATGCCATTATTTTCCCTGAACGCACCCTTGGCGTATATGCATTTTAGGAAGCTGAGGGCCTAGTGGTTTTCCCAGCACACAAACCAGGAGTGAAGTCTTTCAAATACAGTCATTACACATCCGTATGTATGTGGGTTTCAGCCCACTTTCTACACAGAAATGTCCACTGTGCAGCAATTATGTGTGATATTTTATATGGGGGGGGGGGAACCTTCCGAGGAAAGGAAAAGTAACACCTTTTATTGTTGCCTTCTTCAGCCTTCCAGATTAAATAGGGGAAATCTATGGACTCCCTGAGGGGTCTGGAGGCTTAGACCTGGACTCTGCTCTCAGTGCCAGGGCTCAGTCCAGGAATATGTGAAAAAATAGTTATAATACCTTGGAGCACATGTACTCGGTGCCTCTCCTTCACCACTAAGTAAATAAAAGCTGCCCTTTAGGATTAAGGGAAAACTGTTAGAGTTTTTAAAGAAATTCAGCAGAGTTAAAAAACAGCTTAGCAATGCCAGAGTTCAATAATCAGACCCAGAGTCCATGTGTGTTTAAAAATATAAAAGTTTACTACAATTCTACCATAGGGAAGGGTAACTTGGGAGAAAATAACAGAGAGCTAATTCAGCTACATCCTCTCTAGACTAGAAGAACTGGAAAAAGATGGCCCTCCAACGTGCTTCTCCTCCAAGGCAAACAAAGACGGGAAGAGGGCTCATAAAATGCAAAGTTACTAACACTTCGCTCCCAATCAAACTCTTAGAACAGGGATGCTTTTCCCGGGCTAACAGACTTGAGCTAACACTGGCTAACACAAAGACAGGTGATTTCCTGTAACAACAGAACAGACATTTAACCCCATGCATACACACTGAGTGTTTTCAACATGCAAATACCCAACACCCCTTCTCATGTTAAAACACGAAAGTCAGACAAATATAAACATTCACGAAGATTCTCAAAACGTTGCTTGTCAAGCGGCTTGGTCAGGATGTCAGCAATCATCTGGTCAGTAGGACAGTATCTCAGTTCAATCAGTTTTTGGTCTTGCAGCTCTTTCACGTAGTGACACTTGAGTGCGATGGTCTTGTTTCTAGACTTGGTTCCTTCTCCTTTGCAGATAGCAATACAGGCTTGATTGTCCTCAAAAAGAATTATTGGCTTTGGTTCATCTATGCCGAAGTCCTTCAATAGATGTATGATCCAGTAAAGTTCATAACTTGCAGTTTGCGCTGACACACATTCAGCTTCTCCAGTAGACATGGCTACAATGCTTTGCTTTTGACTAGTCCAAGTAATTAAACTGTCTCCATAGTAGAACAAGTATCCACTTGTAGATTTTCCATCAGGTGAGGCTTTGTCCCAGTTGGCATCCATGTATCCAGTCAGTCTGGGTTCAACACAAGTTGAAATCTTAAGTTTGTAATCCAAAGTTCCTTTCAGGTATCTTGCAATTCTCTTAATAGCTTTCCAGTCATGCTCATTAGGTGAACTGGTCTTTCTGCACAAAAGTCCAACAGCTGAAGTAATGTCTGGACGACAGATTGTGCTCAAATACAATAATTTTCCAATTGCAGATCTGTACTCATGATTGTCTTTTAGTGGTTTACCTTCAGTAAGCTTGGGATAGTCCTTATCCATTGGAGTGCTTACAATTGCAGAATCTTTCATTCCTACAGATTCAATAAAGTCCATGATCTTTTGCTTTTGGCTCAAAAGAAAACTTCCATCATCAGTCCTTTCAATTTGTATTCCAAGATAGTATTGTACAGTTCCTAACTGTTTCACTTCAACTTCCTTGTTTAGTCCATCAGCAATTTCTTGTACATCACTTTGATTTTGACAGCAAATAATCAAATCATCAACATAAATTAGTATGTATTGATACTTTCCATTTTTAAGTCTTGTGAACAAGCAAGGTTCTGCTATTCCTTGTTTAAAGTTCTGTTTACGTAGCAGTTTAGTCAGCTTCTCGTTCCAGGCTTTGGCTGCTTGTTTTAGTCCATAGACACTCTTGTTGAGTTTACACACTAGGCCTTCTTGTCCTTCTGTTGAGAATCCCTCTGGTTGTTGCATATAGATTTCTTCATCCAGGTCTCCGTTGAGGAAGGCTGTTTTGATATCCAAATGTTCAACGTGCATGCCCCTTGAGGCTGCTATGCTCAAAAGTGTCCTGAAGGATGTGTAGCTCACAACAGGTGCAAAGGTTTCCGAGAAATCGATTCCATATTTCTGTGAAAATCCTTTCGCGACTAGACGGGCTTTGTATTTGTCTATTTTGCCATCAGGGTCATACTTTACTTTGTACACCCATTTACAACCGATGGCTTTTCTGTCAGGAGGTAATTCAGTAAGAGTCCATACCTCTTTGTCTTGTAAAGATGCAAATTCTTCTTCCATTGCATCCATCCACTTGCTTCTCTCAGGTGCAGGTAGTCTGTTGACTTCCTTCCAGTTATTAGGTTCCTTTATTGGTTGCACATTTGCACAAATTCCATACATCGGTGGTGGTACACCTTTGGTACTCCTTGCCGATTGTCTCACAGTGATCGTCTCTCTTACCCTTGGCGATGCTTCTCCAGGTTCCCCTTCTGAGCTGGAACTCTCTTGTGGAGATGGACCTGCCTGGTCACAGGTGGTCTGCGCAGATTGCCAAGTAAACACGTCAAAGAAAGAGACATCAGTAGTATCCTCTGTAGTAGTGGGTTGCACTGTGGACTCAGCCAGGTTAGGAGTTAGCAAAACATTGCTTTCATCTACACGTACCACATTGCATACTTTAACATATCCAGTTTCAGGGTTTAGAATTCTGTACCCTTTGCCACTAGAGGCATATCCGACTAAGACACCAATCTCTGCTCTTGGATCAAGCTTGCCCCTTTTCTCCTTTGGTATATGCGCATAGGCTTTTGATCCAAAGGCTCTTAAATGTTTAAGTCCAGGCATTCGGTTATGCCATAATTCAAAAGGGCTCTTATTGGTAACTTTAGATGGGATTCGGTTATGCAAATAAACCGCAGTGTGGACTGCTTCTGCCCAATAACACTCTGGAAGTCCAGATTGCATTAGCATACAACGCGCCATTTCCTGTATCGTGCGATTTAATCTTTCTGCCGTGCCATTCTGCTGCGGCGAATAAGGCACTGTTGTCTTATGTTCAATCCCTTCTTGTTCCATGAATCTTTGGAACTCACTGCTGCAGTACTCTGTACCATTATCAGTGAACAAAACTTCTGGCGCCTTGCCAAATTTGTTCTTAACAACAGATACATAGTATTTAAACTTGTCAAGCACCTCATCTTTGCTTCTAAGCAGGTAGGTGTAAACATATCTGGTTTTTGCTTCCAGAAAACTGACAAAGTATCTGTTACCTCCAGCAGATGCATGAATAGGCCCAACTAAATCAGAGTAGACACACTCTAGCAGTTTAGTGTTTGAGTCATGAGGTTTAGTAGTCTTATAAGAGGGAGCTGTGCCCTTGGATTTAAGACAAATATCACAGCCATCTTTCATGAGCTCACATTCTGCTGCGTCAACATTGCATTCTTTCAATAATTGCTTCACAGATTTTATATTTCTATGTGCAAGTTTCACATGCCAAGCAAACAAACAGTCTTTGTGATTGCATTCAGTTGATTTTGTATGGCACACCATTCCATTAGCTTCAACTTCGTCATCATCATCAAAATTAGCATTAGCAATATGTCTCAAGTAATGAAAACCATCATTTGTTTGTAACATCATGTTAAAACCACTCTCACTCCAGATCTTTCCATGATTTGGTCTAAGATCAACATAACTTCCACTTTCCATTATTCTCTTTGTGGAAATCAAGTTGTGTATGGCGTTGGGTATAAAAGCACAATTTTTGAGGGTTGCCTCAACAATTTTGTTATCAGAATTCATGCCATACACCTGGACCGTTCCTGTCCCCGCAACTGAAAGAGATTCGCCCGCAGCTCCTTGAAGAGCAGGTCTACAGTCTCTATCTAGATCAATAAACCATTTTTCAGATTTAATCACATGAAAACCGCTTCCAGAATCAATGATAAACATATTATCATCCTCATCACACACTTCATTGACAGCCAATGCATGCATTTCGCTTTCTTGCTTCTCAGTGTCAGCCTTTTGAGGCTGCTTCTCTGTCACAGCAAAAACATTGCGCCTGTCTGCTTGACTGCCAGGAGCACTCTGGCCACGCCCTCTAGAGGGTCCTGTTGCAGACCGGTTAAACTGAGCGCGGTCACTTTTGGCGCGAGGTTGATCATGAGCCTTTTGATCTCTTTGTTCCTGAAAAACCTTTGAATCAGGCGACTTTTCTGACCAACAATGTCTGGCTACATGTCCCAGCTTCCCACACCGAAAACACTTCACATCTCTCTTCCCTTTGTTTCTTTCACATTGAGATTTGATACTTAACACAGACAAGTCATCCTTTGTTTTTGAAAGGGCTCTTCTCTGGCCTTCTTTCAGATAAGCCAAAACAGGAGGCAGAGTTTCAGACTTAGAAATATAGGTATCATTCAGCCTTTTTAACATCTCTCTGGCCGTTTGGCATTTTAGAATTTCTCTATGGTCACGTGGACACAAAGATTTCATGATAATGGCTATCGCTAGCTCATCATCAGCCACATATCTTTCCAACTCTTCTTCACCCACGGGGGGGTCTGTATTAATTACATAAAGAGCTGAATATGATTGAAGAGCATTTTTAACACATCTAAGCCAGTAGTCGAAATTATCCTTATTCAGAACTGGGATTTTACAGAATGCTAGGTTCTTGTTAGTTGCCATGCTGGCTTTCAATTGCTTAATTGCTCAATACTTCACCACTTCGCAGGGTAGAGATGAGAACTGGCGTTCCTTTTGATGTGCGCGGGACCTCCAAGCTGCTCCGGCAAGATCGGTCTCACCCCCTCCTCTTTCTCTCGGCTCCAAGCTCCGGCTTGCGGCTTGCTTCACAAGGGAAAAAGATGTTCTCAAGACGAAAGGCACATAAGAATTCTCTTCGCCAGAAAACACAGCCTTTCAGACTGATTTTACAGGCACTGGAGAAAAAAAAAAATCAGGAGCCTTGCTTGGACACCATTTAATCCAATCGCGATTTAAAAAAAAATTCTTTCTACCTTAGAAAAATCCTAACACACATTGGTTGCTTTTACTCTGGTCTCATTGCACATCAGAAGCTTACTGGCGCCCATAACCTTTTGTTAGAGTTTTTAAAGAAATTCAGCAGAGTTAAAAAACAGCTTAGCAATGCCAGAGTTCAATAATCAGACCCAGAGTCCATGTGTGTTTAAAAATATAAAAGTTTACTACAATTCTACCATAGGGAAGGGTAACTTGGGAGAAAATAACAGAGAGCTAATTCAGCTACATCCTCTCTAGACTAGAAGAACTGGAAAAAGATGGCCCTCCAACGTGCTTCTCCTCCAAGGCAAACAAAGACGGGAAGAGGGCTCATAAAATGCAAAGTTACTAACACTTCGCTCCCAATCAAACTCTTAGAACAGGGATGCTTTTCCCGGGCTAACAGACTTGAGCTAACACTGGCTAACACAAAGACAGGTGATTTCCTGTAACAACAGAACAGACATTTAACCCCATGCATACACATTGAGTGTTTTCAACATGCAAATACCCAACAAAAACTCTTCCAGTTTAAAGCACACTGAATTTTAGGCAAGTTTTTTCCACATTGCTTCTGTGTTTAGAAATTAAGCATTGGTCAGGGGAAGAGGAAATTGTCCCTTCCTTATACTTCTCCACCTACTACTATTTTTTAAAAAGCCCTGAAACTGAGCCAGAGTCATTTGGCAAACACAGAAGAACCCTCCCCTTCTATATAGTTTGCAATGGAGTCAATGGCAAAATTGGATTGCATTTTATGCTGCCTCCAGGTAACCTTTAATTCACTAGGCACCACTTTAGGGGCACCAACTGCTTCTAAACAGGTTTAAGCTCTTGTTTTTAAAAAGAACAAAAGTTTCCAAGCCTTCTGGGAAGACAGAGCTTTCTTGATGTGGGCCCTGAACGGCAGCAGCTGCCTGATAGACATGGATACTCAGCAAAAGAGATTGTGTAATTAGGCAGAGAAATAACAGAGGCAGAGAAGCGTATAATGTGCTCATATTCATCTCCAGGGCTTGTTTGCTTCAGGAAGTTCCATCACTTCAGGACAGCAAAGCTAGCAGGCCTTGTTCATATGCTGGCTTCTGCATTCCAATGGAGCTGGGTTCCCCCAGTAATGTATTGTCCCACTAGGTGCAAGGCAGCCATCGGAATTTACAATGCAAATGACCATGCAGGTTATGCAAATGACATTCATGAAAGTGCTTGTGTTACCCTGGGGCAACTGCAGCCTCTGCTTGGTTTTGCTCTGATCTCACAGGAAGTGCTGTGCTGCTGGTGGGGGTCTGACATACAGAAAAGCCATTCAGCACAAGTGGTGCTTTCTTATTATGAACAAACATTATGGCAGCTCCAAGGGGCCTCCACTGAGATTGGCACTCAAGTGGCACAGCACTGCATGCTACAAAGGAAACAGGATATAATCCCTGCCTTCAAGGATCACGCAAGGAAAAGACAGAAGGGTGGGATTTAGTGTAAACTGGGCTTTGAGTAGGAGCAGGAGCTGGAGAAGGTCCAGTGCTCATATTATGGAAGAGGGAAGTCAGGGTGCCCTTAACGAAATCCCCAAGCCACACCTCCTGGCCAGTGTTCCCTCTAAGATGAGTTAGTGTGAGCTAGCTCACAGTTTTTAAGCCTCCGGCTCACACATTTTTGTCTTTGCTCAGGAAGGATGGCTCCAGAGCAAACTAATTGATGCAGGAGCCAGATCCCTCGCTCATAACTTTCATGCCAGTCACTCACAAAGGAGAATTTTTGCTCACAAGACTCCAGAGCTTAGAGGGAACATTGCTCCTGGCTCCCTTCAGTATTAGCCCCTCCCACAGGTCCTCATAGACCTCACACACACCCTTGCTCCTACAGGGGGCTATACACATGCTTTATCTAAGACACATTTCACTGGGGGGGGGGAGGCAGTCCTGGCGTAGCAGTGAGGAGAAGAACATCTTCAGCATCATTTACTGTAACTGTGATTGAACTGGATTGGGAAACAGCTGCTTCTGAAGAACTGCGGAAGGTCTTTGTTTTGGAGATAAGTTTTCAGTGATTCAGAAGTATAATTTTCAGAGCAACGTTTATACGTTTATACGCGGCTTGTAAGTGGTCTGCAAAAACAGTAAAGTCTGCTTGAATTCCTTTTTTGGCAGTGGAACATTTCTCTTTCTACAAACAAAAGACGCAAACATGCAGTGAAGCTGCTTGGGGTTACTGTGAGCCATTGCCAGGTTTTTTCGGGCATGTGCGCAACAATCAAGAAAGTGCCTGGGAATCTTATGCCTTCTTCAGTTCAGACTGAATCACCTCCTCCTCTTGCTCAACTGCAGAGACAAGAAAGAAGCAAATCTAGGTCTCATGAGCGTTATCCTTTTGGTTCCTGTTACCAAAACAAAACAAAATTCCCAATACAGACCTGAAGAATAACTTTCTCTTGTCCTCTGTGCTTGTGAGAGGTGTTGCCCATCCCCCTCACCCCTGTCTCGGTCTACCTGACAGACAGGGAAGGGTGATCAACACAGCTTTAGCTTGAGTGGTACAGGACAGCAGTAAAGCAAAGAGGTTGTTCCTGTCACTAATTTCACACACACACTCACACACACACACACACACACTCGGCCAGGGAAGTCTCTGTACCAGTATTGTCACCTCTCAGCATTGTGACAATGGAACATTCAGGAACGCGTCATCTTGTTCTGGGCTGGAACCACTCCTCCTGTCACCCACCTTAATCCAAGAGGGGAATCGGCTCATAGCTCTCATTCCCATTCAAGACCTCCACAAAGCCAAGAGTTCAGCTAGGAATAATCTTTTCTTCTGTGGCATTAGAAGTTCTTCCCCTCCCTTTGCCAGCAAGGCTTCCAACTGTAACAGAGTGAGAGAAGCTAGTCCTCCTCTGAGCAGTTCCCAATGACCATTTGAGTTGGATTCCTCTCAGCCATGACCTGGTCATCCACCTGCCTGAGTTCTTAGGGCCAGGGTTCTTTTGAATCCTGACACTGCCTCAGATAGAAGGGAAGTTTTAGAATAGTTATTCAAACACTTTTTATTTGGCTCAAGTGGTTAAGACACTGAACTGCAGGCTGTGGAAGGTCAGTAGTTCAGCCGTTCAAGACCCGGGTTGCCACATGACGGAGTGAGCTCCCATCTCTAGTTCCAGCTCCTGCCAACCTAGCAGTTCGAAAGCAAGAAATTGCAAGTAGAGAAATAGGTACCACTTCGGTGGGAAGGTAACAGTGTTCCGTGCGCCTCGGTGTTTAGTCATGCCGGCCACATGACCACGGAAATGTCTTCGGACAGCGCTGGCTCTTCGGCTTTGAAACGGAGATAAGCACCGCAACCCTAGAGTTGGACTCGACTGGCTTTCGAGCAAGGGAACCTTTACCTTTAAAGTTCCTTCAGCAAATACAGGCAGAGCTCCCCCCCCCCCGGTTCACACTTACCTGGTCCCCCCCCCACAACAAAGGGAGGGAAGGTGAGAGCAGACTACCCACTGGGAGCTTCTAAGGGAGCCTCCCAGATGGATGCTGAAGCTGTCAGCAGGTTGCTGGGGGGGGGGAGCCAGGCTGGATGGTGCCCCTCCACCCCTAGCACCCTAAACAATCAGAGCTTTGGAAAGAGCTCTGTCACCGCCAAAAGGAGGGAAGGAGTAATCTTCGCCCAAAGAGTAGTTAACATGTGGAATTCACTGCCATTGCTTGTAAGCATAGACACCTTCAAGAAGGGATTAGATAAACATATGGAGCAGAGGTCTATCAGTGGCTATTAGCCACCAGGTATAGATGGAACACTATATATGGGGCAAGTGATGCTCTGTATTCTTGGTGCTTGGGGGACAAAAGTGGGAGGGCTTCTGGAGTCTGGCCCCGCTGGTGGACCTCCTGATGGCACCTGGTATTTTTGGCCACTGTGTGACAGAGTGTTGGGCTGGATGGGACACTGGCCTGATCCAGCATTGGCTTCTCTTGTGTTCTTAAGGGAGGGAGAAAGAGGCAGCCTGCCAGCTGGCCAGCCTCACACCTTGCACAGCTTGTCTGGGTGCCTCCCACTGCTGTACAAACTGTCTCCATCCACATGCTATGTGTGCATGTGCACAGCTTGCAGGGGCTGGGCACTGCCTTCTCCACAGTGCACATCGCATGCAACTTTCCCAGGCTGCTCATGGCTTGACCAGGCTGGATGCCACCCTTCTACCCTGAGCTGAACTAGCTGAGGGGGGGGGGGTGTCGATCCACTGGGACTCTGCACAATGGCTGTAATGGCCAGTTTGCCCTGTCTTGGGTCCACCATGAGGCCTTTCAGTGAGATGTGCATTGGGAGTTCCTGCTCTGAACAAAATTTCCAAGTGCAAAGAGGGACTATTCACCTTGGGATTTTGGTGCACAGTATCCAGGGTGCTTAAGCCTCCCCCCCTGGACTGTCTAATCTGAAATAGCCCTGGCGGGACACTCTATGCCCCACACAGGGTACCCTATGTACACATTATGGAGGTGCACATAGGTTTCCCCAGTGGGGCAAGCAGTAGTCCCTGGGTCTGTTTCAGACCAAAAAATGGCAGGGGGAAGGCTTAAGATTTTTCTCCTTCACATTATGGCCTCAATCCAAATTAGGCCTGTGTGCACCTGGGAATTGTTTTCTCAGCAGGGAAATCGTAATGCCTGTCCATCTGAAGAACCTCATAGCAGATGCAGACATGACCTGAGGATTTTGTAATATGTAGTTTTTGAGATGTGGCAAAAGATTGATTGAAAGGTGGGACTGTCTGACCAAACACAGGGTTGGAGCCTGAGCTCTGCGGGCACGAGGATCGTGTCATCTTCCCCATTCTCCCCTCTCCCTTGCAGCCATTTCTGATCCCAGGAAAGTTTATTCCCACGGTCCAAGGACTTGATTCAAATGCCTAATAAAGATTTTGATTTTATTTGATTGTACTCAGAGCCACACTGATAGTGTGACTGCAGTGGGGAGAGGAGAGGGGGTGAAATGGTTCCTTTCTTTCTCTTGTGTAAGCTGAGCTCCTGTCATGGAAGAGGCAAGAGGGGTGATCTCATTGCCTCCCCTCCCCCTACTATGGCCACAAGACCCCTGCAAGTCCCTCAACTCTAGGAATAAAATTTCCTGGGACTGGAAATGTCTCTGGCTAGGGTGGGACTGTGGGGAAGATCCCTGACCTGGTGGGTTACAGGAAAGAGGGGGCAGGCAGGCAGGCAGGTACCAAGCTTGCTAAAGAGAGATTCTACCGAAATCATAACATGGGTGGATCAGACTAAAGCAAATGAAGCAATGCAGAGCTAAAGATTGCACCACCATCCTCAACCAGGCACATTAGAACATAAGAACATAAGAGAAGTCAATGTTGGATCAGGCCAATGGCCCATCCAGTCCAACACTCTGTCACGCAGTGGCCAAAAATACCAGGTGCCATCAGGAGTTCCACCAGTGGGGCCAGAAGCCCTCCCACTGTTTGCTTCCCCCCCCCAAGCACCAAGAATACAGTGCATCACTTGCCCCAGACTGAGAGTTCCTATCTATACCTTGTGGCTAATAGCTATTGAGATATATGTCTAGGTGATAGAGGTAGCAAGTAGTTACTAGATCAGTTTGATCTGTTTGACAGTCCTAGCTGTCATGCTAATGATTAAGTGATTATAGCCAGGTGTTATACTAGCAGGTGTTCTCTATCAGGAATTGTTAGAGTAGGTAATTAATTCACCTTGTTAGTGATTGGCTGGGTTTAGTATATTAGCTATCAGCTTGATAAGCTAGGTGGGGACGTAGTCTCTCAAGCTAAGGCATGGTATGCTGCATGATATCTCTGTGTATATATTCACTGTTATATCTATATAAACTTTCTATGCACCTTCATCACCAGTCGGTCTCCAGCTTCTTATTTACTATACCCAATAGGGTTATGGGCCCAGTCTGTGGTAGATTTCAGCTTGACACTCTAACTACTACACAACACTGTTGTCAAGGTCTTGTGTAGTGCCAGTGCTGGCTTCTTTATTCACTCTGGATCTTTCCACCCCATATCTCAGCAAACTGCAGCCTGCAGTACTCCTTTACTAATTTTCATTGGCTGCTCTCTTCTGGATTCCATTACTGACTCTCCATATCACTCAATCTTCACAGTGCCTGGCCCTGGCTTCTTCCTCTTTCAGTTGGCCCGCTTAATTACTGTTTTAGAAGGCTCCACTAGGGACCATAACTCAACCTCCCATCTCTGTTCAAGGAGCTTTCCATACTGCCTCTTCAAAATCTCTCCCTGTGTGTCTCCCTGTATAAATTGATGGTGCAACCTCATTTGGAATACTGTGTACAATTCTGGTCACCATACCTCAGAAAGGATATTATAGCATTGGAAAAAGTGCAGATAAGGGCAACTAGAATGATAAAAGCATTGGAACACTTTCCCCATGAAGGAAGGTTAAAATGCTTGGGGCTCTTTAGCTTGGAGAAAGGAGGACTGAGGGGTGACATGATAAAGGTTTACAAATGTAGTTGGCAAAAGTGTTGTGTAGTAGTTAGAGTGTCAAGCTAAAATCTGGGAGACCTGGGTTCAAATCCCTACTCTTCCATGGAAGGTTGCTGGGAGACCTTGGGCCAGTCATACGCAGCCCAGCCTACTTCACAGGGTTGTTGTGAGGGTAAAAATAGAGAAGAAGAAGAGATTGGATTTATACCCCGCCCTTCACTACCTGAAGGAGTCTCGGAGTCTCAATCTCCTTTCCCTTCCTCTCCGCACAACAGACACCTGTGAGTAGGGTTGCCATGTCATTTTTCACCGGGAGCGGGGGGCTCCCGGCTGGCATCAGTTGATAAAGTTTTCCCTCGGATGGCTGTGGCCCCGCCCCCAGCGTGCCCGGCATGGTCGCGTCACTTCCAGGAGACGCGCATGTCAGAGAGGAGTTCCCCCCGGGGCCCGATCTGGCGGCGGCGGGGGGGAACAGGCCTCTGGGGCGGGGGTTTCCCTGCCCCCCGGGGACTTGGAAAGCCTACCTGTGAGGTAAGTGGTGCTGAGAGAGCTCTGAGAGAACTGCCCCTGAGAGAACATGTCTGAGAGAACTCATGACTGACCCAAGGTCACACCAGCAGCTGCATGTGGAGGAGTGGGGAATCAAACCTGGTTCTCCCACTACACCAAACTACACCATAGAGAAAAACTATGTAAGCTACTCTGGGGATAAAGGTGGTATATATATATATCTATATACCTAATAGCGAAGGCACCCCCTGCGTGCGGATATCTAAATCTGCACATCGGGGGCACCTGGGGGGCAGGGAGATTTTCCTGCACATCTGGGGTGATCCCCAGATGTGCAGAAAATTCTAAAAACTGTAAAAAAACTATAGGTGGGATACTGAAATCCCCCCAAAAGTAAAAGAACGGCTTGGAGCGGCTGTGGTGATGGCGGGAAGGGAGGGGTGGGAGGAGAAGGCATGGCCGACCGGCGAGGCCTTGCCGCCACCACTGCCAGCGGGGAAGGCAGGAGAAACAGGGGAGGAAGGAGAAAGTTTGGCGGGCTGACAAGGCCTCGCCACCAGGAGAAGGGAGGGAGGGAAGGAGAAATTTCAGCAGGCCGGAAAGGGGGGAAACTTGGCGAGCCGGCAAAGCCTTGCCGACACTGCCGAGGGGAGGAGAAGGTTTGGAGGGCCAGTGAGGCCTCGCCGCCGGGGGTGGAGGAGGGAGGGAGAGAAGGAGAAATTTTGGTGGGCTGGCGAGGCCTTGCCGCCACGGGGGGAAGAGGAAAAGCTCGGCGGGCCGGCAAAGCGCCGCTGCCACCAGCGGGGGAGGGAAGTTCAGCGGGCCAGCGAGGTGCTGCTGCTAGGGGAGGGGGAAGCTTGGCAGGCTGAGGTCAGGTCTCACCGTGGGTGCCAAGGACGGGTGGGGGGGACAGGAGAGAAGGCTCACTTGCGGCTGCTTCTCCCGTGGAGCGTCTCCCCCCCCCCATGAGTATCGTGGGTTCCCCTTTTTTTATTTACTCTGGGCTTTTTTAAGCAATGTTTTTGGTTTCCTTTGGGAGG
>NW_015167060.1:1039141-1077499 GCF_001447785.1 Gekko japonicus
TATATATATATATATATATATATATTTTGTCAAAGTATTATAGCTACTTTCAGTCTGAAGTAACTGACTCAGATACAGACATCAGTTTATACATCATCTCCTTTCTCCAGAATAGAAGCACTATTTACAGATATGTTCCAGACCCTGGGTATTAGATAGAGAGTTATCTATACCAGCTCTTTGCTGGCAGTCTATGCATGGTTTTGGCCGTGATCTTATTGTAAGTGCTTAGCTCTGACGCACAGACAGCACTGCAGTAAACAAGTGCTGATTTGTCATTATTAACAGACATTTACAGCACATAGGGTCTCCTTTGAACTTGATGTCCTATTACTCTTCCTAGTAAATTCCCTTCCCTTAGATGAGTGGTTGGCAACCAGATTGGTGTATGGACCAATGCTAAACAGAGCACAGCCACTTATTATTGAAACTAGCTTGGGATGGAAATCCCACACTAGAGTGTAACCCAAACTGAGTAAGAGACTAGAGGAAACATACAGACATCATCCTGGTCCTATTGCATTGTTTATTAGATCTCTCACGTGATTTGATTAAGTATGTTGTTTTACACCATGTAGCCAGCCACCAGTCTCAGTGAGAAAGGCAGACCGTAAATAAAGCAAATAAGTAAATAAATTATGGGCTGCCCACCACTGTACTCCTTTGACCACCCCCCACCAAGAAATTTTCTGGCTGCGGGCCTGATAGACAACACAGTTTACATATTTTCAGCAATTTCTCTTCTCTATAAACTTATAGAGAGGCTTACTGGGGCAGTCTAGCCCTTATTAATCAAGAAAGTTGCACAGATTAGAAGTGGTCCGATAGGCAAGTACATTCTATGCGCTTCTAGTAGCCCACCATTAATCTCAGTACAGAAAGGGCAAACAGTGATTCAGAGAAGGACACAAAATGGGAGTGAGAGACTCAAAAACCCACCCTTTCCCCCTTGGCTTCTAGATTCAGCAGCTAGGCCGTGGCTCAGTGGTAGAGCACCTGCTTTGTATGCTGAGAGTACAAGGTTCAATCCCTGCCACCTCCAGTTAAAAGTATCAGGTGGCAGGTCGTTATGTCCGCGGACCGCCACTAGGGGTCTGTGGCCTCAGTTCTTAGCTTGGTTAGCTTGGATCCTAGACCACCCTGAGTCCTCCAATAGGTCCTTGGAGGGAAATTCAAACCCCCCAATGGAACTGTGGGTGTGCCCGAGTGGAGTGTATATAGTTGGCCCTTGCCGGGCCGTGTGTGTTCTCTTGTTGTGAGGTACAATAAACGCGTCTAGTTAGCATGTTGTAGTCCGAGTCTCCATGTGCGAACCCAGTACTTTACATAGGTGATGTGAAAGACCTCCCCATTGCCAGTCAGAGGAGATGGTGACCTTGATAGGCCAGGGTCTGACTCAGTATAAAGTATATCTTTCATTGCTAAAAGTACTACTGCAGAGCATTAAATTCAAATTAATTGAATGCCATCAGTGTATCAAGCAATATATGGAAGTTACTTGGAAGGGATCCTTAGAGGAAGGATACAGAGACGAGGAAAGAGTCAATTAGTGGTGAAGAAGGGGTACAGAAGGGCCAAGAAGCAGGTGAGATATAGAGGTATGAGACAGCTTCCTCTTTTCTCAACTCTGAGAAGGACAGTGGTCTTCACTTTGCTGGTCTGCTGTTCCATAGAGGTGTTTCTTAAGGTATGGAATCCATCAGACCCAGCAAAACCAAGGGGGGCTTGCGGAAGAAATCCTGCCTCTTCTCATGGGTGGCATCCCTAAAGAAATAGGCTATGGGCATCATGTGGAAATGCCCAGGAGGCAGGTCACCACATATTTTAGAGATGATTTGGTTGGGGATGAATTCCAGCTTAAATTTAGCCCTAATGTGTGGCTACCTTGATGCTTAGCTAGTATCATTTCCAGGTTCTCTCAGCCTAAGAAAGAACCCGCCAAGGGTGTGTGTGTGTGTGTGTGTGTGTGTGAGAGTGAGTGAGTGATCCGGGAAGAACTCTTCCCTTCTGTCTCCCCTTCCTTGCTCTGATTGGCAGCCTCCTGGACTATCTATCCTGTCTGTCCTTACAAGAGCGTCCCCGTGGTGGAGGCAGCTTGCTTGCAAATTGCTGTGGTAATTAGCTGGGGTGTTATCACTGCCAGCAGCACCATAAAGTGGCTGTGACCCTCATTAGAGCCCTTTAAAGACTGTCGTAAAAGGAAGGTGGGCAAATGTGTGAGCCTGGGGTTAAACAGCCCTAATCCCCCCCCTCCACAGTAAACACTTGCTGCTGATTTCCTGTCATTGTTACAGCCAGGGTTAATTGGACACAGAAGCTTCTGGACACCACTCTCAATCCTTAGGCCTTTGCCTCGTGTCCCACGCTCTACCCTACTTCAACCCAACCTGCCAGCATCCCAAGGGTTTCCACACACAATAATGTAGAGCCTTAAGGAGAACTTGCTTATTATGATGATCATACATACACCCTTGTGTGTGCAAAGAAATCCCTGCTTAGATGTTTCCACAGATACTAGTAGCTTAGGGCTCTTTTTGTAGCAGGAACTCCTTTGCATATTAGGCCACACCCCCTAATGTAGCCAATCCTCCAAGAGCTTACAGAGCTCTTCTTACAGGAGCTACTGTAAGCTCTTGGTGGATTGGCTACATTAGGGGTGTGTTGCTTAATATGCAAATGAGTACCTGCTACAAAAAGAGTCCAATTCAGTTTCTTGGGAGTAAGTCTTACATTATTCAGTGGGACTTACTTTGAGTAAATGCACATAATACACACTTCATGGTGTTATAGCCTAATACCAGGCCTGTGCATTATTTCTGGTGTTTGAAGGGATTAGGCCCATTTGTAAGGTTGCCAGGAGGCCTGAAGAAAAATGTCCTGTCTCCAGGACTGCCAACCTCCGGGTGGCACCTAAGATCTCCGGCTATTACAGTTGATCTCCAAACAACAGGGATCAGTTCCCCTGGAGAAAATGTCTGCTTTGGAGGGTGGACTCTATGGCATTATACTCTGCTGAGGTCCAGTTCCTCCCCAAACCCCACCCTCCCAAGGCTCCACCCTCCAAATCTTCAGATATTTCCCCAACACCAAGCTGGCAACCCTACCTGTCCCTTTAATCAAGGCTTAAGATGTGGAAATAAGCAGCTGTATGTTGTCACTTACTGCTTTGACTCCAGCCACTTCAGGCTGAAATCAAGCTTCCCTCCCTTGTCCAGGATCATCTTCTCCAGTTCCTACTCCAGTTGTGAGGTTCAAGTCCAGTATCTTCAAATATAGTTCAGAATCACTCACCACTTTGAGCTTGGACCTCACAAATGATTATATGATAGCTGCCTGTTGGGATTCTTTTAAAGTAAGTCAGCAGAGTATTAAGAGACTGAGTCCATGGTGTGTATTAAAATATAAAAGTTTACTATAAACCTAAAATGGGGAAAAGGTACACAGGATATAAAATAACAAAGAGCTAATATGTCTACATCCTTACAACTAAAAGGTAAAACGGGAAGAGCAGAATGGCATCTCCTTCTCTCGTCAGAACAAAGAACGGGAGGAGAAACCAATATGCTAAATACTTGACACCTTGGTTTCCAATCAGACTAGCAAGTTAGCTCCAAAGTTCCCGGGCATTCTATTGTCTAAACAGATTGGTTACAAACAAACATGTGACTTCCTGTTGATCGTAACAAACATCATTAACCCTGTAAATACTGAAGTGTTTTGACTTGTAACGCCCAACAAGATTAAATACTTTTCTACTGCAAGATGAGACCATGGATAAGGAATTAGAAAACCAAGTAACAGAGTATTTCTGTAATAATAACACAGATGATGTCTTGCCCTTGTTGATTTGGGATGCTTTCAAGTATTTAGCATATTGGCTTTTCCTTCCTCTCTTTGTTCTGACTGAAGGAAGAAGACGCCGGCCATTTTCCGTTTTACCTTTTAGCTGTAAGGATGTAGGCATATTAGCTCTTTGTTATTTTATATCATGTATACCTTTTTTCCATGTTAGGTTTATAGTAAACTTTTATATTTAAACACACCATAGACTCAGTCTCTTAATACTTACTCTGCTGATTTACTTAAAAGAATCCCAACAAATCTCCAT
This sequence comes from Gekko japonicus, assembly GCF_001447785.1. Lineage (NCBI taxonomy): Eukaryota > Metazoa > Chordata > Lepidosauria > Squamata > Gekkonidae > Gekko > Gekko japonicus. The sequence goes on from NW_015167060.1 coordinate 1,043,250, forward strand.
GATGGCATTTAGCTCCTAACAACCACCAGATCCACTGAGACAAGCTTTTGAAGCAGCGTCTCATCCTACAGTTGTACAGCAAAGCTATGAGTAGTTGGTCTAATGTAAAGAGCTGATGCTGATTCTACTGCTTGCTTTACTTCTCCCTAATCACAGAAGAGAGTATTTTTTTCACATCAGGATTATTCCAGGTCAGAAATTGATGCTCCTAATCTTGCAGGTCAAGGCATTTGCAGCCTTTTGAGCATCATGCCAGTTCTTGCACATTTTATGATATTTTCCCAGTTGCTTCATTCCTCTCTGAAGCACACAGTTTCCATCCTCCCAGAGATCCATAGTTCATGTTTCCTTTGGCAAAGCATAATATTTTGCAAATTAGGGGCAGAGGCCACATGACCTTCATATTTTAGGGCTACAAGCAGTGATTCTGTTTCTTGTTGACCCAGTATACGAAGATCTCATCTCATCAGTGACTGTGGAGGAGGGCCAGCAATGCAAATGAGTGCATGCTTCCTTTTGGAATCTTCACAGGTAGTGATGATAACCCTGTTGCAGTATATCCTTTCTTGGCGGCTTTTGTCAGATTTGTGAAACAGACAAAGTAACATCATTAGCCACTACTTACAATTTCAACATTATATCAAATACCAAAATTAAGGCAAATTATATCTGGAGCTTTCGTGGGGGAGCCAGCTCCACCCTCAGACACTCCCACTATTGAATTTTTGTACAGAAACCTTTTTTTGTTCAATGCACCCTGAGCATTCAAATATAAGATATTTCCCTACATATGTACTATACATGAAACTTTCTGTATGTAGAAGATATGTACATTTTGCACCCCCCCTTTTAATATACAAATCTAACGTGGTTAAATTATGCTCTTTGATAGATGGCATGGCCATATTTACATTTTTCACTTGTCAGGATTTATGTATGACTTACTACCTGGCTTGCCTGTGGTTTTATGGGAGCCCCCCCCCCCTCAAAACTCACATACACTACATTTTCGAACATTGACTTTCTTGGTGTAAAAAGGTATGTGCATTTTGAAAGTTGTTAGGATCAGATTAACCAATCTGGATTTGTAAAAATACAAACACATGATTTTACCAATATAAATATGACATGGCCCATACTGGCCCATAGATAAAGCAAGGAAATTGTGTCCCAGCTTTTTTGGACTCACTTCACTGCTGTTGTTGCTGCTGCTGTTGTTCAGTCACACAGTCAAGTCTTCGTTGCTCTCCTGCTCATCTCTGTATTTTTTTTTTACATTTTATTTTCAGTTTCCACAAACAATAAAATAACCCAAACAAATCCATTTAGAATTCATACTTTTCCAAATGCAAAGTTCATCTTTCTAATTTAACAATTATTATTTTAACTAGCATTTTCCGTTCCTAATATATCTTCTTCATTTTCAGCCAGTCATATATTATTTCCCATCTCATCCAAAAATCTTCCTCTGCCTTATTTTGTAGTATTATAGTCAATTTGTCCATTTCAGCTATCTCTAGTATCTTGTTTTGGAGTTCTCTTATCAAAGGTATATTTTTTGATTTCCATCGCCTTGCTATCAAAATTCTGGCTGCGGTTAGGAAATATGTAATTATTTGTGTATAGTTTTTTTATTTTGTCTGGAATCATGTTACGTAACCATATTTCTGGTATTAAAGGAATATTGATTTTTAAAACATCTAGAAATATTTTAGCAATTTCCCCCCAGAATTTCTGAATTCTGTCACATCTCCACCAAATGTGGAGATACGTTCCTACATTTTTTCCACGTCTCCAACATAAGTTGGATGCCTTTGGAAAGCTTTTTGCTACCTTAGTGGGGGTCCAGTGCCACCTATAGAACATTTTATATATGTTCTCCTTATACAGGGTAGCTCTCATAAATTTTAATGAATTCCATGTTTTAGTCCATTGTTCTGCCTCTATCGGATGCCCAATCTCTTTTATCCAAGTAACATTGGCGATTTTATAATTTCTTCTTGTAAATAATCCTCTATCAGTATGGTATAGAGTTTCTGTATAAGCTTATCACTGGAGGATAACCAGATTTTGTCAAGTTCATTTAAACTAGTGTAGAATCCTATTTTTTAATCTTCATTATACCGTGATTTTAATACATTTTTTCCCCTCCAGGATAGCTTTATATTATGTTTTAGTAAAGTCTCATCTGATTTCAATTCCGCTTGTTTTTTAATAATTTACCATCGTTTTCATTAATTTTCCCTACTTTAAGTGAGGGTTTAGCAAATGCCTCTATCGGAGATATCCATAATGGTATTTTAGTATAGTTTTTATGTTTTATTAAGTTCCACACTTTAATGAGAGAGCTTATGATTATATGTCTATGGAAATTAGAGTGTATTTTATCCTTCCCGTACCATAGGTACGCGTGCCATCCCATTACTAAATCTGACCCTTCTAACGCTAATGTTCTAAGGTCTTCTAGTACTGCCCATTCTTTGACCCATACCATTGAAGCTGCAAAATAGTACAATTGCGAATTAGGCAGTGCAAGACCTCCTCTCTTTTTGCTGTCCTGAAGGTATTTAGATTTTATTCTTGGTTTTTTAGACTGCCAAATGAAGTTATTTATAGTTTTCTCCCAGTCTTTAAAATACTTGTAATTTTTAAGTATTGGTAAATTCTGTGCCAGAAAAAGGAATCTCGGCAAAATATTCATTTCAACTGTCGCAATCCTGCCCATTAAAGAAAGATGTATTTCCTCCCAATGTTTTAAATCCCCCTTTATATCTTTTAAGAGTTGTAGGTAATTATCTTCATATAACGTCGATAGTTTATTAGAGATCCATATTCCTAAGTATTTCGCTTTTCCCACAATTTCCATTTTTGATATCTCTTTTATTCTTTGTATCGTTTCCTGTGGACAATTTTTTGCTAAAATTTTAGTCTTTTGAACATTTATTCTAAAGCCTGCCAAGTTCCCAAATTCCTGAATTTCTTCTAGTAGATACTTTACAGAGTATTCTGGGTCTTCTAATATGGCAATCAGGTCATCTGCAAAAGCTTGCAGTTTAAAACATTCACCTCTTACTTTCAAACCTTTTATCATTTCATTATTCCTTATCCTTTCAGCTAGTGAGTCAATCGTAAAAATAAACAGTAGGGGAGATAGGGGACAACCCTGTCTAGTACCTTTTTGGATGGGGATATTCTGAGTGTGTTCCCCATTAACCAGGATTTTGGCATTTTGGGTATTATATATAGTCATTATCATTGTAAGAAAGTCATTCCCGCATTCCCAGACCTTAAACTTTTTAAACATGTAATTCCAATTAATATTATCGAACGCTTTTTCTGCATCTAATAGAGTTAATATCATTGGTTTCCCCGGATGAAGTTCATAATATTCTAACACATTAATTATAGTTCTAATATTATTTTGTATTCTTCTTTTAGGTAAGAATCCTGATTGGTCTTTATGTATTATGTAGATTAATACCTTTTTCAATCTGTTAGCCAAAATTTTTGCAAATAGTTTACAATATGTATTTAGTAAGGAAATGGGTCTATAATTTTTTATTTCATCTTCTTTCGAATTGGGTTTGTGTATCAGGGTTATTATAGCTTCATTCCATGAAGTGGGAATTTTATTTGATTTGGGAATATTTTGTATTAACTCTTTAAATGGGTCTGAAATCTGCTCTTCAAATATTTGATAAAACTCTGTGGGAATACCATCTGAGCTCGGGGATTTTTGTTTTTCCCCATTTTGTATTGCTTCTGCTATTTCAAAAGGTGTAATCGGATCATTTAATATTGCTATTTGTTCTTTATAAAATTTACCCTTTTCCCATTTATCTAAATAACCTTGTATATCCTTGTCTACTATCTCCGGTTTTTGATACAGGTGTCTATAAAAATTCTCGGCTATTTCTTTAATATCTTCTTGTGAGGACTTCTCCTCTCCTTTCTCATTTTTAATGCTTTAATTACTCTTTTCTCTTTGTCTTTTTTCAATTTGTATGCCAGCCACCTCGTGGGCTTATTAGCATTTTCAAAATAATACAACTTAGTAGTTTCTATTTTTTTGCTACCTCCTCAGTTAAGAGTAGGTTAAGTTGATGTTGCAGCTTATTTAGTTTGAATCTAATATTCTTTGAGTCCCTCTTATTATTTTTTCCTTATTTTCTTCCTCTTGTATTTTTAATTTCAATATATCATATTTTCTGTTATTTTGTTTCTTTTTCCATGCACTCTGATTGATCCACCAACCTCTTATATAGGCCTTGAAGGCATCCCAAATTACTTCTACAGGGGTTTCTTTAGAAGTATTAATCTTGAAAAACTCTTTTATTACATTTTTGGTTTTATCTATTATCTCCTTATCCTTTAAGATATCTAAGTTCATTGTCCACCTAGGTTTCCTACTTGTGTTTTTTAGAGATAACATGATTGGGTTATGATCCGCAAAGGTTGATGGTAAAATTTTTGTTTCTTCTATATTTTTAATGTGAGGTCGATATCCATGCCATATCAATCCTAGACCACGTTTTATGTTGAGCTGAAAAAAAGGTAAAATCTTTTTCATCTAAGTTTTTAATCCTCCAAATGTCAACCAAGGAGAACTCTTCAGCTAACTGAAGAAATGTCTTTGTTAATATATTGCTTGTACTTTTAGTTTTAATTTTAGTTTTATGAGATTTCCTGTCTATTACTGGGTCATAAACTGCGTTATAATCTCCTATCACACACACATCTTCAAACGTCGTGTTAATTAAGTTCTCTTGTAACTGACTAAAGAATTTAGCTTGTTTTTGATTTGGAACATATATATTAATTATTAGAATTCTCTTCCCTTGTCATCACTGTAGAGCCACAGCACTGACTAACTTGAATCCAGAGCCTTTTGAGGTACATAATCGGGAAGGTCTCTTCCTACATTGGTTCAGAACCCCACCTTCCTCCTGATTCATTTTTCTTACCTGATATTCATCAAATACATTTGTATCCAGTAACTGTTACAGTAAATGTAAGAAGTTCACCAAAGAAATGATTGACTACTTGAATAAAATATGGGGATACAAAGATAAAATTAAACATAAACACGGTCCCTAACCTACACTTGATTTCAAATCTTAGGGTTCAATAGTAACCCTAAGGGACAGTTATCCATTTTCCTTGATAACGTACTTCCAAAGTGGTTACATATGAATGTGGGTAAGGAAGCCCCAATAATGGTTTTAGGAAGGGACTGCTTTGGGTGGAGAAGCAGCGGGAATTGTTTAACCCTTTTCCTGCTAGTCATTTTTCTATTTTAAATGGAACATAAAAATGGTCAGTAGGCAAAGGATTCAGGCCTCCACCCTACTGCTTCATGCCTGTGGTGTGCTGTAGTGAAAAGCATCTGTTTCTAGGACTGTGGAGACCAACATCCAAACCCTTGCTTGGCCCAGCCAACATCTCTCAAGTGAACCTCACTGCCTGTGATTGTCATGAAGTTAAAATGGGATAAATTCAGGTATACCATCCTGAGCTTCATGGATGAGAGATGGAAGGGTGCATTAGGAGGATTCATTCCATCCTCCCTTCTAACAGGTCCTGATAGCCATAGGACCTATTCATAGAACAATGGTTTCACTCTCATGGGCTGGCCAGAATACCCATCAGATAAGAAAGACTTAATTGTTCCAGCTAGCAGAAAGGAGAGCTAAAATCTGTATGAAATCAATGTTGGGAGCAGGTGAGGTCAGAGAAACACAGAGGGAATTTGAGGAGCAACAGAGGATATCGCAGGTTGTGCAGACTGATTTTATCTATTTTGTTGTTGTTGCAAGATAGTAGAGCAGCTCTCAGAGCAGTCCAGTGAAGCAACAGAATGAGGTCTTTGGAAATGTATTAATGGGTCTGCCTTGTCGCACTATCTTTAGTTATCCTGTTTCCAACAGCTCCCAGCCAAAATGTCTGAATGCTTTTTTTTAATGTCCAGCTTGATGTGCCCTTCTCTTCTGAGTAGGTACATTTGCACAGTTTATTTCTCCTTCCATGAAAGCAATGATGCCTACAGTTATCCCATAGCAGGAGGCGTGGCATGGCTGCTGCTGGTGGCATTCTGGTAATCCTGTCCATTTTGGCTCTCTAGAGACAGAGTTGGAGCTCGTGGAAGTGGTGTTAGCAATCGAACAGTAGCCTTTCAACTTAAGTCAGAGAATGAGTGTGAGACTCATCCAACAGCAGGCGGAAAGTGCTGTGTTAATGCCCCCTAAATATGCTTAGATCTCTCATTTTTTCCTTGATTGGCAAACTTTTTCTCATGGTCATCATTCTTTGTGGCACAACCCCAAGTAAGCATGGCATCCAAAGACTGGACACAACACTGCAGCTGTGGTCTAACCAGCGCTGTGTAGAGTGGAACAATCTTTGTGGCCAGACTGGAGTTAAACAGAATGCAATGGAAGCTGAGTGATAGGGTGTCTCCAAGTGATTGCCAGAAGTGAGATGCATCCTGGTCTTGTGTCTTACAGATAATCATACAAATAGTCCTTTGCATTTATATCATGCTTTCAACTTTAAAAGGATCATAATGCTGATTGTGTGAACTTAGGCAAATCATGAGAAGGTAGAGCAGGAAGGGTGATGCACCCCCGAAAATGGCCCATTCGGGCCCCTTTCAGGCTGCTGCGGGCCAACTCAGATTCTCTGATTTGAATCGGCTTCCCGCAGTTCGGCCCCATTATATCCTATGGGCCATTGAAGTCAATGGCGAAAACATAGAGTATATTCTGGGGGCTGGAAAAGAGGCGGTTTGAGGGAGAGGCTCCAAAATCGCAGGGTAGCTGCTGGAGCCTCTCCCCAAGATACCCGCCATGTTTCAGGAACATTGAGCCAGGGAGTCCAATTCTACGGGCCCACAAACAGGTTGATCCCATCCCCTCCATTGTTCTCTATGGTGGGAAAAAAGTTACTTTTTTCCCACCATAGAGAACAATGGAAGGGATAGGGGCAACCTGTTTGGGGGCCCATAGAATTGGACCCCCTGGTCCAATGTTCTTCAGACTTGCAGCTACCCTGCAAGTTTGGAGCCTCTCCCTCAAACTCCCTCCCCTCCAACCCCCAGAATATACCATATGTTTTCGCCATTGACTTCAATGGCCCATAGGATATAAAGGGGCCAAAATTGACATTTGGCTGGCCCTTTTTCAGGCCCGGCATTCTAGCGCGGAGCCTGAAAAAGGTGGGGAGGGCAGCTCAGCAGTCCCCCCCCATTTGCAATGCCGCTTGGACATCACACGCGAGAGGTGGAATTTGCCCCTACAAGTCCAAGGCCACCACCTGGGGCTCAGGGAGGCAAGGGAACATTTTGCCCCTCCCCTCCCCCCATGAGGGCGTCACAGCTGCCACCGAGAACAACGGCAGCGGCCATAACTTTTTAAAGAGCCCCTCCCGAGAGCTGGGGGAGCCAGAAAGACCTCTCGCGTGTGATGTCCGAGCAGCAATACCAAGGCCACCACCGGGGCTCAGGGAGGCAAGGGAACGTTGGGGGAGCCAGAATGACCTCTGGGGAGAATGAGCTGGGGTAGCCAGAATGACCTCTCACGTGTGATCACATGCGAGAGGTGGAATTTGCCCTTATGAGTCCAAGGCCACCACTCGGGGCTCAGGGAGGCAAGGGAAAGTTTCGCCCCACCCCTCCCCCCGCGCGGGCATCACAACTGCCGCCGAGAACAGCGACAGCAGCCATAACTTTTAAAAGAGCCCCTCCCGAGAGCTGGGGTAGCCAGAATGACCTCTCGCGTGTGATCCCATGCGAGAGGTGGAATTTGCCCCTACGAGTCCAAGGCCACCACCCGGGGCTCAGGGAGGCAAGGAAACGTTTCGGCCCGGCCTGCCCCCCGCGCGGGCGTCGCAGCTGCCGCAGAGAACAGCAACTGTGGCCACAATGTTTTAAAGAGCTCCTCCCGAGAGCTGCGGGAGCCACAATTACCTCTCGCATGTGATGTCTGAGCAGCAACGCCGCTCGGACATCACACATGAGAGGTGTAATTTGCCCCTACGATTCCAAGGCCACCACCCTGGGCTCAGGGAGGCAAGGGAATGTTTCGCTCTGCCCCTCCCCCCACGCAGGCATCACAGCTGCCGCCAAGAAGAGTGGCGGCGGCCATAACTTTTTAAAGAGCCCCTCCCGAGAGCTGGAAGAGCCAGAATGACCTCTCGCGTGTGGTGTCCGAGCGGCATCACATGCAAGAGGTGGAATTTGCCCCTACGAGTCCAAGGCCACCACCCCGGGGCTCAGGGAAGCAGGAGAACTTTTTGCCCGCCCCGCCCCCGCGCGGACATCGCAGCTGTCGCCGAGAACAGCGACGGCAGCCATAACTTTTTAAGGAGCCCCGAAGGAGAGCTGGGGGAGCCAGAATGACCTCTCGCGCGAGAGTTGGAATTTGCCCCTACGAGTCCAAGGCCACCACCCCGGGGCTCAGGGAGGCGGGAGAATGTTCCCCCCCACTGTGTCCCAACTGATGGCTGGTGGGAGCAGGGGGCGGGGCTTATGTGCCCACCCCCTGGGCTCCTGACTGGCGGAGTGGTGCTCCGGCAGGAACCGAGGCCTGGTCACAGGGAAGAGAGCCCAACGCATTGCTCCTGTGTGGATGGAAAGCTTCATCTTGAGTGAGAGCATATGCAAGTGTGTTTTTGTGTGTGCATCACTACCACTTGTATCATCACCATAGTGGTTTTTAACCTGTTTGATTTTTTAAATTTAACCTCCAGGTGGCTTCTGGGTTTTTTAGCCGTAATATACAAGGCCATTTTCAATGCATGTACTGGCCATTCCCGCTGGTCCTTTCTGCTATTTTAAATTGAATATAAAAGTAGTTAGTAGGCAAAGGGTTAAGCCCTTTTTCCTACTGATTCCTGCCTGTGGTCAACAGATCAACTAATAGGAATGGGCAATTACCATTTCCCTGCTCACACAGAAAAGAATGTGGACAAGGGCAATGCTTCTGCTTTTCAAGTATGCTGTACCAAGCAATTAAAATCTGGAAACAACATGTGAGTAAGGAGAGGTTATGTGGGAGGATTGCTAGATCGGCTGTGAAAAAAGGCGGGAACCTCAGCTCTATGCATTACAAAGTAGGAAGAAGCTCATGATTAAGGATGGCCAGACTCATGAGCCCTGCCCACAACCATGGACGGTGTACACTTGATTTTTCATCATGCATGTGTCAAGTAATTCTCACATTATACTTAATGCATGCATAGCTAGCTGAGTGTGTGATTTAAACCCCACATTTACCTAGGCACTTGTCCCTGGTTTTATTTGCAAAGTGAATATGTGTTGGCTCTTTCTTACAGATGTATGCATGTACATACAGGGTGTGAACAAGGCTATAACAACAGAGAAGCTGGAGGTCAGAGCTCCTTGCCTGCTGCTCTGAGAAGTCTCCATTTCTGCTAGAGAACAAGTGGAGTATTAACCACCAGATAGCCACAGATATGTGCACGAACTCTTCACATATGAACTGTGTCCACCAATGCTCCCTCTAAGCTGTGGAGTCTTGTGAGCATATATTCTACTTTGTGAGCTACTGGCATTAAAGTTGTGAGCGAGTGATCTGGCTACTGCATAGATTAGTTTGCCCTGGAGCCATCCTTCCTGAGCCAAGACAAAATTGTGTGAGCCGGAGGCTAAAAAACTGTAAGCCAGCTCACACTAACTCAGCTTAGAGGGAATATTGGTGTCCACTCTCCAAAGCCAGGCACCAGCTCAGCCTGAACAAGTATGCCCCATATTCAGTGCAATAATTCAACAGATTTTCATGGGGAGTTATTTGCAGACTGCAGTCCTGGTGAACTCAGATTTGGAAGACTGAACTCTTTTGCTTTGGGCTTCTCTGCTGAGCCCTGGACGGGAGATGGGCAGGGGAGGCTGGGTGTTTGCAGAGGGGCAGTGGGAGGGGAGCATCTTAAGCTGGATGGAATTTGTTTCATTTGGACACAGCTCACAGTAAACAAGCAGGGAGGGGAGCTGCTGGCTTTGGGAGACTGGGGGATGGGTAGGAGAGGCATCGGCCCGTGCCTGCCCACTGCTTTAATGTCTCTGTCAGATGGCATTGATCCAGCCCCCGCTGGGAAGGAGATGGAGAAGCAGAGCATGTGAGAGAAAGAAGGCTAGTATGGCGTAAGGGTAAGAGCACTGGACTAGGTTGTGGGAGGCTTGGGTCTGAATCCTCTGCCAATGCAGCTTGTTGGGTGACCTTGGGCCAGTCTCATACTCTCAGACTAACCTCCCTCACAGGGTTGTTGTGAGGATAAAATGGGGGGTGGGGAGAATGATATAAGCCAGTATGGGTCCTTGTTGAGAAGAAAGGCAGGAGTAAATAAATAACAAACAAACATTCTCTAGTGGATGATCCATTAGGAATGGGGTTCACTAGTCTCTCCCCTTGCGGCTCCATTTTAGTGCGGAATCCCCAAAATATCTTTGGGGCCAAGTTGAGCAAATCTGGGAGGACAGCAAGCCTCCTGCTGGGAACAGTGTCCTTTCTAGGTCTCTGGGCAAACTATACCGTACATGGATATATATATGCAACAAACACCAACAATTTAAAAACAAGGACAAACAGAACCCTGAGGCTGCAGTTTTGAAGAGCCACTTAACCCTTTCTACATCAAACACGTATCTGGAAGCCTACAGGGGAAAAGATAAGAAGCTTGAGGGAGAATGTATGTAAAGCTGGCCCACATTCAGAGGATGTTTCTGTCATGGCTCCCCAGCACTACGGGATAGTAGCATACTCTCAGACTAACCTCCCTCACAGGGTTGGCAGGAACTCATTAGCATAATAGCCCACACCCAACAGCAGGAACTCATTAGCCTATTAGGCCACACCCTGACAGCACAGCTCATTCGCATATTAGGCCACACCCTCATGTTACCAGAAGTGTGGTCATCCAGCCACACCTACCTTTTGCTTCTTATTCTCTTTACCTTGTTTGTTGTCAAAACCCAGGACTTTTTGCATGTTAGGCCACACACCCCTAATTGTAGCCAATCCGAATGAGTTTCTGCTGTTGGGTGTGGCCTATTATGTTAATGAGTTCCTGCTGGGCGTGGCCAACTTGGGAGCTAGCCGGAACTCCGTTCCTGTGCGTTCCTGCCCCAAAATAGCCCTGGGAGTGAGCCAGATCCCCAGTTAATAAGTGTGCTCTGAAACAGCTTTGTTAAGGATATGGATGTTGTTTCTGTATCTCAGATTCTCCCTCCTCCTCCTCCTCCTCACCACTGTCCCCAATATGGGTATCACTAAACCTTGATGTGTGGGGAAGGTGTTTGCCCTTTCATCCGGCAGTCCTTGCAACAAACGTGCTATTTTCTTTAAAAATTCAGCTTCGTGGAGGGAAGCTCCCATTCTGGCTGTTTTCCAGCAATTGCTAGTTGGGACAGTAGTGCTGAATCCAGAAGACACTCCGCTACTGTTCTCCAGTTGGCAAACATTGGGAAAGTGGTAAAATGCAGGTTTCCTTCTGTTCATCCAAGGTTTCCCATCTGCTGATACTTGCTGAACATAAGTATTTAATGAGCATTTTGTTCCTGCTGCCAAGGAGCATATTGGAAGACAATGTTATTTGCCTGCTCCATGATGTCATCATGGCGCACTGCTGGCGTTGCCAACTCTTGTGATGTTAGCACGCGTCTTATGTAATTTTTATGCTTCTGGCAGGCCTAGTTGGATGAGCTGAGCAGAAGTCAGAGGACTGAGAGCTAGGAGCCAAAAAAAATCAGCATAAAATAAACCGCTTTAGTTCCTGAATAACTGGAATGGGTCATATGACGTAAGTTTACTGGGGCTGAAACGCTTTCCTGTCCCACAGATGCTGAGCCACAAGTGGTTGGAGCCCTGGGTCTGCTCCAGTCGTAGGCTCAGACACACCATCCTTATGTGTGGCCTTGGTTGCCCTCCCCCTCTTAATTCCCCATTTCACTTTCTTTCGGGCCATGCAGAGAGCAGCAGATGTGCCAGTCATTGCCCCAAGCCAGCACTCTGACCTCAGCAGAGCAAAGGGCAGGCAGCTGCTGTGGCAAGTGGATGAGATGGGGGGTGGGGGAGAGTGGGAGGCTCTTCAAAGCCCCGTGTTGTTGTTGCTCTTCGGAGGCAGAGGCAGGCAGGGCTGAGAGGAGGACAGGCAGCTCAGGGAGGGCCAGGCTGGGCACTTCCTGCTGGGCACTGGGCCCTCAAGCCAGGGCACAAGGGGAAGAATTTTAAAAGAAGCCATTAAAAGAAACTGCCTTGTGCCTGCACTGAGCCCTGCAAGCATCCTCCCAGAGCACTTCCATCAATACAGCGGCACCTTTCTTGCTAGAGTGCCTCCTCCTCCTCTGCTGCTTCTCAGAGGATCTTTCATGGGATGCCTGTAGACACAGACCTAAGGATGATCTTCGCTTCAAACCACCTGCGATGTACTCAAAGAGCCACAGAACAGGAACCAGTGAAAAATGACAGGAATCAGTGCTGGTCAGGTCAAACCACAGTGCCTTTGGACTGAAACCACCAAGCTACCACCCTCTGCAAAAGACAATCACAGAAGCCTGTTAAACATTAATCAAGTCTTACAGATCGATAAACACCCTGTACATTGACTCCAGTGAAGGATGCGGGCTCTGGAGTTGGCTTTTTTTAAAAAAACAGATCAACTCGGGAAAGAGGGATTTGATCAGCAGTGCAATTGTGCTGTCTTGAAGAAGTAGGGCTGCTCTTTGTCAGGAAAGAAAGTTGCGTTCTGACTAGTGTTCCCATCAGTACAAGCACTTCTGCTCATGGAATGAGAGTCTCCCCAAATGCCCTCTGAAATCCAGGGCCAGGATTACGGAGGGCATTTTGGTCTGCCCCAGGAAGGGGGAGGCAGGGAAATCACATTCTGCGAGCAGAAGTCCTTGTGCCCGTGGGAAGACTAGTCAGGATCCAAGCCAATATGATTTAAATGGCAAAAGGTATATTGAACTGAAACATTTGGAGAAAATGTCTTGTGTCTAAGGCAGGTTTGGCCACAGAAAACAACTATCTGAAGAAATTGTGAGATGTCTTTTCTTGGAGGCTTTGAAGAAACTGTTGAACATGCTTCCAATCTAGACATTTTTCTTCACAAACTGGGTCAAGTGGGCCTGTAGCTGGACCGGCTCATCATTAAAAATACCATATGCAGACTTTCTGCTAAGACCATCCTCAGGCATCAAGTTTCAGAATAAAAATAAAATAAAATAAAATTAGATATTGGCAGCGGTCACTTGGATGGATTTGCAGTTTGGGGTTAGGTGACCTGGGGTACCTCTTAATGCTGTTTTTGCAGTTGATCCCAAGAGCGCCTTTTAATCTGGAATGTGTTTCTTATTAATGTTGTTAATTTGGGGCAGAAAGCTGAAGAAAGCCATTTTTTAAAAACATACAAGCACATTCTAGCCAACAGTTTTTTTCCTTTCAAATTATAGAAGCAAGAAAAGCAAAAACCATCTTAACCCTATGCTCACTTGCATGGCAGTATGTCACAAAAAATCAGCAGGATTGAATCCTGAATATACATGTATATATACTGTGCAAATAGGAATACTGTGTATTCCTATTTGCAAGTGAGCCCCATTTGAACTCAACAGGATGTTTTTTTGACTAAACATATTTAGGACTGGGCTACACGTAGTTTGGTGTAGTGGTTAGGAGTGTGGACTCTAATCTGGGAGAACTAGGTTTGAGTCCCCACTCTTCCACATGCAGCTACTGGTGTGCCCATGGGTCAGTTACAAGTTGTTTCAGAGCTGTTCTCAAAAGAGCTGTTTTCGAAAGAGCTCTCTCAGCCCTACCTGCCTCACAGGGTGTGTGTTGTGGGGTGAGGAAGGGAAAGGAGATTGTAAGCCGCTCTGGGACTCCCTTGGGTAGTGAAGGGTGGGGTATAAATCCAATCTCTTCTTCTTCTTAGTTGTGAAAATAACCTCAGATTCTGCACTTTAGGGACAAATTCATACTACAATGGGTGATTTGGCTGGTTCTTTTGGTTCCCACTTGGAATCTGCCTTCAGTTCTGATGACTATGGATGGGGGTCAGTTTTGTCAATTTGACAGTTCCCTACTATCACCAGAGAAGAGACACTCCTGCAGGTTTAAGTTTGTGGCAAATCTAGACTTCACCTTGCTTTCTAAGCAATGCCACTTTGGCTAAATGTTTTGATCTATTGACTCCAGTGGAGCAGAGCTGCTTCGCACCAGGTGAGATTACAGCCCGATTGGCATGAACAGAATGAAACTGACAGGGATTTACTTTAGGTAAGTAATGGCCCCATTCATTATTGAGAGACTTTCATTGGCACCAGCTGGTGGTTTGGCCAGCCAGTGAACGTAGCAATGCACTTCTGGATTATAGCAGCTGCCGGGTATGAATGCATCTGTGCCCCTGGAGAGAGCACTGCATCCTGTGATTTGTAAACTGCCCTGTTTGGTGAGTGGCATCTGCAGCCAAGCTGTTATATTCCAACAGATTGGGGCCTTTACGCCCAGTGCATTGACTACTCAGGGAAAGGAGTGCAGCCATTTGCCGGGGGAAGCCAAAACACAAACCAGCATCTTTCCGTTGCAGTGGCCTGTTCTGTCATCCTGCGGGCTCAGCTTCTGCCTGAGGGAGGATCAGAGTTTTCCTTGAGGGAGCTGCCAGCAGCCCTTGTCTCTCTCCCATCCTGGATCCAAGTGGCTCTCAGCAGGCGAGCCCCTCCTTCTCCCCCCTATCCAATTATAACCAGCTTTCTAATCATTTGTTTGGAGCTGGAGCCAGGCGCCTGTGGCTGAGCTCAGGGGTGGGAGAGGGGGGTGGTGAAAGGAGGAGGCGAGTGTGGGGGCTGCTTCCCCCTTCCCTTCTTTCCCTTAGATGGCTGCTGCAGGCAGAGTTGTTGAGCTCTCCTGCCTGTTGCTCCAACCCTGGCACCCTCTAGGCCTGCCCTTGGATAGGCATTACCATTCCTAGCAGGGAGGAGGGGAGCCTCAGCTCAAAGGAAGAGGTGCCCGTGGTTCTTTTTCAGGCCAGCCAGTTTGGAAAAATGCTACTCTTAAGGGCCTCATCCAGTTGGATCAATACCCTCACTGGTATTTCATTTTGTGACAGATCTTAAGCATTATTCCTGGACTCTCACATAGCTAAGAGCCATAGTAGGCAGGGCTGGAAATCTGGCCCATCTTTGCATGAAGAGTCACTACCAGATTTTTATTCTGGCACAAGTTTCCAGGGTCTAGAGCCCATATCAAAAGGGTTAAAAAAGAACAGCAGCCCATATTCCAGAACTGTTTATTAATGTGACCTTATAACCTAGCAGTTCGAAAGCAAGAAATTGCAAGTAGATAAATAGGTACCCCTTCGGTGGGAAGGTAACAGCGTTCCGTGTGCCTTGGTGTTTAGTCATGTCGGCCACATGGCCACGGAAACGTCTTCGGACAGCGCTGGCTCTTTGGCTTTGAAACGGAGATGAGCACCGCAACCCTAGAGTCGGATTCGACTGGCTTTCGAGCAAGGGAATCTTTACCTTTACCTTTAGGTACAGTAACAGTCAGATCATAGAGCTACACTGCTGTCAAGAGCAGACATTAAAAGAATGCAGTGGCTTCAGTGAAGATAGATTTGCCAATCTTTTTACAAGATCCTGTGATTTAACAGCAGCATGATCTACAGACATTAGCTGGCTGGCTATAATGCTTATATTTTTATAAAGTGAAAAGCTCTGGCTATTCAGCTGTACAACACAAGCTGTTGTTAAAGGTACAAAGGCAGGCTAAATGGGGTTTCTTTCCCCCCAGCCAGTTGGCTATACTCATTAGAAGTGATTCTCCTGAGAGGGAAAACAATGTTCTTTAAAACTTTTATAATGTAAGACAAACCCTCCTGGGGGAGGGGGACCCTTATATGTACTTAACACAGTTTACTTTAGTTCATGTTAATGAAGCCTTCCTGCATCCTACGTTAGGGAAAAACAAGCTTTTAAGATATGACTGATAGTGGGGAAACACACAGTGCTGCCTCTAACACACTGTATGAAAGGAATAGAACAAAGAGGAATATGCATTCAGGTTGATGTAATGCCTGTTTTGCTATTTGATCCCTTCCGCCATATAGAGAGTTGCCAACTTTTTTTTAAAACCAGCTCTCGCACCTTTTACAGCAGCTCAAAGTACAGACACTAGGTGGTAACTTACCCTCCGTTTCATTCGCTGATTTCTGCAGCAGCTATTAAAAGAATTTTTGCTGGCGGTTGGCAACTTTCTCTTTTGATACAGAGCCAAAACACCTCCGGTCCCTCTTAAGGCATTTCCCCCAGGGATGCCATGGGGTCTCCCTTGACTTTCACAGTCCATCTGTTGGGTGTTGGTGAGAATCGCTGTTGCCAGGCCACCCAGCAAGGGCCCAGCAAAGCAAACCTGGTCTTTTCTAGGTGCTGCAAGGCCAGGGCCCTGGACGTGGTCTCTTCCTCTCTCTCTCCTCTCCTGCAAGAGGGGCCAGGGCTGGGGCACTGCTCCTGATTTATAGTACAGAACAGTAGTCAAACAAAAAGCCCTTCATGGCAGTGCAGTCGAGCCTCCTGCCTCCCTGGTTTCAGCACATACCAGTGTCACCACATCCCTCTGCCCACAGCCCCTTCCCGTGCCCCCCGCCAGTCCCACAGCTCTGCACAACAGGGAATTGTGCATTGCAACCCCCTTCTGCTCCCAGCTCTCCCCAAATACAAACAGCTAACTTCACATCCCAAATGAAATGCTCATTGTCCCTGTACAACTTCTATATCCCCTCCAAATGTCTGCACTCCAGTAATATACAGTCAGTGCCTGCTATACGAAAGTACT
This sequence comes from Gekko japonicus, assembly GCF_001447785.1. Classification (NCBI taxonomy): domain Eukaryota; kingdom Metazoa; phylum Chordata; class Lepidosauria; order Squamata; family Gekkonidae; genus Gekko; species Gekko japonicus. Next base: position 1,060,094 of record NW_015167060.1, read on the forward strand.
TTTCTAGTCAGTCAGACCGGCTGCTTCCCAAGATAACCCAATCCTACACTATCCCCCACATTTCCTCACTGAAATACAAGCATTAATCCCATCCTGACCCATCATTTTTCTGTCTCTCTACCTCCCACAGGGTGGGGCCATGGATTAGTGAGAGAGCATCTACTTTGTATGCAGAAGTCTACAGTTAAAAGGAGTAGGTAGCATGAAAGACCCCTGCCTGAGACACTGGAAAGCCACTGTGAGACCAGTCAGAGCAGATATGTTTTATTTTTTTTGCGCATTCTGTGTGTGTGTATCCATGCCTGGCATGGAGGACGTCCAGAGAAGTGACTCGATAGTCTGCCTCTGCCTCCCAGCCCTGGTATTCTTTGGAGGTCTCCCATCCAAATACTTGCCAGGGTCAGCCCTGCTTAGCTTCCAAGATCTGACTTACCTGGGTTATCCAGATTTTGACTCAGAAGAAGGCAGTTGAACATGTTCAGATTGTTTAGTCCTCTGTTCACAAGCATATCATAATCAATATTGCTCACACACAGGGCTATATCCGGCTGGCTCCCAAGTTGACCACGCCCAGCAGGAACTCATTAGCATAATAGGCCACACCCAACAGCGGAAACTCATTAGGATTGGCTACATTAGGGGTGTGTGGCCTAACATGCAAAGGAGTTCCTGCTACAAAAAAAGCCCTGGGTTTTGACAACAAACAAGGTAAACAGACTAACAAGCAAAAGGTGGGTGTGGCTGGATGACCACACTTCTGGTAACATGGGGGTGCGGCCTAATGTGGTAATGAGCTTTGCTGTCAGGGGTGTGGACTAATATGCTAATGAGTTCCTGCTGTTGGGTGTGGCCTATTATGCTAATGATTTCCTGCTGGGCTTTTTCTACAGAAAGAGCCCTGCTCACACATGTTATCCCCAGGAAAAAAAGTTCAAAAAGAAACACTTTCAAACTTAAAAATGTAGGAAAACAATACTTTTATTAAGGCAAGATAATTCTAAAAATACATGCAAACTTTCAAATTACATGCAACTCCTTCCTTAGTTGGATTTAAGGGGAGAAAAAGAGAAGGGGGGGGTAGAAATCTGTCATAGGATTGTGTATGGCTGCCCTAGTTATATGGGCATAGGTGACCTGCCACTGTGGTGTAGGACTAGGATCTGGGAGACCCGGATTCAAATCCTCACACTGCCATGGAGCTCTACTGGGTGACACTGAGTCTTTCACTCTCTCTCAGCCTAACCCACCTCTCGGGTAGTTGGGAGAATAAAACAGAGAGGAAAACTCTGTAATCTGTTTTGGGTCCTCATTAGGAAGAAAGGTGGGGAATGAAGTAAGTAAACAAATAAATGTGCTGTCTGTTCTATGGGCGTAAACCCACAGTATTCAGAAACAGTTGGGGCTAACCAACATAATTTAACAGGGCTGCACTTAGCGCTTCATTTCTAAGATGAGAGATGCCAGGACTGAAAATGCCTTGGGATTTTAACTTCTTCCGTCTTCTCTATTGATCCCAGCTGAATGGAGGAATGAATGAACACTCTGCACATGCCTGGCGTGATCTGGTCCACGGGGTCGCGAAGAGGACTCGACTGTGCGACTGAACAACTGCACATGTTCGACGCCAGGTACTGCTGCCTGCCTGTGTTCTGGGGCTAATCCTTGGTGAGTCATGGTCTCAAATAAGGGGCAATCCAATCCATTACAATAAGGATTTTAAGGCAATCCCTCTGCACAGATCCTGCGTAGCCTCTTTCTTCCGCAAGCTTCCGGGTACCGACGTGCTCGGAGCACACCCGCGGTTCGTCATACAGCTTGCCTCCACCTTCCAGAGCCCCCTCCCCAGGGCCCCCCCCCCCCCCCATCCCAAGCTCCTTTGATTGTCTCTCTGGCCCCCGGGAAACCTTGGCGGGAAGCCGGGCTTCTCCGATGGCCGTGCCTGGGCCGCCAAGGCGGGAGCGGTTGGCAGCACTTCCCCCAGGCCTAGCGGAGGATGCTGAAGCGCTTGTGTCACTAACCGCTAGAGACACGGCGTCTCCGGCACCGGAGGAACCACAGCCAGGCGCCTGCTCGCGCGGGACGGTGGGAGGGGGCTGCCTGCCTGCCACACACATGAGGAGGGGGGAGGGCCGGGCTGGCGGAAGGAGGGAGGCGCCAAAGGAAAGCGCAGACGGGGGACGGAGTTACACTATAAAGAAGAGCAACAGTAAACGGAGTGATGGCAGCCCGGGGGGAGGGGGGGATCGCTACATTTCCACGAGTAGAGAGCGTCGTTTCACTCGTTCCCAGCGCTCGATCTATTTCCAGGACAGGAATAGACAAGGTGGGTGTTTTAACAGACGCCCATTAAAATGGCTATACTCCCCGTCCCCCCGGACAGGTTCTGTGTTTTTCATAACCTCAGACAGAAGTTCAACAGGTTTTTTCCAGTCACTGCATCTCCTCAGCAAAAACTTCACGTGGCAGATTTCTGCCTGCCTTGCTTTTACTGCTGGTAAAAACCCAGGAGTCCGCCTGGAGAGAGGGGGGAAAAGGTGGTAACAAGTAGGAGGACTGTGTGTGCAATTGTGCTGTAATTTCCTGAACGTTTACAAGGGTGCGTTACCACCCCACGGGAACACAGCAGGAGCATGCGCTGGAGCTGACCTTGCTCGAATTAAGCTCTGTTCTTCTTTGGCAAAGCCTCTCGAATTCAAAGGGCATAATTGAAGCCAGGGCTCCTCAGGACTCAGCCTGTAAATTGTTCTTGTGAAGTTATAATAAATGAGTGCCTTTGAACATGTGCTGAGTTCTTTCCTACCACTACTTTAGTAATCACAACCAGCCAACACACATCTGAGGCTAAAATACCCCTCCAGGATGATTTTTGCAGCTGTATCCAAGTTATGAATTTGTGACTCAAGAAAAGAGGGCCACAAAGGATGCTGACTGATTCATGGCCTGGAGGAAATCTACTTCAAATGGTTGAATACACGATTCCCTGCCAAATGGGTTGCTAACCTCCAGGAGAGGCCTGGTGGAGACCTCCGGGAATCACAGCTGATCTCCAGGTGTTGGGTGATAGTGAGATATTGAAAAAATGGTATTTAGCAGAGATAAGATAGTCCAGCAGAGCCAAAGTAAAATAATTCAGCCTGAGAGTCCATGTGTGATTAAAATATAAAGTTTTTACTAAATTCTAGCATGGGAAGGGTAACTGGGATGAAAATAACAACAGAGCATAATTGGCTACATCCTTACTCTACAAAGACAAAACTAGAAGAGAGAGAGTATGGCTACGCTTCTTGTTCTTCAGAACACCAAACAAAGACGGGAAGAGAAGCCATAAAATGGTAATACACCTTGACACTTTAGTACCAATCAAATCCCTAGATCAGGGAGAAAATTCCCTGGGCATTCTACAGCTAAAGAACATTGGGTACACGATAAACATGTGACTTCCTGTGAGTAACATAAACATTTAACCCCAGATATACTGAGTGTTTTCAACTTGTAATATCCAACACCAGGCAATGGAGACCACTTCCCCTGGAGAAAATGGCTGACTGGGAAGGTGGACTCTGTGGCACTGCACCTGCTGAGCTTGTTCCCCAAACCCTGCCCTCCCCAGGCTCCATCCCCCCAAATCTCCAGGTATTTCCCAACCCAGAGCTGGCAACCCTACCTGCCCATGATTTTCTAGTAGTGTGCAGGCACTACCAGGCACAGGGCTGGGCTTCCCCCCCCCCCGACACTTTACAAATTACCTAAAACTTGCCTTGGTATGTTAAAAGATTTATTAATTATGAATAGAAAAGGCTACCTCTGCTAATGCACTCAATGGTTGCAAGTGGCCACTATGCATTCAGATGAGTGTGTGAATTGTCCTGAGAGTGACTGTCATGGACTGTCCAGGCGGGTAACCGTGTTGGTCTGAACCAGTAGAACAAAGTTTGAGCCCAATGGCACCTTTAAGACCAACAAAGTTTTATTCAATAATAAAATAAAACGTTGTTGCCACTGGACAAGGTGCCTCTGGGCACAAACTTTGTCTTGAAGTAGGGTTATTAGAACCTGGTCTGACTAAAAAAATGCTCCTGTGTTTTTTCAATAAGTGTATGGAAGAGACAGGACTGGCCAGAGTGACTTGTCCCTTCCAAGCAGTTGTTGAAGGCACAGGAGCCCCAGGCAGGAACACAAAGTTCAACAACTGATAGCAATGGAGAAAGAATGGGAGAGGGCAAAGCTGCAGGAAGTCTGGGGTGGCAAGTTAAGAACACAAGAGAAGCCAATGTTGGATCAGGCCAGTGGCCCACCCAGTCCAACATTCTGTCACACAATGGCCAGAAATACCAGGTCCAGCAGTGGGGCCAGGACACTAGAAGCCCTCCCATTGTTGCCCCCCCAAGCACCAAGAATACAGTGCATCACTTGCCCCAGCCTGAGAGTCCCTATCTATACCTTGTGGCTAATAGCCACTGATGGACCTCTGCTCCATATGCTTATCTAATTCCCTCTTGAAGCTGTCCGTAGCCACCACCACCTGTGGCAGTGAATTCCATGTGTTAATCACTGTTTGGGTGAAGAAGTACTTCCTTTTATCTGTTCTAACCCGACTGCTCAGCAATTTCATTGAGTGCCCACGAGTTCTTGTATTGTGAGAAAGGGAGAAAAGTACTTTCTCTACCTGCTCTATCCCATGCATAATCTTATAAACCTTGATCATGTCACCCCTCAGCCGTTGTTTCTCCAAGCTAAAGAGCCCCAAGCGCTTTAACCTTTCTTCATAGGGAAAGTGTTCCAACCCTTATATCATTCTAGTTGCCCTTTTCTGCACTTTTCCAAATGCTGTAATATCCTTTTTGAGGTGTGGTGACCAGAACTGTACACAGTACTCCAAATGAGGTTGCACCATGGATTTATACAGGGGCATTATGATACTAGCTGATTTGTTTTCAGTTCCCTTCCTAATAATCTCCAGCACAGCACTGGCCTTTTTTACTGCAGTTGCACACTGTCTAGACATTTTCATTGTTGTTGCAGTAACATGCACAGCTGCAAGTTGTTGCAGTAACATGCACAGATTTTAAATGCAGAGGATTCCTGGGTTAGTGACAGTGGCAAACCCACACATTACAAAGTCCTTGGGTCCTGTTGATAGATGGGGTCTGAGAATTCTGTGCATGGTGCTTTAATTCTTGGGTGCACGTAACCCTGATTCAGATTGGGGACTCCAGAATATGGGGAGACGTCTCAAGCATCTTGCAGCTTTTCCTACCTGAAAAAGGCTCCCAGGAGTCACTGTGTGCTCTGTTGAGCCAACATATGTACGTGTGGCCCATGAGTACAGATCAGGTCCCCCAAGGATAGGGAAACAGCAGGGAGAGGGAAGACTCCAGTCATCTCTCCCTCTGCACTGCAGTCCCAATCTGAATTGTTCTGTGTGCCTGGGGTTTACATTCTGGGCACAGAACTCCCAACCTATGTCTGATCAATACAACCAGGGCTGACATGCAGGGGATGTGTGGAGTCTGCAACACATGAATCAGCCATATGTCTAAAGGAGCAACCTCTTCTGGTACGTATATACTAAGCAGGCTGTGCAGTGTTCCCTCTAAGCTGCGTTAGTGTGAGCTAGCTCACAGTTTTTTTAGCCTCTGGCTCACACATTTTTGTCTTAGCTCAGGAAGGATGGCTCCAGAGCAAACTAATTTATGCAGTAGCCAAATTGCTTGCTGACAACTTTAATGCCAGTAGCTCAAAAAGCAGAATTTTTGCTCACAAAATTCCACAGCTTAGAAGGAACATTGGCTGTGGGTACAAGTTTTGTTTTCCTGTTGAGACAAATGACTATAGGAATAGATCAGAGTGTGAGTGCCACTATCACACTAGATATATGTTCATTTGTAGCAGAAAGGTATTTTAACAAGGTTACATTATTTCTCGACTCCTTGTACCAGCTACTCCACATAAATGTGGTGTAGTAGTTAGTGGATCAGGGTGACCCACTCTGCCATGGAGGCTTGCTGGGTGACCTTGGGCCAGCCTAACTTACCTCACAAGGTTGTTGTGAGGATAAAATGCAGGAAAGGAAAATGAGGGCTCTTTTTGTAGCAGGTACTCATTTGCATATTAAGTGACACACCCTTAATGTAGCCAATCCTCCAAGAGCTTACAGTAGCTCCTGTAAGAAGAGCTCTGTAAGCTCTTGGAGGATTGGCTACATTAGGGGTGTGTGGCCTAATATGCAAAGGAGTTCCTGCTACAAAAAGAGCTAAGCTTGAAGTTTTGGGTCCCCACTGGGGAAGAAGGAGGGGTATAAATAAATAAACATTTTCAATATATAACAAAAAATTTTAAACAAAAGGGCAAGTTCTCCTTCCTAATACATATTCATGAAGTTAGGAGTTTAATTTTCAAAGTGATTTTTAATTCAGAACAAAGACATGGTAATTGTTCAGTATTGTAAAAAAGGAAAAAAAGGCTAACAGGGACATTATTTTGAGTATGTTTCCTAGGTATGAAATCAAAAGTGTAGACTGGTATTTCACTGCGTGTGTGGGTGTATGTGCGTACTGAGGCATCTGTATATCGATTATACAGTTGAAAGCAAACATGGTATTTTGTGTAGGTGTATCTGTACAAATGTGGTCATTTGGTGTACATATTCCCAAGCATTAGAATCCTCTTTGGGTATATATAGGTATGCAGCAGCAACAGCTTGCAGAGTCTGCCCCAGTGGAGCTGATGCAGTTATGTGTGCGTGTGTGTTACAGAGCAGTATGCAAGAGGAGGCCTTCTGGAATGAAGCAGTATGTGTGGGGAGGGGGCTAACCATTTGGCTCTGCCCCTGTACAGTAGTGCCTGCCCCCAGCTATGAAAGCCCCCGTGTCTGGCTGCCAGAGTAGCGAGTCTGCCTGGTGCCAACAATATTTCTTTTGGCCAGTGGCCGGGGTTCAGGGAACACAGAGCCCTTGTACCGACACACTCCGGCTGGCTGTGTCCCTGAATCCCACTGGGGATGCACCTGTAGGCGGAATGGCAGCACTAGAGGGCTCTTTCCTTCTGGAAGTTTCTCTTGGCCTCTTTTGAATCCCATTGTTTTTCGGCACAGGCCCTCATTTTGGTACTCAAGACCTCTTCCTCTCTATCACCTCATACAGTTTGACATGGGGCGGCAGGCCCCTCTGTGTGGCAGAGAATAGAGGACTAGCTCTCAGACTTCCTGTGCGGTTGAGGGCAGATATTTTCTGGCAGGGCTCCTATTCCTCTAGCAGCTGTGTGGCAGGCAGAGATTCAGCAGGTGAAGATGGGCATCTACATGCTGGGACAAGCACCACCTGCTGAATTTTGTTTGCTGAAAAAGACCGGCAACCCTATCTGCTGCGGTTCTGAACCCACATCCTGTCCTTGATATTTCTATGCTTCCTGTATTCTCACTCTCTGCCTAGATGTTGCCGTTAAAATTAAGCCCTTCTTGCAGGTGGCTGCATTTCTACCTCTGGCTAGCAGTGTGGTCAATTTTTTCCCTGTTGGGGTTCTTGTATCTTCAAAAATAGCATAACAAGCAATAGCTAAACTTTATCCCTAGTATGGAGATGCAGTGATAGGGCAAACTTCACCAATTTAAGTCTACATAGTATGTGCTTGTAAAGACAATGGATTACCCTGCCAGAAGCAGAGATTCACGGATCAGTGATATGTGACACATCTCATTAAATATCCCAAGGTAGTGATATGTTTATTTGCTCCATTTATATCCTACCTTTCTCCCCAATGGGGACCCAAAGTAGCTTACATCATTCTCCCCTCCCCCATTTTATCCTCACAACAACCCTGTGAGGTAGGTTAGGCTGAGAGAAAGTGACTGGCCCAAGTTCACCAAGCTAGTTTCTATGGCAGAGTGGGATTTTGAACCTGGGTGTTCGAGATCCTAGCAGACACTCTAACCACTACACTACACTAGCTGTCTAGAGTATGTAGCTACTTAGTTTCCCATACCATTCCTCCAGGGTCTCTTTGACATCCTTCTCTATTGCATATTTAAGGATCCAACTGGAAAAGCGTTTGAGGCACTAGTCAGGGGAGAAGGTTGAATAAAGGGACGGGGGGGGGGGCTGGATGGAGCAGAGGGAGGGGGTGCATTGACCAGTGATAGTATTTTATGCTGTTAACATTTATAGGAGACAGGAAAGAGCTCTGGTCTGGGTTGCAATCTGTCAGTTTCTACACCTGGGTGGTTTTTGTGAGAACAGTACCAGAAGGCAGTCCTCTACCCCTTCCTAAAATGTGATTACTGCTTAATCTGTAGGAAGCGTTCTGGTATGGTATGACAGTTGCAACCAATACCAACATGCACTTCTGTTATTTTTTTATTTGGTTACTTTTACCCCACTTTCCTCTACTGAGTGTGGATGCAAAATGGCTTACAATACAAGAAATCAACAGCGAGTAACTGCATGGGATTACGGTGGAAAAAGAAGCTCAGACCTCTGGGATCTATTCACATGATCTTCGTTGGGGGAAAAAACCCGTAGAGGATGTACTTCTGCATATAATAATGTATGACCATTTCAGATACCCTGGAAGGAGGAACAGCAGTGGCCCTGAACAAACTCCATCTCTGCCTCAAACAAAATACTAAAGAATTCTAAAGCGGTTAAAGCCTTTGCCAGAGCTGTTCACTTCAAACTGGTCTGTGACTATTTCCAACACCGCAAAGTAGTGGATATTTTGAGTTATCAGCATTTGTTTCTCTTCCATTTCCAAGGCCAGTCTTAAACATCACCTGTCAGTAAAGAACATTGATTAAAGGCAGGAGAAGTAAAGAATTTATTGGATGCCTTCATTTATTTATTGGATGCCTGCATAGGAACAAAGTCCAAATTCACGAGGACAGGTGTGAAGGGGTACTTCAGTGGGGAAATTAGTCTGATCCTAATTTATTTGTTTTTATATGCTGCCTTTCCATTTAACAACAAATGCTCACGGCAGCTTGCAATATCGCCACTCGAAAGCTGCACTGAGTGATGGGTGCTGTAAAGATGTGCTGAATCATGCTGTCTGGTTGTATTGCTTTACCCTGTAATTGGCCTTGAGTCTTAGCAAGAAAGGTGGACTATAAATAAATACAATAAATTATGAAGTCACACAGCTGCTTGCTACCCTGACTGAGGTCCATTCAACTCATATTCACTATTTCTTCCATCTCTGCCTTAGTGGGCGATAGCTTTTTACACAGCACCCCATCCTCTTGTCAATTGCAATCATTGCTCTCCTTTTGACATTTTCGAGTCGAGGAGGGACAGGAAGAGGATTCCCTCTCCTATCTGCCAGGTGGGTACTCACCAGAGGCTGTACCCAATGCTTCACTTCTTTGCTGCAGCAACTGTGGCCAACGTGGGAGAGAAAACAGAGTGGGGAATAGAGGGTCTGCTTCCATTAAATTAGGGCAAATTAGAAAAGCAGAATGAGGATGATTTTGTTGTAGGAAAGCATGTATCCCAGGATCTCTTAAGGAGGTTAGGTTAAAGGTAAAGGTTCCCTTGCTCAAAAGCCAGTCGAACCCGACTCTAGGGTTGCGGTGCTCATCTCTGTTTCCAAGCCGAAGAGCCAGCGCTGTCCAAAAACGTTTCTGTGGTCAGGTGGCCGGCATGACTAGATGCCGAGGCGCACGGAACGCTGTTACCTTCCCACCGAAGTGGTACCTATTTATCTACTTGCAATTTCTTGCTTTCGAACTGCTAGGTTGGGACCAGAGACGGGAGCTCACTCCGTCATGTGGCACTTGCTTCTCGAACTGCTGAACAATGGACCTTCCAGTCTGCAGTTCAGTGTCTTAACCACTTGAGCCACTGCAGCCCTTAGCCTCAAGAAGTTACCTACTCCTTGACATACTTCAGCCACTCTCTAACAATCATGGCAATTTTACCTGAATGGTTAAAAAAGTCAGACATTTGCACATGGTGATGCACACTGTGGAATGATATTCAATGGGAGGGCATATAGAACCAAGGCTATGGTCTTGTGTAGTGGATGTTTGTTCTAGCTGCCCATCTATGGAACTCCTGCTTGCCCCATCTGTTATGGTTGAGAGGACAGAGTGTTCCTATCTGTTCCTGGGATGGCCTGGTCCCCCTGGTGGATCCTTCTGGACCCATTTCTTATGATCCAGTCAGGGCGCAGCTCAGGCTGCACGGGTGCCTGTAATTAAAGACTCTAATCACAACCAGGCGGCGCCCTCCCCTGCGTACACATCTGCACGCAATTTAATGCTGGCGACGATGAAGCCACAAGGGACAGGAGTGTTTCTGGCATGTGGTCCTGTCTGCAGCCCCCGCCTCTCTCTAGGCCCTGGTTGTGTCTGCCAAGAGGAGATAGTGTTGTGGGAGGGCTTGTCACCATCTCTCAGGAAATAGTCAGACAATGAGCCAAAGAACCTCCTGTCCCCTTGGGGAGGTTTCAAAAGGCTGTCTAGGTCTTGGGTGCAGTATTTTTTTTACTCATGGGAGTTTGGCAGTGATTTACGCCCGCGACCCTTGTAATGTTGGGGACAGGAAGAGAAAGCCAAGATGACCCAACTCCATCTGCTGGGAATATGCTGGCAGCCCCTCTTGTTTTTGTGTTCCTCCTTTTGGAAAGGAGCAAGCTGTAGGACTGTCAACAGCCTGGAGAAAAAGTGCTCTCTCTGTAAAGTCACCCCATGAAAAATTTCACCTGCTCATTTCCATACATCAAGCCTCTGAAAAGGACAGGCCATTTCCCCCAGGTTGTTGGCAACCGTAGCTGTAATATCTCCTTACGGATGGGAAAAATAAGGCTGAGAGTTAGTGCCCTTGGATGGTTGAGGAAAGAACTGACAAGGTAGCTCAGAAACTCTAAATCAACATTCGATCTCCAAGGCTGTCAAGAGCCACCATGGGCCCCAGAAATGATGCCCACTGTCCCCACAACTTCCCTAACAGCATATGAAAACAAATCATACAATTTGCCTGGCTCTCTGGGCCCCAGAGTAATTAGGCCTCCAGAATTTTGTATCCATAACCCCCCTAGTACCTGCTGGATCACTCTAGTTCCCAGAAGTCTCTGACTGGTGAATTCCTGCTGGTAAGGCCTTCCTTTCTGCAGCAATCTGTTGTGCCAAAGGGAGTGGGGAATTCTGCCCCTCCTTGCTCCCAGGGAGTAAATGGAAAGGGCAGTTGCTTTCCCATGCACGGTCTTTCACAAGGGGTGAATATATTGTATTCATGGGCGCCAGTGAACAGTCTTTGGAGTAGTTATCATCAGCAATCATCCTACTCCCTTTTATACTGGCTTATGCTGGCAATAATTAGACAATTTTCTGGAAGCTGCTTATTGTAAGACACTTCCCAGAGAATATCAGGATCAGCCCCAACCCATCTCTCTCCCCCCCACTCCCATTTGCTTTCCTCTATTCTCCCCCCTCCCAACCTTCTGACCCATCTCACCCATCTCCAGGTCCAGGCCCCATTAAGCACAAAAGCCCTTCTCCCTATCCAGGGCTGACAAGTGTGTGAATTCCTTGCCCAGACGACCAGCTGAGGGAATGGGGAGGGGGGGGCTCTAATCCATGACGAATGGCTGCCCCTAGGTACTGAAAAGCTCCTGGGGCTGGAGGTTGCTGTCTGCTCCCCAAACAAAGCTGGGCGCGGGGAGAGCTGAGCAGGCGGGAGGGGCTCTCTCTCCATCTCCTGCTCATTGAGATGTCAAGCTGAAAAGCTCCCATTGTTCACCCGTCCGCTCTCACCGGAGATGGGACCAACATGCCTTGCAACTCAATTTAGCACTAGGGTTAGAGGGGGTTAGAGTGGGAGAACCTATCCCAATATACATTAGGAACTGGTAAATAAACTCTCCCATGGGTCCCACGCCCAACCAGCAGACTTCTGCTTGGATAACTGAAGGTTAGCCACATAGCAGCACAAAGTCTGACATACAGGGCCTTTGCAAAGCAGTGTGTCTGATCCATGAATCTGCAGTCACTATGTGAACCCGGCCACTCACCCTGGTCTCTCTTTAACTGTTTCAGTAACCAGAATATTGACTGGATTCAAGAGGCATACCTCAAATATTTAAAATAATATAAAATATGAGAGATTACACTCTGAAAGGTGCTTCCAGTATCATAAAGATGCAAAAATGAAGTATTTCCACTGAAATGATCAGATAGAATAAATCAATGATACTCCCCATTGGCTCAAGAACGACCTGTGGCTCTTCTGAGCACTATTGCCCAGTGTGGTTTCAGGAAACTGGACAGTACCATTTTCCAGTGGGACTCCTGGTGGGCAAGTAGTTCCCAACCGGCAACAGCTGCTGCTAGATGGACTGGAAGACGGGTAAGCTGCAAGTCTTCCTGAGCTGTGGGCCTTATACCAGGGATGGGAGTGGAAGATCCATCCTCTCCACTTTCCCTGCTGCCTCTGCACTCATCCTAGCACCTGGATAAGCTTTTAACATACAGAATTTTAGCGTCCTGGCTAATAAAGAGTTCTGGAGAAGATGAAAGCTTGCACACTGCTTTGTGTCATAAGATCAGCTTCCAAGGCACTTCCTTCACTTCAAATATATGAGGTCTGGCTAAGTGGTGGGGAGAGACAACCTTCAAAGGCACTCTGGGAATTAAAAAGGTTATAGTTATATATTAATAGTTATATTATTGCATGTATGAGTTTGGTGAAGCGGTGCACAGTGCATTCACATGGCTGTTTCAGCTGACTGTAATTGTGGATGTGGATCTCTATGAGCTGCAGAATGAGTGTCACTGCCACAAATTAAAAAACCACCCCACCACCTGAGGAAACGAATCTGTACATACTTGGAGTTGGGCTATTTGACCAATTTCCTGTAGTTCAAGAACACAAATAGGGTTACTAATAGCTGTGGAGAAAAAGTGTCCTGTGCATTAATGGGATGTTATTTATTAGTTGATGTTATTTATTTCCATGCCATGAAACCTTTGACCTGCTGCTTCCATACATCTATAGCTAACAGTGAAGAGTGGCACTCATCTGCAGATATCTAAATCTGTGGATTAGGGCCAGACTGACACTAAACAGATTTTCCTGCAAACTTGGGGACTGCCCAAGTTTGCAGAAAAATCTGAACTCTTTAAAAAAATACAATGTGGAGTTTAAATTCTCCCTAAAATAAAAGATCATTCTCTGTGTAAGTGCAGAGAATCCACCTACCTCCTGTATGGTTGTTGATGGCGCCAGTGGAGCCCAGGAGCTGTAATGGGCCTGGCTACAGCATAGCCTGGGAGATGTGGCAGGCCCAGCGCACACTGGGGGAAGCTGGGACCCTCCCCAATGAATCTCATGGACTCATACTTAGGGTTGCCAGACCCCTGGTCCCAGTGGGGGTTTCCCCGATTTGGGTGGCTCCTTCCTGCCACTAGCCAGCTGGTGGGGAAGCCCCGCCCCCAAAAGCAACCACCCCTACTGCAAGATTTAAAGGGCCCTCCAGCTGGCCCTTAAAATCTTGCAGGAGAGAGGGAGGAAGAGGGGTGGCTGTGTGTGCCTTCATCCGCGGCTTGGAGTGCAGGCGCACACAGCCTCCTCACCTTGCTTCTTCCCAGCAGCATTTAAAGGTACCCTTTAAATGCTGTTGGGCACTCCAAGCAGCATTATTATAAAGAGATTAGGGGTGTCAAATATGCAGCCCATGGGCCAGAGGTGGCCCCCACAGGGCTTCTAGCCGGGCTTTGAGCAACTGGCTCTCTCCTGCTTCCTTCTCCAGTTCTTCTACTGCTGCATTGCAGCTTGCTTTGCCAGACTCTCTTAATTGCACAGGATAGGCAAGCTCTGTATTGGCTGAGGCTCCTCCCCCTCTTCCTTCCAGGGGGAGGGAGGGAACGAGCCAAGCCAGAGCTTGCTTTCTGGCCAGGCTCCCTCAATCGCACAGGAAACAAAGGCAAACCTTTCTTCCCTTCCATTGGTGAGGCTCCTCCCTTTCCTCAGCTGCCTCAATCGCACAAGAGAAATGTTGTTGTTAGCCATTCAGTCATGTTTGACTCTTGCCGATTCTATGGGCCAGCTCTCTCCACATTTTCAGATATTGTATTGTTTCTTTGAGTTGTTTCATGCTCAGGCCGGTATCAACTTTTATGGTGTCTAGCCACTGTGTTCGTTGGCGGCCTGGATTCCTTTCCCCGCTAACCAGTCCAAGCATAACTGCTCTTTCTAGTGAGTTCTTCTGCATGACATGGCCAAAATAAGTCAGTTGCAGTTTTGTGATTTTACGGGAGAAATACAAAACACCTTTAAGACCAACAAAGTTTTATTCAAGGTATGAGCTTCTGTGTGCCTTGCTACAGTGTGTGTGTATTTTGTTGGACTTGCTATGCTGTGGCTCTCCTGGGTGCAACTGAGTTCCCTCCCCCTTATCACTGCATTCATGCCATCATGATACAGTTTTTCTCAGTAGGAAAGTAATATGAACTATTTAGATGAGGAATAACAACAAGCTAGTGAGGTGGATTAGGCTGAGAGTGTGTGTCCAGACCAAGTTCACCCAGCACATTCCCTTTGTCTACTGGGGATTTTGAACCTAGACTTCCCAGATAGCAGGCTGATACTGACCACTATACATGGCTGTCTTTTTATTCTTACACTGCCTCATAGGAGCTGCAGTTATTTTTCTGGGAAGACTATAGTTTTGTAGACAAACACATAGCCCTCACTCTGTGTCATGATGCCTTCACGAGTTCTTGACTGGCACACAAAGCAATTTATGTACAAAAGCTTGCAACGCCAAGCCATTTCATGTTTTCCCCTGAGTCCCAGGCTCAGAACACTTGAGCATGAGATTTCTGTAATGAATGTCAATAAATCGAAAGTAGGCTTGCAGCTTACAGACACATACCTGAACATACTCAAGATTGCTACAGCACAGACATTTTGACTCTGCTCTGGAAGTTGCAGCTAGTGCAGAATGCAGCAGCATGGGTGTTGATGTCACTGCCTGTGCAGGTACATATCCACCTGGTGCTGCAAGATCTGCACTGGCTGCCTATTGAACACCAGATCCGTTTCAAGGTGTTAGTGTTTACCTTTAAAGCCCTATATGGTCAGGTGCCTGCATATCTTCGAGACTGCCTCTCCCCATAGGAGCCCCATAGAACATTGTGTTTATTTATTTATTAATTATTTATTTATTAGTTAGACTTATATCCCGCCCTCCCCCGTGGGGCTCAGGGCGGCTAACAGGCAATAAATATTGCAACAATAAAACACGATTCTCATAATTAGAAATAAATATACAATTAAAACCATTCCAACTAACCCATAGCTAACAACTTTTTGCTCAGGGGGCCTGTCATTATATGTCTGTGCAGAACTGCCATGCCATGCTCATACTTCTAAATAATAAATAATACTTGCATACGCTGCAGAGGCCTAATTCTTTTAAAGCCTCCACCCATACTGTTTCCACAGATTTAATAGTACCGAGGAGTCACTGTTTGCTCTACTGGCTAAACATATGCTGAGGGCCATTTGGTTTCCAAGGCACCCTTCCTGTCAAGATGCAGACATTTCTGAAGGCCCACCATAATCCAGAAAGGTAAGGGACACAGTGCACCTGTGTGCTTCTCCCTCGGCGATGGTGGCAGCCACAAAACCAGGCAAAGATCAACTTCTCCCCTCCCTCCCAGTAATGCCATCCACAAAAATGAAAGACATTTTGCTATTTTTTTTAACATAATGCTCGTGTTGATTAGGCAAAAAATACCTTTGGGCTGTTCAATGGGAAAGAAAAAAAAGTTGGAGGGAATACTGAAAGAGGATTTACCTTCATTCCCAAATTCTGACTGATTAAGTCAGTGCCACAGAAGAGAATATTGGTTTGCTATTGTACGGTGAGGCCACACCTTTGTATTTTGGTTATTGCTAAATCAGTTGCTCCCACATTTTGGATCATGTACATCAGACTGTGCTTGTTCCTCAGCATCTATCAATTTAGTAATCAACTAGAGGGCCCCCACTCCGCACCTTACAACTCACTTCCCCAAGATTAGAAGACTGGACATGGCTTGCTAGACATTGGGGCCATTGTCTTGTTCCTCACAAAGAGGACTGTCTCAGGCACAGAAGCCTAGGAGTAGCTGCAGGAAAAATGACTTTTTTCCCCAATCCAAGTGGACTGAGTCAGAGTGACCAGTGACACTTCCTGGGCTCCTTATTCCACATGCCTGCGCAATCTGTGCCTACCAGGGAAATTCTGTAGGTGATTACACTAATCCCCCTTCCTCTCCCACCACAGCTATAGTCAGAAATTAAGTGCTTGTTCTATTCCTTCCAGGAGGAGCTGTGCTCTGCCTGTCAGTCCTCGCCAGTCCCAGTGCACAAACCACAGCCCATCCCCCTCTCGGCCAGGCAGAAGGAATGTTTAATCCGGCCAGCCAATTCCAGTCACGGAGAGTACAGCATTGTCTGATCCCTCTCTGCAAAGAGGTCACATAGCCCTGGTGCGTAAAAGAAGGGCAAAGGCCTTATTCCCTGGGATACTTCAGGGTGCTGAGAAGAGGTGACAGCAAACACATAGATGGTCCCAGAGCTGGTACAGCAGAACTATGTGGAATCAAGTGGGCATAAGGAAAAGCTCTGGCACTGAAGGCAAAATTCTAAGGAAATGGAGGCAGGAGCAGTGCTTGCTGAACGTGAGAAGAAAACTAGTGTGTGGGTAATAGGGACAATAGATCACTGGGGCAGAAGACTAGGACATCGAGTCCACAAGTCAGGACGGAGGGACTTCATTTATTTAGTGCGATAAACATGCTTTTGTTGCTCACTGGTTGCCCATGGTCCATTTTTCCCTGAGGCTCCATTCTGTTGTAGGAATGGTGCATTTTCGGAATACCCACTGTGCACTTGAAAACCATTACTTTCTCTCACTTATGTACTTATAAGGTCACTACTGAAATGTGTCTGTGCAAGTATCAGGCTGGTATCCAAAACACTGCTTGTGACTGATGGAAGACTGAACTCTACAGGGCACAAAACGATCAGTGGTAGTTCAAGGTGAGGGAGTGCTTAATTGTCCTTTTGGCTAATGAATGTGATCTACCGCTGCACATCTGCTATGATGGGAGTTCAGTGCCTACTATTCACTTGCCAGGCCAAGTCCTTGTGGACATATTTAGTTACCTGTTCTGTGCAGACTCAACCCCAACTACTTCCCCCCTTTGTGTCAGCCACATACGTATGAATTTTTCATGCTTAATTTACCCTGCCCTACCTGCATGTGGGCTCGCTGCCCATGGGCAACACACAATCTTGGAACACACACAATCTCAGACAATATGAACAAAGACAACACACAGTCTTAGAACACACAATGCTACACAACCTGGTAAGAGGCACTCAGTAAAGACACACCACAAACCTGACTTTCCAAGCCCCCCCC
>NW_015167060.1:1077520-1081144 GCF_001447785.1 Gekko japonicus
CCCCCCCCCCCCCCCCCCCCCCCGAGAGCAGTTGTAGTTTGACACAGCTTTGCTCAGAATGCTCAGCCTACTTCCAATCAATCTCTGGGGAACTAGAATATTAAACAGCTGCATTTTTTTCACAGATTCCCGGGAGATTTCAGGGATTGGAATCTGTGAATGAAGCTCAGAAGGTTGGACAAAGAGTGTTATAGTAGGGGCTGAAAGTCACATTGCAGCTGCCTGGCTGAAAGGCACAAGTGAAAACAGGAAGCAGTCGCAGGCACTAGTGATCGAAGCATTTGGGTGGGGTATAATTCAATTTGGAACAACAGCTCAGAGAAGCAGGGGGCTCATGTAAGGCTTCAGACTGCTATTAACTACACTTAGCTAATTTAGTGCCAACATACTAGAGAGCGTCAGAGCAAGTATAAAGGAAGATATCTGGACAAAACAACCTAACAAAGAGTGAGCTATGCTGGATGAGATCAAGGGTCTATCTAATCCAACTATGGCCAGTCAAATTCCTCTAGGGAGTCTACAAGAAGGGCATGAAGGCACCTGATATTTAAAGGTATATTGCCTCTGAGCACGGAGGTTTTACTTTGCTATCATGGTTAATACTTGCTGATAAACGTCTCTTCCATTACTTTGGCTAACCTTTTTAACAAGCCATCTTAGTGGCATGTAGGAGTGAATTCCATGAAGGCTAATTATATGTAAAATGTGTTGTATGTAAATGAGGTATCTTTTCCAGTGCTTTGATAACCCTTTTGAAAGGGGTGACCAGAATTAAACACAGCATTCCTAGTGCAGCCACAACATAAAGGCATCAGAATACCAGCAGGTTTGTTCTCAACCCTTTCTCTAATAGTTTCCCACACTGAATATGCCTTTTTCACTGCTGCTCCACTGCTGGTTTTTTCAATCCTTTACCTAGGAAAGAGAACTCGGGTCCTGTCAGAGCTAATTCTGATATACCTATATATGAAGTTAGTACTTTTTAGTATTGTGCATGACTTTGCAATCTACTTACTTTGAATGTCATTTGACATTTTGTTTCTTACTCATGCACTATGGGCAGGGTCATACCACAGTCCTTCAGTCTGTTTTGAATTTCCTTATCATGAATAACTGGTGCCACGAATAACTGCTGACACCTGCAAATATGGCTACCTTGCAGATGATTATCTGTCTCTAGCCTGCTTTGGTGGGGAGGGTGGGGTATAAATTTGATAAACAAACAAATAAATAATTATGAACAAGTTAGATAGTACCAGTCCTAATACAGATCCCTGGGGAAGCTTGAAGATTCCTTCCTGCCACTGTGAAAACTGCCCATTTTAACAATGGGGGAAGCAAGAATTAAGTGATAGCAAATATTATCCCTGCTAAAAATTAATGAGGAGAGGCTTTGTGGACAAGTGGACCTTGAGGAACAATTTAAAATAAGAAAACAATGAGGAAACAACTCAAGTGAAATGGAAGGGCACAGGGAAAAAAGCATGGAAGCTGAACTCTTGAGAAAAGCCCAATGAAGGCTGAGAATACCTCCATGCGGTCTTAACAGAGACTGCTTGGATTCAGCCACTTTTAAACTCAATCTTACCCAATTCCCCTCCTTACTACAGCTCCTGAATCACATGATTTGAATGTTCAAAGGGGTCCCTCTCTCCTTTTTACCATCAGAAAATTGGTTGGATCCAATCTCCAAGGTGAAGATTCCAAAAAATGTGATGGTGGAGGTATGACTAGTATCCTCTGCACTTGAAGTGAGAGCTACCAGAAACAAGGTTTTTACCACAGCTACAACTCAGTTATAGAATACTCCCTTTATTAGGGGTGTGTGTGGATCCTTTCCTAATGGCTTTTTGGAAGTTTTGTCTGTTTCATCAAAGTTTTGGGAAATATACTTAACACTCCTTATTTGTGCTATTACATTAACCCTACATATCCACAGAACAAAAAACTCACCAGTATTAGAAACACATGATCCTGCCGTAATTGTTTACATGCAACAGTCCGTATTCTTTACAGGATATACATCAATATCTACAGGAAACACAGGATTGAGACAATGGCAGCCACTGGCACCAAGAGTTGCACAGGAAAGCTGGAGTACAAGACTATATGATGAGGAAACATAATTTGTCTATTCAACTACTGATGCCATACAGATTCTGTAGAATAAAACACAGGAATTGCATAAAGGACCTAAGAGTTCTTTAAAATGGAATCCTGTTCCCATTCTCTGCTTGCTTACAGTGTGAAGGTCACATTGATGCACCACTAAACATGTTGGGCTGTCAGTAACAACGGACCGCTCCATGCAATGAATTTAAGTAAAAACAACAACCCTACAACCCTGCATAAGGCTAGGAAACCAATACTACTCTTGTTTACTTTTTAAAAAAGAGAGATCAACTGAAATCATTGGAAATTGAATTCCAGGCAGGTAGGATTACTGCTTTAAGCAGTGGACAAATTCATGCTCCTTCAACACCCCCATGTGGTCAGAGATGGTAGAGGCCAAACTATGCCACTTTTATTCTGGTCAGGCATTTGGAGTTTATCTATTCCACGTTATGACGGCGATTTCATTCTAATGCTCGCAGACAGCAGATGAGGAGGCAAGTCGGTGTTTGTATTATATCACTTTGTATTGGAAGTTAGGGCTTACATTATGGAGTACACCTCTGTACAAAGACATACTCTGTGAAGAGAAAACTAGGTATCGAAAAGGCTACAGCCTATAGCATTCTAAGTTTCCTATGTGGAGGGAATTTTCTTCATAGAGAAGTTTCTTCATAAAGAAACATTCACTCACAAGCTCCCATATCACAGTGTGAAGTGAAAGAATTTATATACATTCTTACTACCTTTTCTGCAGTTTGTAAAAACTAGACCACAGTCTATGTCCTGCAATGCAAACGGCTTTTTCGTCTATGCTGCGGATAGTTGGGATAGTTCCTACTTGCACTGCCAGCTTGACCTTCTCTGTATGTAAGAACTATGGCTAATAAAAGATACACAGATCTAAAGTGAGACATAAGTCCCAAAGAAGAGATTAAGCAGCAAAAAGTAGGACTTGCTTTTGAAGGATGAGAGGAAGTTCTTCACAAGGTCTCTACTACTACGGTCGAAGAACTGAGCAGCAAGTAAAGCTCTACCCTCTCTGGGAATGTGTGTTGCTATTGGCTGCTTGGGGTGGGCAATGCCAGTCTTTTTTAGCTTAGCTCTAGAAGTTTTTGTGGTTAGACTCTGCATATGCTCGAGTTTCCAATTAGTATGATCCACAGAGACCAGAAACATGGCTGTTTACTGAAGTTCACAAGAAGAGATTTTTATCTCGTGAATGTGCTTGTTTGGTTCAGTTGCATTCAGAACTTACTGACTTCACCCATGGTTTTGCCCCTCAGGTCTCCCCAGCACTTTCTACTAGCAGCCTGAGGCCCTCTTCACAGGTTTGTCATGACTTATGCTCTTTCTGCACAATCAATGAAAAACACATAAGCGCTTTTGATTAATACCACTTTGGCCACCAAATGAGAAGGGAGCACTCACTGGAGAAGACCCTGATGCTGGGAAAGACTGAAGGTCAAAGAAGACGGGGACGGCAAAGGATGAGATGGTTAGACAGTGTCA
>NW_015167060.1:1081242-1085309 GCF_001447785.1 Gekko japonicus
TACAATTCATTTTATCTACCAATTTCATAATCTAGGCTCTAAATTCTGGGACTAGTCACACATATGGTGTTATTTGACAGGATGAAATGAATTTTAACAATTCTGGAAAGCATTGAAGTTCAACTCTGTTAAACTAACTTAATAAAAAAGGCAGTATTAGCAATACATATTTCAAAGCTGTACAGTTTTGAATTGGGCTGGCAAGTCTAGTACATTTAGTGTGTGACACAGGTAAAAGCCAGCATTCCTGTCTCAAAGGTGATTAGATAGGCAAACAGGATTTTCTCCTTGGCAAGATGTCCAAGACTTTGCAACAGTGACTGCTCCCTTCACGGGAACAGAGGATAGGCCAGGAGACTGAGAATAGCTGCACTGAACTGTTAGGCACAAGCAATGTCAGAGTAGAATGCAGGGAGGCCCCCATACAGGGTGTAAGTAGCCTTTTTTGCTGTCTACTCAAATGTAGTTATTTCCCCCTTTATGATAACTGGAGAGTGTGGGTACATATAAGTATGCATTTGTGAGAAACGCAGATGTATTGCTTTTGGTGCAGGGATATCACACTTTGTCATTGAGAAAAATGCATTTTCCCCTAGAGTCTGACTCCATCTCAGAAGATGCTCTGGTAATGTAAAAAACCATGACCTGGCTGAGGTGCTTCTTCACAATGTACCAAGGTCCAATTCACATTTTGCTTTTAACACACTTTTAACAGACTCTGTCAGATGTTGTCGAAGATACAGATTCTGCAGCTTCTTCAAAGTCTTTACAAAACAAAAAGATGACTTGGAATTTGTTGCTATGCTGCCATACTCTGCATAAGAACAGCCTTGTAGATAAAGGTGGTTTCCTCAGAGGAAGTTTCCCTGTTGCTGCTGCAGAGGCAATGGGGCTCCACATGGTAGGTTTCCCCATGCTTTCCCTCCCCATTTCCTCAGCAGTGGCCACCCCAACCCTGTTTCAGGTTTTTTTAAAATGGCAATTGAATATCATTATATCAATACAACACTATAACAAACTGTGTTAAAAGTTCTCTGAATCTTTTTTTTTTTAAAAGTAACTCTCTTGCTTCTTATTTCATTGTTTTTCCTCTGCAATGAGTGGGGATAGAGACTGACTTTAAAAACATGAAAGCTGGGAATGCAGAGAATCTGTTATACATATTGTTATATCAATATGATCTTCAGTTGACACTTATAAAACAAAAACAAAACAGACCTCCAGGTGGCAAGGGGAAGAAATGGCTGCTTGGGGAAAATGGCTACTATGTAGATGGGACTGGGGAAATCTGAACTTTCCTGCCCACATGGCAGCCATCCAGGCTATTCTCTGATCTTTCACAAAACACTGTAGCAAAGCAGGTCTGAGAAAGATCAGGGAAAAGCTGGGGAAACCCCAGGAAGTGAACAAATATACCACAATGCTGTGGAGAAACAGGAAAAGAAAGCTGCTTTCCAACAGCATCAAACCTAGAGCAAACAAGATGTGTGGAAATGACCAAAGGCAAGACACTTTAGCAGCTGATACTTCCCACCCATCTGTATCTGAAGAATAAGAATTCAATCCCGTTTGTTCTAATACAAAGCTAATGCTGTGGTTACACACAAGTTTAATGCATCAACAATGAGGTGTCATATTCACATCTCTTCACTGTATGCACCGTCCAAAATACATATCACTTGGGAATGCAGTTACTTAGCTCTATCTGACAATATTTTCATTGTTAACTGTAGCTTTGAAACTTCCATATAGTTCAATAGTTGGTACACTTTTTGTAGTAAGTCCAGCATCCCTGGAAGAGGGCAGTATGCAAAAGATTAAAATGCTGTATTTAATCAGGCTTTCTAGCCATACACATTAGATGATACAAGGCCTCAGTATTTTTGACAAGATGGGAAAGCAGCCCAAAAACAAAAAACCCGACACATTTCCTTAATATGTTAAGGAAAGAGCCTGTCAGTGACTTATCTAAAGCAGGAACAAGTCCCTCGCTCAAAGGGTCTACAGAGGAATAATGGAGCATCAAGTGTAAACATAGCTAATTGTAACCAGCGATTAGGATATAACAATCTGACCATCAATATAAAGACAATCTGGCTTCTGGCCATGGAGCCAATCCCTCTCCGCAGCTGAGCTGGCAAATCAGGATAAATTCAAATGGCTTGGAAATACCAGACACCAAAGTGCAATAAGTTGCTTACCTGTATATAACATTCTTCAAGTGGTCATTTGTGCAATCATATACATGGATTCTTAGCCTGGACAGTAGCAGCTTTGGAACATTCAGGAGTTCTATCCAAGGACTTGGTGCTGAAATCCCCTTTCCCAAGAGTACTGAGAATTGCACAAAGGCAAAAAACTACCATTTTGCACCACAAAACCTTCAAATGGAGGATTTCCTAAAACCAGTAAGGCTATGAGTGTCGGATTCCCCCATGCTGTGAGGCTGAGGGTCCACTAACTGGGGAGTAGAATGCAGCCCTGGCCCCGACAGAAGATCCAGGTGCCATGGGAAACAAAGTATCTCCCCCTGGCCAACTGGAGCAAGTGAGATTACCACAGTTGGCAAAGCCACCATGGACTGACAAAAACAGATTGCAACAAACATTCTCCACCAGCCTGGTGATTGCAGACAGATGAGGAGAGGCCTAACATAAATGGCTGTCCTATCTACTAGGGATCGCAGACCTATCTCTTTGTCGCTGCAATACAAAGAACATTTAGCATCTCCCTTATAAATAAAAGCCGAATGGTGGTGGTACTTCTCTAGAACATTCTACACACTCCAAAATCAGTTCGCTCTCTGATCTGTCATTCAGAGGGTCTCCCTATCCACTGGCTGCTTTGCCTGCCTCCTGCCTCCAACATTCTAAACATTTTGCTGTTCCTCTCCCCCCCATAGCCAGTCAGAACACAGAGGTTCTTTGCATATGCAACCTCATTGGCCTTTGCCTTGGAACACAGAGGTTGTTTGCATATGCGACTTGATTGGCTTTTGCCTCTAACATTCTAAACATTTTGCTGTTCTGAGGTAAAATGTGTCCAGGTGAGGGCTGGAGATCACTCAGAATTACAACTGCTTTCCATATGGCAGAGATCAGTTCCCCTGGAGAAAATGGTGGGCTCTGTATCCTTATATGCTGCTGAGGTGGCCCCCGTATGACAGCCAATGTGACGTAGCAGTCAGGGCTTCAGAGCACGGGAGAGGCTGCAGGTGTGTGGGGTGTGTGGAAAGCTGAAGAGTGAGGGGGAAATAAAGGAAGGTTGATGATTGGCTGGGAAGGAGATATGGTTGCCAATTCCAGGTGGGAAATTCCTGGAGATGTGAGTGATGGAGCCTGGAGAGGGTGAGGTTTCAGGAGGCGTGGGACCTCGGACAGGTACAAAGCCATAGACTCCACCCTCCAAACCAGGGGTCCTCAAACTTTTTAAACAGGGGGCCAGTTCACTGTCCCTCAGACCGTTGGAGGGCCGGACTATAGTTTTTTAAAAAAACTATGAACAAATTCCTATGCACACTGCACATATCTTATTTTGAAGTAAAAAAAAAACAAAACGGGAACAAATACAATATTTAAAATGAAGAACAAGTAAAGTTAAATCAACAAATTTACCAGTATTTCAATGGGAACTATGGGCCTGCTTTTGGCTAATGAGATGGTCATTGTCCGGTTCCATATTTGTCACTGCTAGTCGTAACAAGTGATGCAAGTGTGCACCAGTTAGTCTAGATCTGGTTGGAGATTTCAGATGTTTCATATTGGAAAAAGTCTGTTCACAGACATAAGTGCTTCCAAAGATGGTTGCCATTTTGAGTGCATGGTTCTGGAGATTAGGATATGTCTCAGAGGGGAGAAATGCATAGAAATTAGAAAGGCTGCTTGACTTGAATGCTTCTTTCAGAGAGTCACAATTCTGCAGTTCAGCCAGTTCCATTTGGTAAATTGTATCCACATTTTCAATGTCAATAGAAAATGGGTTACGGAAAAGCTGTATGTCCTGTTCATGAAGATGAAGCGCACACAAAACAAAAATTCCCCCTCTGCAAGCGCTACTTTGTGGCTTGC
>NW_015167060.1:1085752-1115552 GCF_001447785.1 Gekko japonicus
TTGCAATGCACACATGGCCGGTCTGTGCGCAGGAAACCCACGTCGGGGGATTTATTCCAGGCAGGGCGTGATTGTGTGGATGTGGCATGGAAGTGCGGGTGGTGGTGGTGGTCTGACACCCCGATCCCGGGCCTGTATTCCGGGGAAGTGACGGACTTTCTCCCAAGCCAGCGGCGCAGCCTGGAGTTGCCGCCGGCAGAGCCTCGCGTCTCTCTTCCTTAGCCCGTGGACAGTTTCAGGGGAAAGGGGCAGAACCTTCGCCTGGCACTGGGAACCTTCGCCCAAACCCTGGGAAGGGAGAGCGGGCGTGCCGGCCTGGCTGTCGGCGCTCCTGGCCCTCTGGCAGGTCCCCAGCGGTTGGAGAAAAAAGCAAACTTTTGCAGCCCTGGAAAGTGGAAGCGGCGCCGCGCCGAGGGGAATGGCGCCCCTACCGCTCGCCAGGGCCCCTTGTGCTGGGCAGCATATGGACAGGACAGTGGCAAAAACATCTGGCGGGCCGGATAAATGTTTTCGGCGGGCCGCATGTGGCCCCCGGGCCGTAGTTTGAGGACCCCTGCTCCAAACCAACCATTCCCTTCTGGGGAACCATCATTGCCAATCTCCAAGTGAGGGCTGGAGCTCACTCAAAATTACAACTGTTCTTTATGTAGCAGAGATTAGATCCTCCGGAGAAAATGGTGGACTCAGTGTCATTATACCCTGCTGAGGTCGCCACAGAAGAAGAGGAGAAGGAGATTGGATTTATACCCCGCCCTTCACAACCCAAAGGTGTCTCAGAGTGGCTTACAAACTCCTTTCCCTTCCCACAACAGACACCCTGTGAGGTAGGTGGGGCTGAGAGAGCTCTTGACAGAAACTGCTCTTTTCTCAAGAACAGCTCTTATCAGAACTATCGCTTGCCCAAGGTCATCCAGCCAAGTGCAATTGGAGGAGTGGGGAATCAAACCTGGTTCTCCCAGATTAGAGTCCGCGCACTTAACCACTACACCAAACAGCAAATTAACACTGAGTGTCCAAAGCCAGGGCACCCGCCCAGAGCTACTTTTTAGAGGCCATTGTATTTATTTCCACAACGGGCCTTTTTTCTAGTTGATATATATCACAAGATCAACTAAAAGCTGGCCCTAGATGTTGAAAATCAGGCAGATACTTCACATGTAGTGTCTGTGAGTGTATCTTCCTGCCCTACAGCGGACACCCACTTTTGAATGGTTTAGGCTCTATAGGTACATGATTGTAAAGAAAATATGGCACTATTCACCAGTCCCAAAGGCATGGTTCACAGTGTTCATGAAACGGTGCCTCTTGGCTGGCAGTATAAAACAAAGTTTCTAGCTTGATGGTAGTGATTTGTACTACTGTATGCCAGAGAGAACAGAAAGCGAAGAGGGCAGCCCTGCATACCAACCCCCCCCCCCCAACCAACCAGATTCCAGAGAACTTAATGTGAACATGAGAATATCATGTGTTCTGCAGGAGACCAGGATCTGTTGCCCGACAGATGTCTGCAGTGCAGTTACAATTTTTCATTAGACCTGAATTTAACCATCTGCTGTCACTGGCAGAGACTCTTCATAGTTATGTGCCAAAATATTATCTCTTCTGCTGAGGATTGTGGAGTTACCTTTACAGAGGCGCAATGGCGGACAATTTGGTCTTCCAGTATGTTTCAAACTAGAGATATGAATTTGAAATTACAACACTACAAATTATTCGCAAGGTGGTACCTTACCCCTGACAAGTTGTTCCATTGTAAATACAAAACTACTCCCTTGTGTTGGAAAGGTTGCGGTAATAAAGGCACATTAGTACACTGCTGGTTGGATTGTCCCCAAATTAAAAAGTTTTGGACTACGGTTATTGCTGAAATAAAGAAAATAACCAATTATGAGATTCCAAATACACCTGTATCTCTTTTGTTACATTTTTGGCCAGGTCTGAAGCTGTCTAAACAGAACGAAAAGTTAATTTCTACTATGCTAATGGCTGCAAAAACTTAATTGCTATAAATTGGAAATTGTCTAAGGTACCAAATCTGTCACAATGGAGATCTAAACTGTGGGACTTGATAGTTTCAAATAAAATTGCTATGCAATTAATAGCTTTTGACAACCCGAAAGGTGTTAATAATTTTTTGGAAAAATGGTTTGTGTTTTTTGAATATCTTACTGCTTGTCAACCCCGATTATATGCACTACCTCAGAAATATAGAGACTTTGTGTTTTATTAACAAGTATTGTGCGTATGGATAACATTTCTCTTCTTGTTTATTAGATGTTGTTGAAAGATACTGTATACAACTAACAAGTAATACAGGATGTAAAAATATATAACACTCAATAAAAATGCTATTTATAAAAAATATTATCTCTTCTGCTGAAAAGTACAGCAAGACAGTCCAATATTGCACATGGATCAGTGAAGCTTCTCAAAGACAGACCCTCTTGTATCTTTTGTAGAGGCAAAGTAGTGCCTCAGCCACACAATCTACAAATACTGCACTAGCAGGCTGTTTGTGGTTATCACTTGGTGATGTCACTGTGATTTTAATTTTAACTGTGCATTAATTCTAATGGGACCCAAATGCCCCTCCATCCTGCCACTCTGACACACCCACTATGGCAACCCCAGGCCCTGGAGGTGAGGTTAACATCACCTTAAGTTCTCTTGAATTCCCTCAGCCTCTCTCTGCCCTTGCTTCAAGAGTGAGTTACCAGCATGCTATCAGCCTCTCTATCCCTGCTTTTAAAGACTGTGGCATTTGCCTCACATTCTACCATCATTGCGTGAGATAGGCTGCTCTCTGATGGGGAGTAGTTCGCTTCCATTTCTGTCACACTGAACCTAGAGTCCTCATCTCACTCCCTTCATTGTACCCTGATGAGGAAAGGGTGTGGTCAGATGTGACTGGAGCACACTCCTCCCTCTCTGCGCCTGCTTTGCCAAACAGCTGTCTGGTCAGGGCTTTTAATGAGGGAAAGGGCATGACGGCTGCCCGTCTCATCTGCAAGCTGGCTTCTCCTCCAACCCACTGGCCAGCTGTAAGGCAGCGGTAGCAGTAAAAGTCCCACTACCTGCCCCTCCTTCCCTGTAGGTTTGCGATGGTAAGAAAGGAGCCCTTAGGGGACTGGGTTGTCCCATACAGTTCTGACAGGAATTTATTTATTTCTTCAAATTTATATTCTGCCCTCCCCGCAAGCAGGCTCAGGGCGGATTACAACAGCAATTCGAAATAACAATTAAAACAATATAAGAAATAAATAATTAAAACAGTTAAAGAATATGAGTTGAGAACAGATGGCACTGTAATTTACAAATACAATGTTCTCAGAATTGGAACAGCTGGGCCATAAACCAGACTATAAGATCTTCTTAGATGGGCCGTATTGGATGGAAAGCTTCAGCAAGCTTCAGCAAGGGAGGCCAATAGATGGAATAAATGGACTGGCGGAACAGCTCCATTTTACAGGCTCTGCAGAACTGTAATAGGTCCCCCACAGGGCCCTGATCTCAGGTGGGAGCATGTTCCATCAGGTTGGGGCCAGGGCAGAAATGCTAAGCGGATGTCCTTTGGGCCAGGGATAACCAGCAGATGTTGGTCTGCCGAGTGCAAAGCTCTCTGGAGCACATATGAGGAAAGGTGGTCCCTCAGATATGTTGGTCCCTGGCCACACAGGGTTTTAAAGGTCAGTACCAACACCTTGAAGCAGAGCTGGTATTCAATCGGTAGCCAGTGCAATTGACGAGCACCAGCTGCATGCATGCCCGCAAAGGCAACGAAGTCAGCAGGTGTGCCGCCGCATTTTACACTAGCTCGAGTTTCCGAATCAACCTCAAGGGCAAGCCCACATAAAGCGAATTACAGGAACTGTGGGGTTTGCTCCTCCCTGATGCAGCGGCCATCAAGGAAGGCTGTGGGCAGCACCCCCTGACCAATGCTCCCTCTAAGCTGTAGTGTCCTGTGAGCAAAATTCTACTTTTTGAGCTACTGGCATTAAAGTTGTGAGTGAGTGATTTGGCTACTGCATAAATTAGTTTGCTCTGGAGCCATTCTCCCTGAGCTAAGACAAAAATCTGTGAGCTGTAGGCTAAAAAACTGTGAGCCAGCTCACACTAACTCAGCTTAGAGGGAACACTGCTCCTGACACTGTGTTGTAAACCATGCTCAGAATAAAAATCCAAATGAATAAAATGGGGTCCTACTCTTCCCAATGTACACCTGAGTATCATACAATAGTGACACATCAGAGGATTTTGCATTTTTGAGAATGTCTGTGTTTGTACACAAGTGTGTAAATCAAGGTTCTAGCTCCTAAAGTTGTGGTCAAAAGTTGAATATGTTGACCATATCCCTCCAATCCACAGTCCTTTCCCCAAACTCATGACTCCAAGGACCCCTTTCAGAAATACTCTTACGTTCTGCAGAAAAAAAGTACTGCTATCAAACTATGCCATTTATGATTTTATATTATTTGTTCCACGTGCAGAATTCAGATCCAGAGGGAAGCAATTACCCACATAATCAAAAACAGAACACCTACCTTGGCTATGAATAAAAAACAACACTTTAATCTCTAAAATAAGGAAGAGGGTGCCTGGCATTTATTTATATTTATATATAAATAAAAACAGGTGATAGAAAATTTATGAATTTGTCATGACCCTTCTTATGTCAGGCTTAGCCAGCATTTTGATCATGTTAACACTGCAACAAGACACTCAGCTTTGCACTTGCCAAAAATATCAGGTGTTAGCGACTGAAATAAAACTCAATATACAGTAGAAACTAAATTCTAAAGTCTGGGTTTCACAGAGCCAATCACTGTGTCCAAGTCTCTACTCTGCAGATTGCAAATGCTCATTGGCATGTCAGAGGCCAAACTGCACATACAACACAAGACACTGGAAGATGCTAAAATAGAAATATTAATTGCTGAGAAAGTTGAAGCTTAAAAACAAGGCTTATGCACACATAGCTACTGGTATGTCAGAAGACACATTATCTGTCCCATCTATTATTTACAGAAAAGCTGCATAGCATGTATGCAGGGCTTACCATAGAGGTTGTCAGAATAAAAGCTTATGTGAAAAGGTTATTTTACAGCCTCCCCAACTTCAATCTTGGTGTTTGACTGGTGCTAAAGATATGAAACTATTTTGGGGCACTGCAGAATAAGCACTTCCCAATCCACTGGAAACAGGTCATGCAAATCCAAAACAAAACAGAAGCCCAGTGGCAAATTCAAGCCTTGTCCCCCATCCCCCCCAACCCAATTTGAAGCTGCCCCTTCCCTGACACCCACCCCTCCGCTCAGTCTGAGCTCTTCAGAGGGAGAACATCTTATACACAAAAACCTGGCAATGGTGAAAGTAAAGTTTTTATTATGAGCAGGACTGCTTACCTGGAATGATCTGCCAGTAGCAGTGAATTGTCCTAAAAGACAGGGAATACAAGAAAATGAACTGCTGGTTTGATCTGACCTGGAACTCACCCTGACTAACACAGTATACTGCTGGAAAAGCAATGAGCCAAACACCCTCTTTTAAACTTTGTTATGGTGCTACAGAGGGAATATGCACACACACATATTAGAGAAGCTATGTTAATATACAGATAGCAATATTCATACATTTCCATCTGTGCACTACTCCAGAAGGAGATGCAGAGGTGGGCAGAAGAGGCAAAGGTGCCAGCCACTACCTACCTCCCATCACTGCAGAAAGGGAATGACAAGCCATCCCTGGTTTTGTAAATGCCCTTGCCATATAGCAAGGAGATGAGATCAGGAATATTGTAGAGAATAGGAGATACCATACAATACTTTTAATTATAAGAATGAGAAGACCATCTAAAGAGAATATGGGTTTCTTGGTAGTTACCAGGACTCAAACCTTAAACTAGCTGGAAAACAGGGAGCTCTAAAGACAGGCAGCAAAGCTTTAATCAATCAAGACACAAGAATATTAATTTCAAATAATTCCTGTTTTGATGTTTAACTGTGAAACAGATAGGAAGAGAACCAAATAAGAAAGAGCAACAGTGTCAGTTTCAGACAGGAGCAGAAAAGCTGTTCAGACATGGGCCAGCTAAGAGAAGGATATCTGTCACAGTCCTCTGATTTTTATGGTATTTGTCTTTCAGAAAAATTAGATTAAAATTTTTAATTGATTGTTCTGGACACATGCCACTGTCAGATTTCATATAAACTTGAGTGTTAGCAAACTCCAAGCTTACCACCTTCTCCTTGTAACACATGCAAGGCGAAAGGAAGGAATCTATACCCAAATTAATTTCACCTCCTTTCCTAGCAAATCAAGTAGCCAATTTAGCAGTATTCCTTGCTGCTACCTACATTCCTTTCTGAGCCTCAGGAAACTATCAGAAAGAAATGTAAGGGATCCCCTGGAAAACAGACATTTGACTGAAGAAAACAGTTTACATACACAGAACTAAAGAAGATGACATATAAAGGCCTTCCAAAACATAGCATCCACAATCCAAGCCTTGGGAAGTGGTTATCTGACTTAGAAATTTCAGAAGTGAAAGTCCCACACTGCTATGCAAAGCTCTCTTCTGTAACTTAGAAAGAGGATGAAGTATTCCCTCAGTAAATGGGAAAGAGCACTCCACAAATTTTACCTTAAGAGTTTCAAACCACAATGATGACTGTTTGCTTCTCTCAGTCTTACTATCATTTTGTGCAAGTTTGCTCAAACGCTTTAAAATTTTAAGAACGAACAATTTTTAAAAGCCTTTGTTACATTAAAAAAAAATTCCGATAAACATTTTAACACAATGGAAATTTTTGCACAGCTAGGTTAAAAATGTTACAGCTTCCATAAAAGTATCAGGAACTGAAAAGAGAACACATTTCTGGAAACACACCTAGCCACTTCAGCAGGCCCCTGTCCTGTTCTTTGCCTTTTTGAAGCAGATTATGCATACTATTAACCGAACCAGCTTTACTGAACAGATCATCAGATGCTCCAGAACCAGCATCTGCAGAACTACAAAAAAGAAGCGAATGGCAATCAATGACCTAAGAAACTCTGCACACAAACCCAACCAAAGAAAGGGCAAGACAAACACAAAGATATTACTCCTTTCTAGGAGAGTGAAGGATAGCCAGTCTGTCCAATTATGCCCAATACCACACCTCATACTTAAGCACTCTGTTACCCGAAACCTTAAACGTTCTTCCAAAGGTCAATCTTCTCTGGCTGGTACTGGGTGGAGAACTTCCCTCTGAGTCTTCTGAGCAGAAGAAAAGGATGGGCTTGAGAGAACACTGGCAGACACTCATGCCAGACACAAGACCCGCCCCCATCTCAGCCATTTCTGCAAGAGATTACACAATGAAAACTATTCTAAAGGACTGAGCGAATGCCAACTGGTAGATCTGTCCCTTCTAGATCCTTTAGCCAACTGTTAGTTCTGAAATCAGCTAAACCTGTGCACTGCAGGACAGGAGGATTTCTTATAGCCAGAGGAACAACAAAACCACAGTGGGCTGATAAAAGATGTTCACATTTGGGCCATTTGCAATCCAAATCCAATGGATCTTGCTCTAGAGGTCTTGGCTAAAGTAGCTGTAGCCATCAGGGCCTGCTGTCTCCTCTCGTGTGTACTGCTGCTTTTGGTACCGTCCTGTAATGGGTACTGCTCCTGGTATCCTGTAATTTGAGAAGAAGTAAGTATGAGAACTGATAATTTCACAATATATAGGAAGTGAACACTTATCCACTAAGAAATTCTAAGCTTTGCTTTGATCAACAAATCTGCAACATTCTAGGTTTTGAAAAATCCCACCTCCAAGCATCACGATGGACACCTTTCATGCTTACATGGTGCTTGGTTGGGACAGGAGTCCAGCAACGACTACAGTTGTAAGCAATGAAGTGGGCTCATCTGCAGATGTACTCATTATAGTATAATTTGCATAATGAACCAGAGGTGGGGTTTTCTGCTAAGTAAATAGGATTGCACTTGGTAATATAATGCTGTGGTATGCATGAGGGCTGTCAGTTTAAAACTGGCCCCTTTAGCTGTTCTTTTAATATCAGTTTGATCTGCAGAAATTATCAGGTGATGTTATGTGGCTCCATACCATGAAAAGCTTCAACTGCTCATTCTTCATATTACGCCTTTATTAACATTTCCTTTATTCTACACCCTGAAAATCATCATGCTCAGTGATGGTTCCATGGCATTCACTAAAACAGATGCAGAAATGAGTCTTTATGATAAAAGTTAGACTTGAACTAGTTTTTCCCTTGCATTCCACCAGTCCCAGAGACTACCAGTCACACAACATAGGGCAGCATGTTCTTTGTGAAAGATTTTCTTCTATGGATTTAGAATGTTCATAGCAATTTGGCACTATTACAATGGTCCACATTTATGGCATTTTAAGAACATAAGATAAGCCAATGTTGGATCAGGCCAATGGTCTATCCAGTTGAGCACTCTGTCACACAGTGGCCAAAAAAACCCAGGTGACATCAGGAGGTCCACCAGTGGGGCCAGGACATTAGAAGCCCTCCCACTGTTGCCCCCCCCCCCCCAAGCACTAAGAATACAGGGCATCACTTGCCCCAGACTGAGAATTCCTATCAGTTCCAGGACAAATTTGTCCAAATTGAAAATGTTTTCTAAATAAGATAGCAATAACTCAGGAACTTGTTGATCATGGCCAGAGTGGCAGTGGACCCAAGAAGGCTGAAGCACATCTGTGTGACAGAATCCACCCCAAAGAAGAGCTAATTAAATTTTCTTGCTGCAGGACAGCTGAAATGAATCCAGACCAGAAGACATCATTGGAAAATGCTACAGTGTGTCATCTGGCTCATAAAGTTTATCTGTTTACTAAATCATTATTACTCTGATTCATTATTAGCAAACAGCTTGTCTTAGCATCCCACAGAACTTACCAGAGGTAAGCCAAGAGAATAAATTTGCAAAAATCTCTATTGCAAGTCAGATATGGGAACAGTGATTTCCCTGCAAAGACAGTTTACATAATGAACTACTACAGACAGCAGAACATTTAAACACTTACTGATTCCTGTGTTTGAAACCGCTGATGTGAGCCTGGTATTGCTCTATAGAGTTCAGTACTATGTTACAGGTATTGCAAGGATACCCCTTCCCAGCTGAAAAAATAGTATTAAACCCAATGAGTACTAAGTTAATGGGAGAGCTGAAGTAAAAGCAAGAAATACAATCAAATTTGAATATCAGTTAACAATTGTAAAGTTCATTGTATTAAGTGTGTTAGTCTACTGCAGCAAAACAAAACAAACAAACAAAGATTCTTCTGGCACCTCAAACTCTAACAGATTACAGAGTAAACTTTCATAGATGACAGTCTACACTTCATCGGATCCATGAAGTGAATCCTTAGCAGACACTGAGAAAAATTTTTAAACAGTTGGGTTAAAAGGCCAATAAATACAGGTGCTATCTTCTGTAACGTTTTCATGCAAAATTCAAAAGCATGCAAGATAAGCATTGTGCTCTTTCACAAAAGCTGCAACTGGTGACAGCATAATGTCCCTAGTTATGTTCAGCAACTGATAACTGCATTATCTCTGTTTAAGCCCTGGCTTGAATCCAGATTAATACTGTTATGTATTGGGACTGAAACATTCCAGGACTGTTCTACCAGAGACAGGGTGAGGTTGGAGCCCAAGAACAATAGCCCAAAGTGGCATTCATGGTGACCTGTCAAAGGAGATGCTTGGAGCACCAAAATGGAGAGCCAGTTTGCTGTAGTGGTTAAGAGCACTGACTCTGGGACAACTGGGTTTGATTCCCCACTCCTCCACATGCAGCTGCTGGTGTGACCTTGGGTCAGTCATAAGTTCAAGGGCAGTTCTGGAAAGAGCTCTCTCAGCCCCACCTACCTCACAGGGTTTCAGTTGTGGGGAGGGGGAGGGATTATAAACCACTCTGAGACTCCTTCAGGTAGTGAAGGGTGTGGTATAAATCCAACCTCTTCTTCTTCTAAACAATGCCTTTCAAAAGCAGACAAAAAAGCAACTTATCAGTTACTGGGGCATTAATAAATACAATGAATATCTGAGCTGTTCATGGCCTGGGGTCTTTATCGAAGACCACCTCTTCCCCACAAGAGTCGCACTCTGCCAATCAAGGCCTACTATTATTTCTAACCTGCAGGCTTATCTGGACTTTGGCTCCCCAGTGGCAGCAGTGGTACCGCGGAATTGTCTTCTGGAAGGTGTAAGGAAGGCCCCTACTTTAACGGGCTTCTGATACTGCTGCAAGATTGATTGAAAAGGGCTTGTTTAAATTAGTTAGATCAATTAGTTTGGTCTTAAAATCTTCACCTGTATTTTTAATATGCTTTTCAGCCTGGTTCACATGTTTTAAATTTTGTGGTATGTTTTTTGTTTTTACTGTAATCTATCTCCAGTCCTTTGAGAAAGAGAGAGACAGGCAGTACAAAAATAAGTTTAAATAAGTAAAGTTTGCTCAATCAACATTTTCTGGAACAATTTCTATGATGCTTTATGCAGCAATATACAGTTCTTCATACAGAACATAGCACTAACACTGCAAAAAAAATTCTATACTTATCTCTTTTCTCTTCAGTTGTACCAGAAGGAAAGCATTTTTTTTAAAAAAATCAATAGGACGTGACACTGACATACTAGTTTGTATCTTCCCATTGTTTTCCATGATGGAAGTACCCTTTGGGGGGGGATTTAGAGCATTTCAATAATTCTCTTGTACTATTATGAACGTCAGCTTTGCTACTCCCTCCTGTTTGGGCAGGTCCCCTGATTTCAAGGAGCAGAATTTCACAGAGCTTGACAGGCTGCAGCAAGAGGGTTGAGGCAGGAGTCCTATTCTGTATCCATTATCCTGCTCACTGGATAAGAGCCACTGTGTTTGCTGGTATCTCTTTCACTAGACCATCTTATTTAGAAGAATAGTACATAACATGTTTAGGTGTTATAATGATTTTCACTTAGTATAGCTTTTACTGAAGAGACAGTCAAACCTGTGCCTGTTAGGTCTGAAGTTGTACGTCACTACATGGGGAATTAAAGTGGTGGGTAGGGGAAGCACCAGAGTGTTAATGAAAATATTCCACTAGTGGTGATGCCAGACTGCAGGAAAGGGCGAAAAACGGTTATAAAAATGGCAACTGCACACTAGGGAGAGAGCTGATCCTTCAAACACCTGCTTAGCTCAAAAAGAATGATGTTTATGCTCAGTTTAAGAATAGCTTCGTACCATTAAACAGGATCAGCTACTTTCAGGATTTATATGATGTGAAATGAAGACTGGGACATTTGAAGACCTTGGAACTCTATCAAGTGTTCTGGTTGCAGGTGGCATCTCCCTTTTGGCAGTCTGGATCCAACCCAATCTACTTTTTGCACAGAAAATGTGCATGTGCTTCCACTTTGCTGCATAGCCCATATATCTCCCCTGAAGGCTGTGCATCAGTTGCAGTTCCTGGATGTGTAGATTTGGGTTTTTTTGTAAAAGTGCGCATTATTGACCACTGAAAAAGGCCCTTGAGGTCAAAACCAGGCTCAGACTTTTTTCACTGGGGGCATTTAAATTCCTTAGGGTGCAGTTCACTTAATTAAAGTTCATTTGATTGAGGTTAATTAAATTACATTTGATTTTATTACCATTGGTTCATGCAGTCTGCAACATTAAATGGACCATGAGCTGACGGGTGCACTCTCCGTTCTGCAGGCTGGGGGGTTTAGTTCATGAGAAGGGAAGGCGAGTGCTCAAAGCCTCCTTTCCACCAAGTCCTGGACCCCATTCTTCACCAGAAGAGACTTTCCTGTTCCCCCCAAAATTGCCCAGCACGCACACTGCCTGAAATTCTCCGACTTCCCATCATGATTGTGGAAGTCAGACAGAGAAAGAAGGAGAAGCCCTCGACAAGAATTGCAGGAATGGGAGCAAGCGAGGGGGAGAGAGCCATGGGCTTGGCTTGCCTCTCGGAAGGCAGCAAAGCAATCCCTCTTGCCAGAGCCACCTTCCTGGGGGAAGACAGAGCCCTTGCATTGACGACTGAGCTACGTGTGGGGGGCTGCTGGTGGCTGAGCTGTGAACAGAAGCTGGACTCGGAGGCGGTGGCAGTTGGCTCCACATGAGCACCTCCCCCCCCATACACATCTGCCTCATTCAGGCACATAAAATCACCCCTTTGTCAGGAGTGGCATGGGTCACATGATGCCAGAGTGGCCTGCCTGTCCCCTGGCCGAAACACGTATGGTCTTGTGTTGGTCATTTGACATGTTCCTCAATTGTGTTTGAAAAACATTACTGCTTATCTAAAAATTGCTCTAATTCTTACTGCAGCCTGTCATTCGGGCCCTATGGTTTTAATTTTAGTAGTAGTAGTAAAAGAAAAGAAGTAGTAGTAGTAGTAAAAGTAGAAGTAGTAGTAGAACAAGCGGAGGAGATTGGAATTATACCCCACCCTTCACTACCAAAAGGAGTCTCAGAACGGCTTACAATCTCCTTTCCCTTCCCCTCCCCACAACAGACACCCTGTGAGGTAGGTGGGGCTGAGAGAGCTCTGAAATAACTTGTAACTGACCCAAGGTCACACCAGCAGCTGCATATGGAGGAGTGGGAAATCAAACCTGGTTCTCCCACATTAGAGTCTGCGCTCCTAATCAATACACCAAACTGGCTCTTTTACTATTGTGTACACCACATAATATTTATTTTGATTATACTTTATCTGTTGTAGCTTTACCCATGTACCATCTTCAGTATATTCCGGGTTGAGTTTTGCCTCCCCCTCCCCTTTGTCTTTTAAAGTATTTGGATACATTTTGAAATTAAATTTCTGTGGCCCTCGTGTGTCAAATAACTACGTAGCTGAAAACCTGCGCACACCTCTTAATCTCCTCTCCCCTTATTGATGTGGTTGGATTCTGTGCTCAACTAAGTGAGGAGCCTTTCTCCAGAACAAAGAGTTCTTCCCCTGAAGGAAGGTTTCTTGCACCAAGCTGAACAGAGCAGTAAGATCCAACCTATATTTGCTAGGTGTATGAAATCCCCAACAGTACCTTAGCATGCCATGTATGGTCCTCTGCCACACCATGTTTATTCAGTCCGTGTGCACATTATTTTCATTAAAAAAAAGATATTTAGTGCTCAAATCTATACAATCTATACACCTGAATGAACTCACTGATCCTTGCTCCTGAGTAAATATGTACTTGATCTCAATAAATATGTTCCGAGTCCGGAGTAAATATGCACTTTAGTGCTAATTTACCCTATATACTTTCAATTTTTTGCTTTTTATTTATCTCCCTTCAGTATAAATCTTTCTTCAAAATTAACATATATGCTGTTTTTTATTTAGTTATTTAGTTACAGTACTGTAATACTTTTACTTGGTGCAGCAGCAAGCTGAATACAAATCAATGTATTTACACTTGTTTCTTCCATAACATGGCCTTAACAGGTCTCGGAATTTACAAATTATTTTAGATATATATATTCCTTCTAAATCCCTTACACCCACCAAATACAATCCAACAGCATTCAAGATGTTTCAGAGTATTAAGTTTATTTCTGGGGAACTGTACCAAACTAACAATTCCTTTTCTTATAACAATCTTGAGATTAAAATTGTTTAATCCATTTTAAAATTTTAATCTGAGTTTCATTAACAGTGTAATCATATGCAAAATTACCTCACCCTAATTTTCACATATTGCCTAGCGTAAGAACAACACATATATTAGGCAAAAATAAGGTTCAGAAAAAGCAGTAAATACAGGTTGTAATTATGTAAAATTCAAATATCAAGAAAAGTACAGATGCTATTCATAATAGTAGTGATTTGTAATACTATTTCCTTAGTTTTTGCTAAGTTTCTGGACACCAGTATAGCTAAGGAACCCTAGGTTGTTCTTAATCCCTTGAGAGATAGTAACAAATATGGAGCTGAGATTGATACTGCTGTTAACTTTTCTATGTGTGTGCCTGTGCCTTCTTAGTAAGACCCAGTACATGCATCTGACAAAGTGGGCTCTAGTCCACAAAAGCTTGTGTTGGAATAAAAACTTGTTAGTCTCTAAGGTGCCATAAGACTCCTCGTTTTTTTGCTACAAACATGGCTACCCCTTCTGGATTATTAATTAGGCAATAGTTTTTAAAAAACTATCACAGACATGATTTGTGACCTCTAAATATATTTCTACATAGAGATAACAGCATTCTTATTTTGCATACCAAACTTATTCTCAAATATGTAGTCTGAGATCAGGATGCTACTATTCTAAAATATTTTCAGTGACCAGTAATTTTGCACTACATGTAAAAGCTACTGCTTGACTCTGCTTCTGCTCAGACTGGGGTGAGGTAGGTACTTCCACAGATTCCCCCTTCAGCTTCATCCTCCCTGCACCACATCCCCTGACCTCAGTAACAGTTTCTTTAAAAAGATCCATCCCCTGAGCAAAACTGTGAGGGCAGTTCTTGATCTACACTTACTTTGATTCAGCTACTTTCCCCAATACAACCATGCATCCTATTCCTTAAGATTCTCTTCCTTTGTTATGTTGTGTACTTCTAAGTAAAGTTTTTAAAATCATCTTTTGCCCTAAGATACCGTAGTTATTTATTTAGCAAATTTTATGCTGCCTCTCAAGGAAGCTTGCCTGAAGTGGCTTACAAAATAAAACACAGTAAGAACAAAACACTAGAAGTGACTGCAGTGAAGATGATTTCTGCTGAAAGGGTGGGGCAATTCTCACCAATTCCCTTCTCCTGTGGCAGTCTCCTCTCTTGTGCTGCTCCTGGGAGATGCTATTTCTTGTCCTTCTGGAGCAGCATGGGGGGAGAGGGTTGGGTTGCAGCAGGAGATGGAAAAATCCCCACTGTGTTTACAAATATTCATTGTGTCAACAAAGATTTGGTGCAAGATCCAGCCCAAAGTTTCCCTATCTGTCCAGTGGTAAAACACAAACTACAGCTATGTGACTCCTGTCTGTGAATTCAAATTGTGCATCGAATTACAATGTCAAGCTCAATAACCATGTGTGGATGCCAATGCTTACAATAATGAAGTATAAGCCCTGTTCACACTACAATGAACAAATGTATTTCTGTTTTGAAGCAAGAACCAACAAATGAAACTAGGGACCAATACCTGGATAAATGTAGGGTTTAAGTTATACTTTCAGTCATACATGCATCAAATGTAACGTGAGAATTACTCAAGGTACTTGTAAAGAAAAATGGAGTGTATGCTGTACATAGATTGTACAGATGTTCATTCTTATGTGTGAAGAGGGCTTCTGCTGATGATATGCATCCACTAGCATTAGTATTTACCACCAAGGATTTATACTACTACATAATTCAAAAACTACTGCTAATTTTCTAGCCTTGACCTGGATAGCCCAGGCAAGACCGATCTCGGAAGCTAAGCAGGCAAACAGGAGGTAGGAGAAGGCGGGAGGTAGGGGCAGGCTTTATTCAGTCACCTCTCTGAATATCCTCCAATAGGGGTCAGTCATCAGAGGTCGCCATGACTTCCAGGTGCACACGCATTCACACGCACATTAAAAAAACAAAACTTATGCTAATTTTCCAACACTTTGCGTCCAACATATGGCTATACATCTCAGTATATGAATTTATTTCTTGGATTAAACTGTACAGCAGTTCCCACATAAGATCCAAATTTTCTATTTGCTCCATTTTTAATTATGTTAAATCTGATGTATATAAAATATTGCAGCCAGTTGCAGCCAGTGAGTCCTCCATGAGCATAAGGGCATGCTGCCAATTCTCCCTCTCACTGCAGATCCCCACATTGTGCTCAGTACTGTTCTGAGGGAACCCCTAATCACAGAAGTAGTATTTTGGGGACATGGTGGCCTGCAGAGGAAGATGGGAAAGTTCTTCTCCATGAGCACAGATGCAACCCACATCATGGTAGTAATCATGGATTGGCAGCATCTTGAGGAGGGCCTCCTGTTGGACAAATAGGTGGTGGCCAAGGGCACCTTTCACCAGTTTTGGCTGGTTAGCCAGCTGTAGTCTACTCCTGGGTAAAAAAGATCTTGCCAACCTCATATATGCCCTGGTAATATCTAGATTAGAATACTGCAGTGCCATAGGCGGATCTACTGTGAAACTAATGAAGCTTAAGCTTCAGGCCCCCAATCTCAGCGGCCCCCTGAAGCAATTTTTTTTAAATGAGTGAATTTTCCAACAAAAATTAATGGAGTTTTTAAAGTGTTTATTGAAATAAGGCTATTTTAGTGACAGAATCATAAGGCAGAAGTACTTAATACTGACCTTAGAGTGGAGCATGCTCAGTGCTGTAGCTTCCCCTAAAGTGGGCTGGTTGTTCCCAGCAGCCTAGCAGTTCAGCCTGGCCCAGGAAAAAGCAACAGCACCATAAGGGTGGGGAAAGGCCTGCACAGATTTGTTGTTTCAAGGCCTGCTTTGGATTATTGTAGGTAAATTATTATTATTATTTAGAACTGTTGCAATACATGTTTTTAGTATTCTGTTTGTTAATGCTTCTGAGGCATTTGGCCTGGCCCAGGAAAAAGCTGCACCATAAGGGGAGGGAAAGGCCTGCACAGATCTTGTTGTTTCAAGGCCTGCTTTGGATTACTGCAAGTAAATGTTGGTAATCTGTGCAAGTATTAGAGATCTTTTAAAACAAAGGTGAAGTGGGATTCAGGATCCAAGTGAGAAGAACTGCAGCCTCCGTGACACAGCCTAGAAATCTTATCTGATGTTCCAATATTGTGAGGTTAACCTGGACTTAAATATACGTATTACTTATGTGTTTAGACTTTTTGTACTGTGCAACTTTGTGGATGCTGAAGATATTTGTGCCAATAATATCCTAAAAAGCCTTGCTATGAGGTAACAGCAACTGGACTGGGATGAATAAGGACTCCTATGAAAACCTCCATGCTTTTGTTTATATACTTTATTGTAATGTTAAATTGCATCTGTTGCATTGCCTCTTTTATGTTTGTGCTTAAGTGTGTTATTCATAAATACATGTAGTTGCAGTAGAATTAATAACAGTAACAACTTTATGGCTGTAATTGTAGAGATCAAGATCCCAAGTGGAATAGCAATGAGTTCAAGAAAGTACTTAAGCGGATACCAAAAACACAAACTCAAGGAGAAACGATCTGATGAAATTTCTCTCTCATATGACAAAACTGTATGTGAATATGTTGCTAGAAAAAACAGAAAAAAAGTATTTTGTAAAATGTGCTTCATGTAGTATGCATTCTCATAGGTGTCTAAAAAATATATATTAACTATGGACTTTGCTATACTTTATTTCATCGTTCTATGATGCATCATGCATGTATATGTTTCCCTAATTTTCATCCCCCATAACCTGAAAACTATAAGGCATAGCCTAGGAAATTTTTATTCACACAAGTGACTTTGACATGTAAAACAAACCAGTATAGCAATTTTAATCAAAATCTGAGATTTAGTGGTTAATTTTTTTTAAAAAATGTGGTCATCTGCCATGGAATAACCCCACTGAAGAAGACAACAGCAGTTACCCAGACCTCCTTGCTGGTGCAAAAGGGCTCACTGTATGGCCCATTTTCAAGGGCTCTACCCCAACACACTGTTCTCTGCCATTTGAGCCTTGAGATCCTTGCAAGGGCAGCAAGGCCCTTTGGACCTTGTTGGATGTTGCCCTATTCTTGCTGGTTGCAAAGGGGCCCTCATAACAGTTCAAGCTTTAGGACCCCAAAAATGTAGATCCACCCCTGTGCAGTGCACTCTTGGTTGAGCTCTCCCTGGTCTGCAAACTACAACTGGTATAAGCTATGCGGCAAGAATTTGATTGGGGGGTCATAGGGACATTTCATCTACACTGGCTTCCAATCTGCTTCCAGGCCCAATTCAAGTAACTTTTTTGCCACATGGCTTCAGATCAGCATCCCTTAAGGACTGCCTGCCCCCATATGATCCTACTGAACCTTTACGGTAATCTTCAGAGGCTTTGCTTTGGGTGC
This sequence comes from Gekko japonicus, assembly GCF_001447785.1. NCBI lineage: Eukaryota > Metazoa > Chordata > Lepidosauria > Squamata > Gekkonidae > Gekko > Gekko japonicus. The sequence continues at coordinate 1,103,792 of NW_015167060.1, forward strand.
CTATAATCTGAAACTAGATGGGTGGCAATCCAACAAATGGCCTTCTTGGTTGTGGCATCAAGACTGTGGAATCCCCTTCCAAGGGAAATTAGTCAGTCCTGCTCTACTGTTTCTTCTGCCAGCAGGTGAAGACTTTTTTGTTTTATTTTCCATCCCCTCCTTCCTGTTTGTTCTTAACTATGTGTGTATGAATTATTTTTTAAAGTTGGTTCTAATGTTTTATTACTACTCATCACTTTGAGGGCCCAAATTGGGTAGAAAGATAGGATAAAAATGCTTTAAATGATTAAATAAAATTAATTTTGTTCAGGATATACTTTTGTTCATCATACACTGCACCTTGTAATTGAAATATCTTACATGTTCAGGTGGGTTTTTAAAATTGAGTCTACAAAAGAAAAGCATTTATGCTGTATACAGTACCCAAGAACAGCTACAAGCGGATGTTCCCATATTGTACAATGGGATACAGTGGCCTTCATGTTACAGCAGCACCATGATATAATGGCCACTACTGCTCCCATATCTGCAATGTTTAGCTGAACAGTAGTGACAAGAATATTCAAGACTGATTATGTCACGTGATGTAACACCTCCACAATCCTGCAGGATACCTACTATGCCCGTATGGGTAATACTGCAATCTTATTTGCTCTCCAGCTACCTGAGCACTGTTCTCAAAGCAAGAAAAATTTCCAGCTCCTGGAGAAATGCTATTTTGCCAAGTAACTATCAGGCCTTCCTGGAAAGTTCTAGACCCTTATAGCCTGATCCTATGCATGTTTACAAAATGCCACTTTGTTAAACAGCACTTCTAAAGATGAATGCACAAACGCACAACCTTAACTTTCAAGTAATCTTGATGATGATGATTATCCCTGCATGTATATAGTACAAGACATCAACTTGCTGTGCAAAAAACACAGGTGTAGCTTGATCAATGAAAGGCTTTAGATTTTTCTCTTGGGCTTTACAGAGGTTCCATTTAGTAGCAAATCAACATGTTTGAAATTTCTTTTAGCAAAAAAACAGTATGCATGCTTCACTGAGAAATATATTTAAAGTCTGATTTTACATTTTTTTTCAACCACACTGAAACACTGAATCTGTCTTATGAATTTCTTCAAGCCCCGCGATTCCTTCCCATTCACCCCCACATAATTACACATCATTCTCTTGAATACTTAATGGATTGGATCCCACAGAGAAGCTCATGTAATGTGTCAGTAGAGGGGATCTTTCTAATTTTGCATAGCAGCCTGTTTATCCCCACCAAAATCCTTCCTGATGGTCAAAGGGTCATAAACTGCATTGCAATTCCTGCTCCTCTTTGCAGTCCCCTCTACTACAGAGAATTTTGTTTGTGAACATCCCATGACCCTCAGATAAGATGTGCTGGGATAAATAGTAGGCTACTGTGGGGAGAGAAGGTGGAGGAAGATTAACCAACTGGTTACACAAGCTTTTCTAAAGGACCCATTCTACAAATTGGTACTCTTAACTGGACCCAAACACCTTTCTTCTTGGGGTTAGCTATAGTTTTTATGTTTTTTGACTGTTTATCAAGCCTGTTTTTTTCTTTCATTTTGAATATGCCATCCCACTACTCATCCCACTTGCTCCATGGTTTAAATTTTTTTAAGTATACATTAAATTCATTTTTTGTATTGGAGAATAGTGGAAATCAATGCTAACTGCTTACTTAAATCAACACATTTTTGTGACTGCTGCTTCAAAAACTCACTACTTTTATTACCGTCCACTCCCATTTTCTGTGACTGCTTGGGATTCCTTTCCCATTATTTATATTATTTTCCCATGTACTTTTCCATAAACATTTACAATTTTAATTTTTTCTTTCCATAATACATACTCTGCTGCCAGCATTTTTTGCCACACAATGAGTTTTTACTTGGCAGTTACATTTACATCATTCTCATCTCCTTGTTATGATCCTAACAATTTGCTCTTGGATTATTATGGGTTGCCTCCAACTCTTCTGTGAACAGAGTAAGTTCCTGGAAGTGACTTTTACTACTTTACCCTTACTAATGCACCCTCCAACTTTCCCGAAAAGGTGCCCCTTAGAGGAACTTGCTGGAGTGCAGTATGTGGTGCTAAAGTAGGAAGCTGGAACCAGCAGAAGCCACCTTTCTGCAGCAAGTGGTGCAAACAATATGAATGGAGCTGATTCAACTTTGGGCTGTATATCCCCACTCCATTCTGAAGGGCTGCCCTCAATTTATGAGAATGCCCTTAGATTCCACTTCACTGTTCACAATGCTACCTTCAATTACTCCTGTTCAGTAATGCAGACATGTGCTTTGCTTTGCTGTGTGTTTTACTAACCAAGCTAGGCAACAGCTCAGTTTGCACGGATTACAGTGCCTTGTGGTGGCCCAGCAGACAGCTCACTCTCTATCCAGCCAACTTTCCCCCACACCTTTTGTGAGCTCTGTAGCCTCCTGAACGCCTCCTTCACACCCTTTCCTCAAGGTGCAGTATTGTCCAGCCTTGCAACTGCACACTGGACTCAACTGCTGCTTTCTTCAAGTGCACATCCACAGCTATATACCTATTCCTGAGGGGAGGGGGGAGGAGAGTCTTTCCACAAACCAGAATTTTCATGCACGCTTTAGGGTTTCCTCCGTTATCAGGGAGGAACTCCTGCCCTGTACCTCCACCCCCTGCAGGTCTACACATTCTTTTTCATGAACACAGTGATGGGTGGGGGTGGACAAAGAGAAAAGAAAAACAGGTTGCTTACCTGTAACTGATGATCTTCGAGTGGTCATCTGTGCAGTACTACACATGGGTTGGGCGCCTGCGTAAGACCTCAACCGGAGAAACTTCTAGAGCTTTGCCTCAGAAAACTTTTGGCAGGCTCTCTTCCCACCCTGGGGAGCAGGCACGCACTGCGCATGCCTGGAGCCGGGGGGGGGGGGGGGGTCGCGCCCCCCACACAGTAAGTCCCATGAAGCCAAAGAAAGGTGAACAGGAGATGTCAGCAGTGGGGAAGGCTGGGTGGGATTGTGGTACTACACAGATGACCACTCGAAGATCATCAGTTACAGGTAAGCAACCTGTTTATCTTCGTCATGGTCTCTGTGCAGTCCCACACATGGGTGATTACCAGAGCTGAACCAGTTGGAGGAGGGAGCTGGCAGCTGCAAAAGACACAAAGAATACTGGTTAAGACACAGCATCATCAGTGAGAAAAAACACCCATGGGTCCTACCTGGGGACGCAGCAGGGTCAAACGAAGAGAGATCGCAGCCCCGACTGGCCGAATGCAGCATCCCGTTGAGCTCGGACATCGAGAGCGTAGTGGGTCATGAAGGTTGATGCCGAGGACCACGTAGCAGCTGCACAGACATCCTCCAACGGAACACCAGCCAGGAAAGTGGTGGATGTCGATACCGCCCGTGTAGAATGGGCAGTGACACAGGTAGGGATGGGTTCACGTGCAAACTCATAGCAAAGGACTATGGTGGAAGTCACCCATTTAGACAAGTGTTGAGAGGAAATCGGCTCCCCGACATGAGGGGGGCCATAGGCAAGGAACAGCCGAGGAGATTTATGTATAGGCTGAGTCCTATGTAAATAAAAAGAGAGTGCTCTGCGCACATCAAGGCAGTGGAGGGCTCTCTGAGGTGCATCTGTCGGATTCGGAAAGAAAGAAGTTAAGACAGGGACAGGTGAAAAGCAGAAACGACTTTAGGCAGGAAAGAAGGATCTGGTCTAAGGACAACCTTCTCCTTATGAAAAATTGTATAGGGGGGATCAGCCCGAAAGGCAGCTAGTTCCCCTACTCTGCGTGCCGTCGTAATTGCTATAAGGAAGGCCGTCTTCCAGGAGAGCAACCTGAGATCGACCATAGCCATGGGCTCAAACGGCTTGGACATAAGTTGAGTGAGAATGAGTGACAGACTCAACAAAGGCACCAAGGGCATCCTAGGGGGACAGAGCTGGAGGAGACCTTTAAGGAACGACTTTGTAAGACGGTGGGAAAAGACTGTGGATCCTTGTATCTAGGGATGGTAGGCGGAGATGGCCGCTAAATGGACCTTTAAAGACGAGTATGCAAGGGCATTATTTTTTAAGGAGACAACGTACGAAAAAATCTCACGGAGAGACGACTGGACGGGATCGAAGGAGTGATCAGAGGCATACGACTGGAACCTCTTCCACTTCAAACAGTAAGTGGTTACAGGTAGAGGGTTTCCTGGCATTCAGGAGGACTTCAGACACTTCAGGCAGGAAGTCTAGTGCAGGATCTTCCAGGCAGTTAATCGGAAGAAACCCGGATTGGGGTGGAGGATCCTTCCTCGAGCCCGAGAGAGGAGATCGGGGACGACAGGCAGAGGCCAGAATGTCCGGTTGGAGAGATGAAGGAGGTGCGGAAACCAGACTTGGCGCGGCCACCATGGAGTGACAAGGATGCACGACGTGGCATCGGCCACAATCTTCTGAACGACCCGGGAGATCAAGGGGAACAGAGGGAAGAAGTAGAATAGGGTTCCCTTCCAGGTGTGGAGAAAGGCATTTCCCAGCGACTGAGCAGATGGTGAACCGTGGCTGAAAAAAAGGTGACACCGAACTCGAGAAAGACAGGTTTCAGGTATCGAAGGTGGATGGACCATTTGTTGTCCGACAAGCAGGAGCGGCTCAATTGATCAGCATCTATGTTTTGAACGCCCAGAATGTGTATCGCGGAAAGCGTGATGGAATGGCGGATGCACCAGCGCCAGAACCGATGGCTGACTGGCAAAGACGAAGGGAGGCAGTCCCGACCTGATTGTTTATGTAGTAAACGGTGGTGGTGTTGTCGGAGGGAATCCGAAGCACCGGGAGGAAAGAGCGGAGAGCGAGATGAACCGCACACAGCTCCAGGATATTGATATGAAGGGTGGCCTTGCGACGAGACCAGGTCCCCTTCCGAAAGGATTCTGCACTGGGCTCCCGAACCCCAGAGGCATGCGTCAGTGGAGATCGACACTTGCGGAGGAGGATGCTGAAAGAGCATGCCGGAGAGCAAGTGCTGAGGATGAGACCATCAGGCGAGGGAGTCGATGACAAAGGGTGGGATCGACAGAATTTTGTGCCACGGACTGTGGAGAGGGTCAAAGGTACAGAGAAGCCACAGTTGGAGGGGACGCATCCTCAACCTGGCATGACAGACGATGAAGACAGTAGACACAAAGTGCTTCAGGAGCCTCATGACGAACCAAGCAGTCTGCCAGGGAGAGGTCTGGAACTGCGAGACCAAGGCGAGTATGTGAGAGGCCCTTGAGTTCGGGAGTAACGCGATATCGAGGTTCGTATCAAGACGGGCACCCAGAAATTGAAGGACCTGGACAGGTCAGAGTGACAACTTGGGTAGGTTTACACAAAGCCCGCGGGCATGAAGGAGAGACAGGGTCATTTGGACATCTATGAGGAGCTGGTCTTGGGTGGCGGCGACGAGAAGGAAGTCATTGATATAGGGATACAGGGCAATCCCACAACGATGGAGGTCTGCAGCCACCACAGCCATCAGCTTGGTAAAAACCCTCGGGGCAGTGCAGAATCCAAACGGAAGAACTCGGTATTGGTAGTGTGCGTTGCCAACAGCGAAACGCAGGAACTTTCGATGCTGGGGATGGATAGTAACATGAAAATACAGATTCAGGAGATCGACAGAGGTGAGCCATGCAGCCTTGGGAATCAGTGGAAGAATAGATTGTAGGGTGACCATTCGGAACTTGTGGCATCTAATTGATTCAAATCCTGAAGATCCATAATGGCCCTGAAGCTGCCATCCCTCTTCAGTACAAGGAAATACTTGGAGTAGAAGCCTAGGGTTCATTGCACCTCCGGGACGACTTTGATGGCGCCCCTGGCCAGAAGTGCAGAAATTTCGAAATGGAGAAGAGGATCCGGGGGGGGGGTTTTTTACGACAAAATGAGGTAGGTTGGGAGGCGAAACAAACTCTATGGCGTACCCAACCCATAGGATGGTGAGGACCCAGGAATCGGTGGAAATGTCTTCCCACATTGGCAGAAAAGGGAAGAGTCGGGTCCGGATGGGAGGGGTGTACGATGGAGGAGACGGCAGGCGATTGAAGCGGTCAAACGGACTGCTTGGGCTGCTTGGGTTTTTTAGGGGCCTGTTGGCGCACCCTATTCGGGTAACGGGAGTCATAGGGCCTCTTTCTCCATTGGGAGGTGGGGGCGGGAGACGGCTGGCGTCTGGCATAATATGGTTTCCAGGAATGGTACCGACGTTGAGACGTCGAGGTTGAGACTCCCAGGTTCCGAGCCTGCTTCCGACTATCATCCACGGCCTTCAAGGCCTCGTCAGTGGTAGAGTGGAAGAGACCTTCGCCATCAACGGGAGGTCCTCAATCTGAAATTTCATATCGGGCTGTAAAGAGGTACCTCTTAGCCAAGCGTGGCAACGGAGGGTGATGGAGGAGACAAGGACCTTTGAGGAGCAAGTGACGGCATGGCGGACTGAATTAATTTGCTGTTTGGAGATCGTACAAATTTCCGATAGAGCCCCCGACAACGTGGGACGGTGTTCCTCTGGAACAAACTCCAAGACGGGACGTATTGCATTAGCCACATTAAAAGCATAAGCCAACAGATATGACAGGTAGGTCTCAATACAAACATTCATAGAAGCGAAGGAGTACATCTTCTTCGCGATAACATCGACCTTGCGACCTTGCGGTCGGGAGGCGCACAGTGGTGGGCAGATTGCTTCGATTTCGAGGAAGAGTGTACCACCATGGAATTTGGTGGAGGCTGCTTAAAGAGAAACTTCCTCGAGTTCTCTTGGACCTTATAAAGAGCTTCGTATCGTCTGGAGACCGGGGGAATCGAAGCGGTATGGACCCAGGACTCTTTAAGGGCAGAAAGGTGGACCGGCAGCTGAGGCAGGGCTGTAGAAGGCAGGAGGTCGGCCTGAACAAGCTTGTGAACAACATCGGTCACAGCCAGGGATTCAGTGGAACCCTGGACCTGAAGCGCAGAGACCATCCTAGTTACGAGTTCCATATACTCTTTCGGGCCCTCAGTGGGGGAAAGAACCCGAGCCCCGAGGCTCATCGTCGATGTGCGGAACATAGAGTTCTAGGTCTCCCGAATCAGAGTTGTTGGAGATCGACATCAGAGTCCCGGTGATACGACAAGTCGGGAGGCGATCTCGTAGACTGACCCAGCGGAATAAGGCCAGATGCTGAAGAGAGGGTAGGCAGTGGTGTCGGAGGGCGTAAAGTGGACTTGTTAGGTACAACAGCCACAGCAGGAGTTGATATCGTTAAGCCGGTAATGATGACCGGGTCAATAGCCAAAGTCGAAGTCGAGGACTTGACTTTTGATTTCAACAGAGCCTTATCCTCAGGCCGTTTAGGTTTTAGCTTTGGTGCCTTCGGCCCCATCTGATCTTTGAGAAACGGCCGAAGCCATGGTAGGGTACAGAGCTGCCTCTAAAAGCACAGCCCTAAGCTGAGCTTCTCTATTACGTTTAGCTTGCTTAGTAAAACTAGTGCAATGGACGCAGCTATCGACTCTATGGAATTCCCCCAGACAAAGAAGGCAAAAATGATGACCGTCGTTCGAAGGACTTTTAGATGGGCAACGCCAACACACTCTTAAAAACTTAGTTCTGCCCATACACTCTCCACCCCACCCACCAAATAGGGGAGGGGGGGGGAAGAACGAAAGTGAAGAAAGAAAGGTTAATTATATATATTTATGTAGTGAGGAAATAAGACTGGAAAGAAACAAAGACTGAAGAAGGAAGACGAAGAAATATACTTAGCTGAGGCAAATACAGAAAGCAATAGAAACGAGGTGTGAACACGCAGGCGGTCGAAGAAGAACTGAGTGGGAGGCGGCTCTCTCCCCTGCTCCAGGCATGCGCAGAGAGCCCACCAAAAGCTTTCTGAGGCAAAGCTCTAAAAGTTTCTCTGGTCGAAGTCGTGCGCAGGCGCCCAACCCACGTGTGGGACTGCACAGAGACCACGACGAAGATCAATGATTTTAACAGTACAAATTAGATGTAGGACACTTCATACTTTAGTTGTGGCTTTACAAACCTCAAACATTCATATGCTTTATTTATTACAGAAGCCTTGTTGTGAAACACTCACCTGTTGAAGCAGCAGGTTCCTCAGGGGTTCTCCCATAGTGTGCCATTAGCTTAAGTTTGGTCTCCTGCTTTTTGTGTTTCTTGCCTACATAGTGCTGTTTCGCCATCAGTGGGTTATTGAAAATGGCGTGGCAGAGACTGCAGAATTTGTTTGGGTCAGAAGTGTTTTGGTTCTCTTCATTAGAGGACACAGTAGTGGGAGGTGCATTAGCAGCTTGTTTCTGAGCAGGAACAACAGCTGCAAAATTAATCCAAATATCAAGAGACAGAATTTTGGAGACAAACCAGAAGAATCAAAGTAACAAGATAACAAGAAGTTTGCACTTAGAACTTTAACATTCTCAACATGCATACATGCACATGTACCCGTGCACATAAACAAGACTGCAGCTGACAAAAGCTTACAAAGAGGAAAAAAGGACTCTGCTGTAAGTTTTGCTGTGTTTGCCTAGGTTTGTTAATACTAGGGTCATCGAGGAAGCACAAGAGACCAGCATGCCTATCTCTCAATTGAAGTGATCATGAACTCCCTTAATGACCACAGCTACTTCAAAGAGCCCTGGACTATTCTAACCAAGGGGTTTTTCTTTGTTTGTTTGTTTTTAAACACAGTACTGCAAGAGACAAGTCTCGGCATCTTAATGATCATACCTTCTGCTTTAGGAGAATGCAGCTTCAGATTCTTGGCATGGGTCTTGCCTAGGTAGTGGGAGTTAGCCATAACAGGTGAGGAAAAGGTCATATTACAGATGGGACAGCACTTGTTCCTGTCTTCTCCATTGCTACCTTGCTGTTTACAAGAAGGAATAGAGGCTTACTGATTTTGAAGAGCCAGAAGGAAGATACACCAGTAAAGTGACCCATGTTCAGAAAATGGAGCTGTACTGCAATTCCTTTATTCAACCTCACACACCATACCTCTCTGTACACACACCCCTTCTGTGCAGGGTGAGAGAGAACTAACCAAAGAAAGCCATTATAGACCAAAGGGCATGATAAATCACCTTGATCAGTAAATGACAGGAACAGTGAATGAAAAGCAAATCTTTGCCTGTAATTTCTCCTCAACGAATTTAAACAATCTACCACAAAGGGCTGGTTTAAAACAGCAAGGGGAAAAGTAAAATTACTCAAGTAGTATACATTATATACAGCAAAATATAGTTAGCTTTCCTAGTAGGCACTAGAATTACAAACAGGGCTCTCAGTGTTCTTCCAGAAACTCTGAAAAAGTGAACTGTCAGTTTTTCAAATTAATTTAGCATGAAAACGCACATTAACAATTGTGCGAATTTATTTCCAATTTTTCTGAAGCTATTATTTTCTCTCCCTTCAAAAACCTGTCTTAATCTATTTTTTGCCTGCTAGTTAGGATGACCTGCTCTGTCCCCCCCCCCCCATTCCCCCTTCAAGGTGGCTGGCTACCAGAGACACAGTCTTTTCTGTTATGGTGCCTTGCCTTCCCACAGCTGTTTGCCAGGTGCCAAATTCACTACATTTTAGTAAACATCAGCTGAATGTTCTTATCTTCCTGGGCATTTGTAGAGAGTGAAATGATTGGCTTTGCCCTTAATTGCTTTAGCCTGTTTTTGTTTTATTGGTCTCTGGCTGACTTTTTAGCTATGTTGTTGACAGGTATGACAGGTAACTTTTTAGCTATGTTGTTATTGTATTCACTGTTCATGTACAGTTCCTTTGCTCTAATGACATCATTTGTCTGATCTTGCAATGCCTCTGCTTTATAGCTCATTTTATGCTGTTGCTTTGCTTGGTATTTATTTAATTTTAAAATGGCACCTCTTGAATGTTTAAATTAAGAGCCAGACAAAGACATTTTAAGTAAAATATATTTGATAATATATGTTTTAAAGGTTCATCGCAAAAGAACAGGTGGTGTTTCAGAGTACTCTTGCAAAATACTAGAAATTCCCTGAAGAATTACTGCACATTCCAAGTAGTGTACATACCAGGACTTCTAGTGCATGGAATTCTTTTACTTGTGATTCTTGGATCTTTTTTTACCTGCTCTGCATTACCTGCTTTGTGTCCAATTTTATTTTCTTGCTTTGGCTGAGCTCTTCCTCACCATGGATAGACATATACTGCCGAACTTTGTTTGCATGTTTCTTACTCTGGAAAAATGAGAAGAGAAGACCAAGGAAAGCATATCAGGAGGTCTCCATAATTAGTGTTTTCAGCAGCTGCTCATAGCTTGAAGCATACCTGATAGTGAGCAAGCTTCTGTGACTCAGAGATGAGAACTGCACTACACACTTTGCACTGTGTGTCAGTGAAGATGTGGCTGTTTTCTTTGATCAGACGATCCACTGCACAAAAAATGGAAAAAAACAAAAACAAGCATATTGATATAGAACTAGGAAAGTGTACAGATGAACAAAATTTCTCCATCAGGGTCTTTGCCAGCATAGCTGGCTCTATTTCTCTAGTACTGCTTATACGGCTATCACCTTAAGCAGAAGTTAAAACCAAAATTATTTTAAAAGACCTTACTCAGTATTATTTATCTTATATTGGATTATTGCACCTATGAATTTTGCCACTGAGATGGTGACAAGATCTTTAGTATCTGATAGTCACCATGACACCTGGGCTTGCAAATTTAGCAATTTTGTATTTTTAAGTAAAAGGGTGACTAAATTAGCCCTCAACTTGTTGAAGATAGGGCACTCCATAATCATAGGTTCGATGGTTTTGATTTTATCATATGAGCATCTGCATGTTCTATTAGAGTATGATACTCTACTATATCAGCCCTTCAAAAGCGCTGAGGGAAGAAAAACAGGTTGCTTACCAGTAACTGGTGATCTTCGAGTGGTCATCTGTGCATTCACACCAATGGGATCTAGTGCGCCTGCGCTGGATCTGCCGGTGCCTAGCAAACTCTCTTGAAAGGATTTTCGTGCCTGGCCCAACTGAGCATGCTCAGGAGCCCCAGTAAGCATGCCCAGAAGGGCAGGCACGGACATCCCGCCAGTTCCTACCAACCGCCACGTATCAATCTCCTAAGAAAACAGGTAGAAGAAGACAGCAGCGGGGCAGGAGGGCGGGTGGTGTGAATGCACAGATGACCACTCGAAGATCACCAGTTACTGGTAAGCAACCTGTATATCTTCTTCGTGGTCTCTGTGCTTCACACCAATGGGAGATTAGCGAGCAGTAGCCTACCTGGAGGAGGGTGCTGTCAAGTGTTTACTGCTTAGCCGATGATAAAACCTGACGTCCCAGACTGTCACTGGTGGACTGGCGGACGTCTAGGGCGTAGTGCCTGATAAAGGTATTAGGCGTGGCCCAGGTTGCAGCTCTGCAAATGTCTTGCAGCTGTACTCCCTTCAGGAAAGCAGTGGATGTAGCGACAGCCCTGGTGGAATGAGCTCGTACCGGGCCTGGCAACGGCTGTTTCGCCAGTAGGTAACACAGTTCTATCAGACCTACGATCCACTTGGATAGACGTTGGGCAGTGATTGGAGTGCCCACACGGGGTGTATGTGCATAAGTCTGTCTTCCTGTGATTTTGGGTCAGGGTAAAAATCAGGGAGGAAGACTTCCAACTGCAGATGGAATTCAGAGACCACCTTGGGCAAAAATGAAATGTCCGGCACCAGG
>NW_015167060.1:1119472-1175855 GCF_001447785.1 Gekko japonicus
TGACACTGTCTAACCATCTCATCCTTTGCCGTCCCCGTCTTCTTTGACCTTCAATCTTTCCCAGCATCAGGGTCTTCTCCAGTGAGTGCTCCCTTCTCATTTGGTGGCCAAAGTATTTGAGCTTCAGTTTCATTATCTGGCCTTCCAGGGAACAGTCAGGGTTGATTTCTTTGAGGATTGACTGATTTGTTCTTCTTGCAGTCCAAGGGACTCTCAAGAGTCTTCTCCAGCACCATAGTTCAAAAGAATCTATTCTTCTGCGCTCGGCCTTCCTTATAGTCCAACTCTCGCAGCCATACATGACTACTGGGAATACCATTGCTTTGACCATGCGGACTTTTGTTGGCAGGGTGATGTCTCTACTTTTTATCATGCTGTTTAGGTTCGCCATCGCTTTCCTCCCAAGGAGCAGGCGTCTTTTAATTTCATGGCTGCAGTCACAGTCTGCGGTGATCTGGGATCCCAGGAACGTGAAGTCTGTCACTACTTCCACGACTTCCCCTTCTATTTGCCAAGGAGTGATGGGGCCGGATGCCATGATCTTAGTTTTTTTGATGTTGAGCTTCAAGCCCACTTTTGCGCTCTCCTCTTTTACTCTGAGCAAGAGGCTCTTTAGGTCCTCTTCACTTTCTGCCATTAGAGTGGTATCGTCTGCATATCTGAGGTTGTTGATCTTTTCCCCAGCAATCTTAATTCCCGCTTGTGATTCATCCAGGCCAGCATTTCGCATGATGTACTCTGCATATATATTAAATAAGCAAGGTGACAGTATACATCCTTGTCGTACTCCTTTTCCTATGCTGAACCAATCAGTTGTTCCGTATCCGGTTCTAACTGTCGCTTCTTGGCCCTTATACAGGTTTCTCAAGAGACATGTGAGGTGGTCTGGTACTCCCATCTCTTTAAGGACCTGCCATAGTTTGTTGTGATCCACACAGTCAAAGGCTTTAGCATAGTCAATGAAGCAGAAGTAGATGTTTTTCTGGTACTCTCTTGCTTTCTCCATAATCCAGCGAATGTTGGCAATATGATCTCTCGTTCCTCTACCTCTTCGAAACCCAGCTTGTACTTCTGGCAGTTCTCTATCCATGTACTGTTGAAGCCTAGCTTGTAGGATCTTGAGCATGACCTTGCTAGTGTGTGATATGAGTGCAATTGTGCGATAGTTTGAACATTCCTTGGCATTGCCCTTCTTTGGGATTGGAATGTATACTGACCTTTTCCAATCCTGTGGCCACTGTTGCGTTTTCCAAATTTGTTGGCAAATGGAGTGCAGCACTTTAACAGCATCATCTTCTAAGACTTTGAATAGCTCAGCTGGAATACCATCACCTCCACTAGCTTTGTTGTTAGTAATGCTTTCTTCTTTTTTTTAATTCACTTTTTATTGTTGAGTATATCCGTTTAACACAATCATAGTTCACTATTCATCTTATTGATATGCTCATTTTCCATTTTTAAACAATCTTGAACCAAACATACAAAGATACAAAAAAAAAAATCGTCTGAGGTTACTAATACAACAGCCAATTTTTTTTTTATTTCTCTCTTTTATTCCCTCTTCTTTTCATATGCCCCTATCTTACCCGTTTGTGTATCCCGTCCAACTTCCCCATAACTTAATAGTCCTCATAATACCACACGAAAACTACAGTTTCTACTAACTCACATAATGCTAGATTCTTCTATCTATTTTCTTCTTCTGTACCTAAAACGAAAAGTTGAAAGGGTTGCCTCCGATTGTGGGCGCTGTAGAGAACCCCTCTACAGCGAGAGGCCAAATAACCTCTCTCCCTATATTCGGAGGTCTTGGGGGGGGCACACTCGTCGCCTCCTTGCTACACCCATTTATGGCACTGTAAATTCTTAACTTCAAATTAAACAGCTCTTCTATATTTCCAACCTTCATAAACATGTTAAGAGAAACAGTCTACTCTTATACTAAAACATCCTACTTAGAATTATTACCTCTTATCCTATAACCTAACTATCAATGCCAAAGTATGTTGTTCCCCTCACAGCTCCCCATCTTTCAATTTCATAACAGCTTCAACAAGTTTTTTCCCCGTCATCTCATTATATGCTGTGAATGTTTTATTTTTTATCGTCACAGCCAAATGTCCAAGAGCTAACCATCTGTATGGTATTTCCTTCTCTCTCAATGTTTTAGCCGTTTCACGCAAGCCTCTTCTTGCAATCAGCACCTCTGGGATGACGTCAGCATATAAAAACACACAAGTGTCCTCTAAGAGCAAACCCTTTTTTTCCCGAGCTATTTTAAACAGTTTATTCCTTGTGTTGAGCTCTTTGAATTCAATGATTATATCTTGCGGAACTCCTGCGGGGGCTCTCTTTGAAATGTTAATTCGAAAAGCCGAAGTGATTATCTCTTCCAAGGTCTCTGTTGCACCTTCCGACTGCAGTATCTGCAGAAGCCATTTGTTGAGTTCCTCCTGTAAATTTCCTGTTGCACAAAAGTTGGGGGAAACTCCCCGTAGCTTCGCTTTTCTTTCCCTTAGTCTTGTCTCATGGAGGATAATCCTGTTCTTAGCCCAATTTTCAAACGACCGTATCTCTGATAAATCATCCGAAACTCTCTTGGCTGCCTGAAGAGCAGCGTCTGCCTTCTGCTCAGATTGCTTTACAGCTGAAGCCATTTCGTCTAGTTTCTGATTTATCGGGTCGATAGCACTCTTGAGCTGAGCGAATTCCTTTCTTAGTAGTCCAACATCAGAAGACAGAGTCCTTATCTCGCTTTTAATCTCCTCCTTTATTTCTTTTAACGCCTGTGCAATTGTATCTCCTGCAGCTGCGGCCATTTCTTCTGGCAAAGAAAAATCACGCTCTGACTCAGAGTCCGTTTCTTCTGTTGTTAATAGTTTAAGAGGTGACTTTTTAACGCCTCTTTTGCCTCTGGCTTTTCCCTTAGCTGGCATTGATAGTTTTTAATAAAGTTACCTTGTTTTTAAAGAGTAAACGTTGTTTATCCGTTGGGGGTTGCAGGAGAGCGAACAAGCTGCAGCCGACCGGAAGGACTGCTGCCACGCCCCCCGACTCACACATTTTTGTCTCACCTCAGGAAGGATGGCTCCAGAGCAAACTAATTTATGCAGTAGCCAAATCGCTTGCTCGCAACTTTAATGTCAGTAGCACACAAAGTAGAATTTTTGCTCACAGCTTAGAGGGAGCATTGTGCCTGCACGCCCTAATAGACGTACTTGCAGCATCCAACTTTCTTATACATTTTTTAAATTTGTCTTATAATGTTTTGGTTTCTATATTCTTAATCATATAATTTGTTATTCTTAGAAATTTCATTTTCTTTTCCAATCTGGTTGCATGAGCTCCCATATGAGATCAGGGCCCTGTGGAACTTACTATAACTCTGCAGGGCGTGGAAGATGGAGCTCTTCTGCCGGGCTTTCAACTGAGGCAGCAGAGACCCCCCCCTTCTCATTGGCCTCCCATCAGTGTCCTTGAGTCTAACAGCTACCTGGGAACCCACACTACTGTTAACTGCTGAGACATCTGTTTAGATCTTGCACGGTATTTTATGACTTTCGTACTCTTTTAATTTGTTGTTTTAAATAGGTTTTAATTGTTACTGGAATTTGTATTAATATTGATGGAACCGGCTTTGAGCCTGCTTGCAGGGAGGGCGGGATACAAGTCCAATTAAATAAAAATAAATAAAGTAGTTGATCCCATTGGCTATAATGTCTATATGCCCAAGTAGAGTAGATCCTCCCTCAGGGTTAAAAACCTTTACTTTGAAGAGAAATGCTTTAATCCAAGCCCTAGCTTCCATCGATAATTTGCCTAGTTCCGCTCTCAGTGCTATGCCCGAGACACATCTAGGAGTAGCCAACAGACGTCAGAAAAAGTTGTACTGTGTATGTTAGTTAAAAAAGAAATAAAAAAGACTTATAAAGAAAAGGTTGTACTGGATGGAATCCATTTTTTTCAGAAGCAGCCTGAATCCAAATTTCTGCACCATACAGGAATTGGTTTAGAACCTTAGCATTAAATACCTTTGAGGCCAAGGGGACAAATTCATCTCCCAATGAGTAGAAGTATTTTACAATTGTCCTCCCTACTTTCAAAGCTGTGTTCCTTGCTAGATCCAAGTGTATTTTCCATGTAAGAGATGCTTCAAAATAGATTCCCAGATATTTAAATTGTTTGACCTGTTCCATAGGTTGGCCTGCTATGTCCCATTTGAAAATTTCCCCCTTTTTCCTTTTGGCGAATACTATGACCTTGGATTTCATCACATTGATGGACAAGCCCTAACAATAACAGTAAAGCTCAATTTTTTTTATCAGCTTGTGGAGGCCCACACTGCATCATCAGAATATAGAAGGATTGAAACTTTGTGCTTGGATAAATGTGGAAGAGTTGCGAAGAGTCGGACTCGACTGTGCGACTGAACAACAACAACAAATGTGGAAGATGACATGCTTCCTTCAAGAGACAGGGACTGAGGTTATTTATATATAAATTAAACAAGAGGCGCAAGTAAACATCCCTGCTTGACTCCTTTGTCTAGGATAAACAGCTCCGATAGCTGTCCTAACTCCCCACATCTAACCTGGGCAGAGGGGTGGTTGTAGAGCTGTTGAATTAAGTAAAGGAGATGTGGTTCACTGTCATATTTCTTCAACTTTTCTCATAGCCACGGTCTAGAGATTGTATCAAACACTGATTTTAGGTCCATGAAGGCAGTTGCTAACATGTCTTCTCCAGAACTCGTGTATTTATCAGCCAAGAACTGGAGCATATGGCAATGGTTGATGGTACTCGCTCCTTTTCCAGAACCATCCTGTTCGTTTCCCAAAATGTAATTTCCTTCAATCCAAGATTCCAATTTTCCAAGAAGCATAAAGTTTTCCTATATTGGACAGCAAGCTTTTTCTTTTAAAAAAATACATTTTATTAGTAGTGTGATAATATTTGTAGCATGATAATATTTGTGGCTTTATAAATTGGAATGCCCACCCTTTGACAGGTGGGAGAAAACAGGAACCCTCTTTTTAGATCACTTGAAATGGCACTGGATGGTATGGGTAGTCAGGAATTGGAAAGGCTGAGGTAAAATTCGTTGGTAAAATAGAATATTTTTCAGTTGACAGACAAGATGGTGTTGTAGCAGCCTATTTTTACAAATTCTTGGTTCTTATCAGTGAGAGATGGTTGACTAAGCACTTTGGTTTCAGTTACAATGTGTCTGCATATATTTTCCTAGGTTTTTGGAAAGGTCACTCTTTTAGTGCATCAGATTCTTTCCACTTTTCTGAAATCACAATATGTCTTCCTTCCCCTGAGTGGTCTAGAACCATTTACTTTCACAACAGACCAGGGACTGCCTCAGTGCCAATTCCCTGTATAACTGGACAGGACTTTTATTTCTTCCCTGAAAATATAATCCTATTCCTTTTGGCCTGATTAGGAGCTTTAGCCTGCTACCCAGTCATTCTTTAACAAAATCTCAAACCCCAGTTCTTGGCGTCTGTGTGAAAACATACTTCAGCTTTAGCTGACACTGGACTCTGAATTCTTAGATGGAATTCTTTCTCAGGTTATGTTTACCACAGCTAAGACTAGGAGTCTCTCCCTTTATTCAAAAAGTGAACCTGTCTGACCAACTTTTAGTCATACTCTTCAGACATCCACTCCTGTAGCTGAACTTGTACTTTACTCAACAGTAACTGCTGCTGAACTCAAAATGAATTCACTCTCCCCTCAGCACACAACTGATTTTATATTTCCTTCAGCTGGTGCTGGCCAAAAAGAAAAAGAGCATCCTGTCACTCAAGCTCAACATTCTAGAACAGAGTTAACTATTCAGCTCCTTTCTCTAATTTTGCTGCATTAGGAAAACAGCATTTTAAAGGTAGTCCGTCACAGTGAGGTTTGTGGTGGGAAGCAGGGTGGGAGTGAGTGGGATTGCTGAAATGGCTTGCATCCCTTTAAATGGCTTTTGCAAGACCTTCCCTTTTTAAATGGCTTTTGTAAGATCCCCCCCCCTCCATTCTGCTGGCCTCGGGAAGCCGCCCCCAGCAGAAAGGAAGGGAAGACCTCAGATTTTCCCCTGAACCTCACAGACTGAATGGGGACGAACCTCCATTTCCCCAGATTGTGCCCATCCCTAATCAGGAGTCCTTTGTAGGCAAGCAGTTTCAATTAATGATTAACTTTATAAATAGTTCAACACAGAATACACAGAAAGGTTCAACATTTCTTTCTAGAATTGATCCATCTCCATTTTAAACACAATGCCAATGCTTTCATTAACCTTCAACCAAACAGTCAATTCCATTAGCAACATATGCACATACAGGATGTCAGGCACTTCCCTAGGCCCCAAATGGGCAATATTTAGCACCTCACATAGGGTTGGATCCAGACTAAATTTTCCACTTAAGGCTAAATTAGGATTAGTTGATGTGTTAACTTTAAATTGTATTTGTATGTTTTTAACCTGTTGTAAATCGCCCAGAGCCCTGTGTACTCAGGGGTAGGGCGATTCAGAAATTGAAATAGTAATAGTAGTAGTAGTAGTAGTAGCAGCAGCAGCAATAATAATAATAATAATAATAATAATAATAATAATAATAATTCCACAAATGGAAAATGGAGCAATTTCTCACAAATTACTGCTGCAGACCTCTGATTTACCACTGATGCTATCCATGAGGGTGCCCTGCACCCCCAAAAACAGCATTTTGAGGAGATGTGGGCTGCAGTGGGTGGAAAGGCAGGAAAGTTCTCTTCCACTGACAGAAATGCCTCGGGGAGTGTGGACCCAACTCATAGTTTTAAGAAAGAAGGGTCATTTTCGGTCAGTAGTTTATTCAGCATGCATACATTTTTTTTTTTTGCCATCAAGCCACAGCTGACTTATGGGGGACCCTGTAGGGTTTTCAAGGCAAGAGACATTCAAAAGTGGTTTGCCACTGCCTGCCTCTGTGTAGTATTCCTTGGTGGTCTCCCATCCAAATATACTGACCAGGGCCTACCCTGGTTGGCTTCTGAGATATGACGAGATCGGGCTAGCATGGGCTATCCAGGTCAGGGCATATATAATAAACTAATAATCTCGCAAACAAGAAGCTGCTGTTTACACAGTGATTAAGCAAGCTGGAAAATACAACTGTGTGGGCAGAAAATCTCAGCCACGACTGATCTGTAATTGTCTTCAAAGCACATTCCGTGCATTAATGTTATGAACTCCAGAAAAATCACTATATTGACAGACAAATGGCATTTCAAATACAACCATTAGGCAAGTCAGAAAGAATCTCATTTGAATTATGTTTATGCTGTGATAAGTAATGTCAAGATGTTCAAAACACACCCTCATACAACACAGAATGATCACTAACAACATTGGTAATTGGTGGTAAAAGCCCACCAGAAAGAACACAGCCAGAAATACCCATCAATAAAGTAAAGAAAAAGACTGACAATGTCAGACAGATATTCAAGAGAAGCCTTATACAGGATTGGCCCCAAAGGCGGAAAGGGACAGAACACCACTTATTTACAGGGCCACCACTCCAATGTGTCCTCAGTCACAGACAATTATACTTCTCTCTTGAATGGTAGTCTGTCAGAAAGAACAGGCCACTCACCTGCTATCAAGAAGATTTGGAATTAGGCTGTGCAACAAATTCAGATATCACTCTGTCCCCACATCCTCTCATGCAACACTATTACAGAGCCTAACATCATCTGCCATATCATCAGAGACTCATTTGTGTATTCAAGTAAATGCCATCACTTGCCTTCTGTCCTTCTGCTGTCTACCTAAGGCAAACAAGTCATGATGCAAAATAATGAAACCGATACAAACCTGACTTAACATGTCATCTTTGACTGTAAGATGTCTAATCAGATATGTGAAGGTTACATAATGGCCATACTTCTAGCTTACCCGGGGAGACATAGACTATAGTTCTTTCCAAAATGCTTTCTGACAAGAATCAGGACATAACATACAAGGTTGCTAAATATGGATGGATGGCATTGAAGAGTAGGCGATCTCTAACCAATAACTTGCATACAGAGGGATCGCCCCAATTTTGTTTTATTAGAATTATGAGTATTTTAACACATTCTTTTATGACTGTGAAACTTTTAGTGTATTATATTGTTTTATACATTTTATCTATCTTTTTGAAGCATACTTGCTGGTCTTGGACTGTAATAAATCTGTTTGTTTTGTTTGACTCCCAGGATACTCTGCTACTGACCTATAAAGGACAAGGATGATTTCATCCAACCTTGACAAAACCTCAGACAGTGACTCTCAAACTTCTGTATCTTATGTCCAACCAATCATTCTATCAAAGAACGTAGGTCCACCCTAATAGAAATGAAGAGCCCGCTTTTTCAAGAAGGATCTACGTTTACAAGTATTCTGTTATTATCAGTAGCATGTCAGAAAGTCAAAGATGGATAATCTGTGACAGGAAGAGTTGGTGCATCATACTTGCAAGGTGGACATGGGGATTGAGGGAGAGCTTAGTAATAGTTGTGACACTGGGGGGTTGGGAGCCCACATGTATAAAAGCCACACACACCAACGGCTGTACTGGGGGTGTGTGTGGGAGGGGGACTCCATGAGCACCACTAGAGGGGGGCAATTCTGCCTGCTCCTCCCTCCTCACTGCAGCCCCTTATGATGTGTGGTTTTTACTCACAGGGGTCCTCCAACTCCTGGCAGTGCCTCTTCAGCAATCATAGGAGGCTGCACTGAGGAGGCAGAAAAAATCTGCTTCTGCAAATGCTTCAAAATGGTGCTGCCAAGGTTCCAATTCTTATTCTTTAAAGAGACACAAGACTCCACAGGTAACTCACAAGAAAAGGTTAAAAATTCAAAATAAACAAACTTATCAATTAACAGCACTAATTTCAACAGAATGATCATAGTGCCAGAAGAACTCACAAGGGAATCAATTCAGCCATCACCAAACAGCCTCAACAGAATAACAACTTTGGTGGGTCTCTCTGGGAGGCTAGAAGCAAGGGGGCAAGAATTTTTTCTTCAGACATGGATTTACAAAGTTTGCTTGTCCATCACCGTCAGCCACAGCAGATTTTGTAGACAGTTGTGGACCGCAGTCAACACTAACAGGTTCCTTGTCTTCCATGAGATGGATGGTAAATGCCCATGCTGTTCACTAGGGCAGACCTATAAATATTTCTGGAAAGAATTACTTGAACTCCACAATTGCCTCAATAGTTTTAGGGATAAAAGAAGACAACCAGAGAAATCAATAGATGATACAGTCTCTAGCTCTTAGTGTTAAACCATAATATAAAGACATGATCCACTGTGCTATATGATGACTAAGAAAGCTGTCTGACTTCTAGCTCTTTCTCTACAAAGCAGCAGTCTTTCATACTCAGATTACATTTTAAAACAGGTTATTTTAAAAAGTTACAGCTGCAACTTTTTATACGATCCAAAATGAATATTTACAATTGTTAAAATCATATACTGTGATTTACATAATCCGAAAAAGAAACTCTAAATAAAAATCACAAAAAATCATTGAGTGTCCCACTACCCCTTTGAACTATATGAATTTACTGTATCAACCATACCAAACTTGCACTGTAGCAAATATGAAGCTTCCCAGTGCAGTTTGCAGATGTCTTTATAATGGATCAAGATGTCCATTAGAAATTGCTCTTCCATACTGTTATCTTTCACTTTAACTTGAGGAATTTCCAAAACATGCATGTATTTAGAATACTACTGAAGATATGTTAATATTGTTTATACCAGAGTACTTAAGATGCTCTCTCCAACTAAATTGAGCATTTAATAAAAAGGATGTGCTTATCTCAGGGGTGGCCAAACTTGCTTAACGTAAGAGCCATATAGAATAAACGTCAGATGTCTGAGAACCACAAGACATGAACAAATATTACACACAAGTTTTTATTCAAAAATATGCAAATTTGCTTTTTATTAACATTAAATGAGACTGCCAAAAATAAAAACAGATATTGATAATATTTATTTATTCAAATATATTTATAGGCTTGGGGGGCCTTTGAGAACACATTTAAAGTTGCTTTCTTTCTCTGTTCCCCCCCACACACCTCAAGAAGAAGAAGAGATTGGATTTATACCCCGCCCTTCACTTGGGAGTCTCAGAGCGGCTTATAAACTCCTTTCCCTTCCCCTCCCCACAACAGACACCCTGTGAGGTGGGTGGGGCTGAGAGAACTCTGACACAAACTGTTCTTTTTCAAGCCTACCCAGGGAAGGGAACACTGGCTGAGGAAGGGAAGACCAATCATGAAGGCATACCTTCCCCTTTGCTTCCCAAGCTGTCCTGCTGGAAGCCACACAATATGTGTGAAAAAGCCGCATGCGGCTCCTGAGTCACAGTTTGGCCACCCCTGGCTTAGCTCTTCCTTCTCCAATCTGCAATCTAGGTCAATATTGTCCTCTAAATGGTTGTTTTCACCACTGAATTTCTTCATGTTACAGTGTAGATGAGTAAATGATAAAACTGGGCAATACTGTACTTGCAGTGGGTCACCACCTACCTCTGTTATTACTGCCTCCAAAAAACTACATAGATAGCATGAATTGGCCTGAGATCTGTCATAATTACTACAAATTTTGCTAAGAGGTGCGATCTTCAAATAGTTAAATGGAACTGTACTGGAAGCATTTTCAATCATCACAAAAAGGAATTCATTGAAGATGTCACATCTCATGAGATGGATTTTAGTACAAATAACGCAAGCTATTTTCTGTATACTGACCACATATACAACTGCATAATAAGTAGCAAGCTTCAAACGTGACTGTATTCACTACATCTCTTTCCAAAGGGTCATATGGCTGAATGTGGTAGCAACAGAAGAGTTTGTTTTTAAAAAAGAAGTTTAAGAACACTATAAAGTCATGTTTCCTTAGGATGCCAAATGAGTTGCCCATGTATAATGTTTCCTATAGTGAAGAAAAACGGTGAATAGCAAGAATGCTGTCCAAGAACAGAAAACTGCATTAAAATAGCCTTAATAGGCTAGGATGCCCTTTTACTCCGCTATGCAGAACATTGCTTATACACTTTTTAAAAAACGGGATCACAAAAACTTAACAGTTCAATGAAATTGCCTGTGAGCAAGCATAAAACCATAGCCTCTATTCAATTTTAGTATCTTGTATGAATTACAAGCACTTGCATATGCGCTGAACCATAGAGGCACCCTGACAAGAGAAGAATATCATTCAACTCTAACAGTATTGTGTTCACAACATGACAGCAATAGCAAAAGTTAGCACTGCCCCTTCACATTTCCTTATGCAGCAGGCATATGCCAGTGCTCAGAGCCCAACCCTTTAATGCAACATACAAGTTACCAGTTTCATTCCCCAAGTGGTGACAGACAATTGCACTTCGATCAGCATCAGAACGATAATGAATGGCGGAGAGGGCAAGGCACTATAACCTGGACACCCCACCGCCTGTTTTCTTTTCTTTTTTTTAGAAGAACATTCTTAGGAGGTGCAAATGAGCTGTGGCCAACATCCAAGCGCCAATCTGCCATCAGAGGCAGAGCAGTGCCTAGCTGCTCCTCTTGCTCGGCCTTTCAGACATTAAACGCCTCTCAACCTGGGAGGAGGAGCTAAAACCCTCACACAGCAATGAATTCTCGCGCTGGGGATGGGTCGAGAGAGGGAAGCTAGGATTTGCTTGTTTTACTGGACACTGTTTTGAGCAACGAGGAACAACGCTTTTATAACAGAGTACATTCAAAAGAAACACCACGTGGAACAGGATGGAAACCCTGACCCATCCCACTCAGACGTGTAAAGGAATCTCGACCCGTGACAGCCTCTTTCCTTCAGCTGTGCCATTAGCTACGGATCCTATGCTACCGC
Organism: Gekko japonicus; assembly: GCF_001447785.1. Classification (NCBI taxonomy): domain Eukaryota; kingdom Metazoa; phylum Chordata; class Lepidosauria; order Squamata; family Gekkonidae; genus Gekko; species Gekko japonicus. The sequence goes on from NW_015167060.1 coordinate 1,131,387, forward strand.
GTGAAGCAAACCGGGAGAGGTTCATTCATCACACCGATAAGACGTGGTCAGCGACGACTAAGGAGCGCCGAGATCTTATCGTAAAACCTTTCTCCCAAGGGTCTCACTCGGACAGGGGACGGAGGAAGCAAGGCGAATCAAAGGATCGGGTGCAACGTTGGTGAAGTGTCCGGGGGAGGAGCCAGTCCCCGTCCTCGGGCTCCAGAACCAGAGCCGTGGGGAGAAAGAGGCGGGTGGGCAGGAACGACGGACGGTCCCAACAACCACACGTGAAAAGAGGGGAGGGACCAACAGGCCCCTTACACTCCAGGTGCGCCCACTAAAGGGAGCCGGCGGCAAATCAACCACAGGAGGACAAGTACCTTGCCCCGCGAGACTACCAAGGCGACTCAGCCTCACCTGCCTCCTTTCCCACCGGCAAAGCTAACGCGTCCCCGTTGCTACCCGGTTCCTCCGCCATTTTGTCCCAGCGTCGCCGCCCCCGAGGTACCCGCTTTCTCCCAGAGCTCCGAGATATCGCGAGAAGTCCTGGCTTCAAAGGCACATATCGCGAGAGTCTCCCTCGTAAACCGCGGGAACAGGAAAGCTCGGGACAGAGGGCTAATTCTTTGCACTCCCGCGAGAGTCGGTTTTCGATCGATTTTGAAAGGGAGTCATATGACCCATTTCGACCCTCCTGAAGAGCCATTTTTTATACGGGCAAGCGGGGGGGTGGGGGGCAGGGAATAGTTCATGAGTCGTCTACGGGTAACGGGCGTCTTCAGTCTCATCGAAGGCGTTTCAATTAGAGCTCCCTTCAGAATTTTTACACAGGTTCTCTAGTAATGTGTGCGGTAATTGTATCCTGCTATTAATCGAGCCGCACCTTCATCATAACTAACATTTACTCCAGTATGAGCTTTCCCGAGACAGAGCTCACTTCTTTACGCTTCCCCCTCCCCCCACCCATTGATTTACCTATGCCAGGAATTCCTCGTGTAATTCCCATCTCCTGTACACTACAACAGCAGCTTTGCAAACCCTGTGTCCGTCCGACGCGGACCGAAGGGACCCAGTTTAGATTCCCATTCATGCATGGAACTCACCGGGCGACCTGGATCTGTCACTTCTTTCTGAATCTCCACAGCAATGCTCTCTCTCTCTAAGTGGTGGACTCTTGTGAGAAAAATTCTACTCTGTGAGCTACTGGCATTAAAGTTGTGAGCGAGCGATTTGGCTACTGCATAAATTAGTTTGCTTTGGAGCCATCCTTCCTGAGCTAAGACAAAAAATGTGTGAGCTGGAGGCTAAAAATCTGTGAGTTAGCTCACACTAATTCAGCTTAGAGGGAACACTGCTCCAGAGGACAACGTTTGAGTCCAGTGGTACCTTTAAGACTAACAAAAGTTTAATTCTAGGTATAATGAAAGCTTTAATTAAAGTTTGTTGATCTCAAAGGTGTCACTGGACTCAAATTTTGTTCTGTTGATTCAGACCAGCACAGCTACCAAGGTGAATCTACTTCACAGGATTATTGTGAAGATAACATGAAAAATGGGGAAGGAAGAAGGTCATAAGCAGCCATCCTGAGCTCCTAATTGGAAAAGCAGGATAAAAATGAGAGATGCAACATCTCATATCCATGGAGATTAGAGGCGGTTGTACAAGTTAATTATTTATTAATATTATTTATAGTCCCATTTTCTCACTGGGACTCAAAAAGGATTACACAAAGTAAGTTAATGTAATCAAAAGGATGGGACACTCAATAAACAATGAAATAGGATAGACTGTTGAAATTAAATGAACTCAGGAAAAGCAAATATCTTTAAGAGTTAGCTACAATTGCCCACCCCAACCCTAATTTTATAACAGAATTCTCAGGACACATGTGTTAGAAAGGCTGTATAGTAATAAACATGCATTCAAATCTCTACTCTGCCTCTGAAGTTTGCTTGGGTGACCTTGGGACCACCACTGTCTCCGAGAAAACAACCTCACATGGTTGTGAAGATAAAATGGAGGGCACCACAGACATCAATCTAAGCTTCGTGGAAGGAGAACAGGTTAAAAATGTTTGTATTTGCTCCGTGATGCATGCAGCTTCACCTTCCAAGATGATGAGCCAGCTTCCTCTGCTTATCATGAGTTGTTTTCAGAATAACTGTTGTGTGATGAGGCTCCAAGAAGAGTGAACTTGGATGACGTCAGCCCAAATGTTCCTGGTAAGTAGTGCATGCAGTGGTAGCATTCTGAAGGGTTGGCTGTTTGCCTCTCTGTCTTTTCTGACAGATTATTAAACCGCAGGTGCTGCATCATTAGCACTTTGACATTTGTTGCACAGCATATTTGGTGTCAGTGAATGTTCCACAGGTTGTCATGATGGAGAGGGCTAGGAATAAAGCAGTTTTTTTAATGTGCTGTGTGTGGGGTTACATGCATGCACTATTGTTTCCTGTCTTACCGAAGGGTGCAGTGTAATGACAGAATTAAAGTGCTGCGATGGCCACCCTGTTTCCTAAGGTCAACAGGCTTTATGTGGGGTTGCAAAGGGGGGGGGGAGTACACTTCCAAAGCTGTTGCACAGAGGAATGTAGTGAGCATGTTTAAGTTTGCATAGTCTTGTATTATGTGTATTGCCTACTTTACAGTGCTGTGCTTGGCCCTTAAACTTAGTGGTAGAATGCTAGCTTTTGTTTTGTTCACTGCCTGTCTGTACCATCAGATAAATCTTTATTGTTCTGATTTAACTATGCAAACAGACTTGGTGGGTAACATACTGAAACAAGGCTGCAAGTGAGACTCCAGACAGGGAGCATGTAATAGGACTATACAGAACAAAGTTGTAGTTCAGTGGCACCTTTAAGACCAGAAAAGTTTAATTCTGTGTATACGTTTCCGTATGCATGCAAACTTTATACCCAGAATTAAAGGTGCCACTGGATTCAAACTTTGTTCTGGTGCTTCAGACCAGCATAGCTACCCACCTGGATCTATCTTCATAGAACTATGTATTTACTTACTTGCTTCTTTATTTAATTTGGCACTCTTAAAGGACAGAAGTTTATCCTCTATTGACAAGGAGAAGAACCTTATAATGCCTGGCATGCTATTTTGGGACTACTAAACCTCTACCTGTTGAACTATCACTGGTGTATAACTGATGTGTTCAGAACTAACCCAGGTTGTTTAATCACTTGCATTTTATGACTTGCACAGATGATCACCAGGAACATTTGGAGGAGGCTGATGACACAGATGCAACAGTGGTGGAAGAGTTCATTTGTGAGTATAAGTGTTATCTTGATTTTATCCTACAGTCAAATTTCTACTGCAGTATGGTAACCACACTTATACACACAAGGTGACAAAAGTGATGTTGGTTACTTTGCTTCAGCATCACACAATTTAGTGATAGCACTGTAATTGTATCTTATATGTTAGCTTAGCAAGAAACCTAAAAAAATTCTTAGATCTATTCCCAATAGGCTTCCCTTGCAGAATAATGTGCACACTGCATACTGTACAATGATAATTTCCTACAGAGGTACCATGTACATCCTTGGTAGTTTGATTGTTTCAGAACAGTGAGGTGTTTGCCAGGGACATTTACACATAGGATTCTTTACTGTGATGTTATTTCTTATTTCCCATCAGTGCCAAATATTCCTGGAGGTGCCTGGACCTTCAAATCACTCCAACCCGCCTTCTGTGGAACGGCATGCTATTGCGCAAGATCCTGGGCTGCTCAGTAGAGCCACATATAAACGGGTTTATGGGCTGTATGGTGTGGTCCAGAAGATGATGGACCAGTCTGAGAGTCACCATGCTGATCATATGGAGGCAAACAGACAGGACAGGGAGCTAGAGACAATAGCACTGCGTCATCAGCATAAAGAAGTAAAGGGGTGGGGATCGAGCCAAGTTTAGGACTGTGACCATTGATCAGATCTAAGGTGGGCATCAAATCATTTATAAATATGTTGAATAGAAAGGGCGCTAAAAGGCAGCCCTGTTTGACTCCTATATTAATTTGAATTTTGTCAGGTCACCAACATTGTTGAGTCTAACTTGGCAGGTCGTATTATGATGAAGCTTCATTATTCAATGTAAAAGCCTCGGTTCCATCCCCATCAACTTAAGTTTCTCCCATAGACGTTCTCTTGATTGAATCAAAAGGACCTTTTAGATCTAGAAAGGCTGCATATACTTTGGTGCCTTTTTGCCTCTTATACTTATTAACAAGGTGCATAAGAGTCACACAGTGATTTAGGGTGGATTCCCCTTTACAAAAACCTATTTGTTCTTGACCCAGAATTCCTTGTTCTAACATCCAAGACCCAAGTTTGTTAACCCGTCGTCTAGCATAAAGTTTCCCAATAACAGAGAGGAGACTTAGTCTCTAACTTGTATAGGGCTGAAACGCCTTTTAAAGAGCTTTGTAGACTATTGTGAAAAGAATAGGCTAGTTCTGAATTTTGAAAAATCCAAAATTATGATCTTCAATAAGAGTTGGAAGCCATCCAGATGGAATATTGGAGGCCATTTCATTGAACAAGTCAAAAGAAGAGGCGATTGGATTTATACCCCACCCTTCACAACCCAAAGGTGTCTCAGAGCGGCTTACAAACTCCTTTCTGGCTTAAACTTCATTTCCACGCTAAAGCTAAAAGTATTATTACTCACATGTTAACTGAGTCCTATCTCTCTCAATGGCTTAGATATGGAGAGGAGAAACTCTCTACCATGGGAATATTCCCGGATTATTTAGTCCCCTTTTCAGATAAACAAGCCTATACGATTATTAAACAAAGATTTCTTGACATCAAAAGGCAAGAACTTAGGGAACGCGCAGCCAGCAGATGCTCCCCAAGCAGGTTGGGGACTTCTGACATGAGCTCTACTGCGAAGTATCTGTCAAGTTTAACAGCCCCACATCATCACAGAGCATACATGCTTGCACGCTTTAATGTTCTGCCATCAGAGGTGCTTTTAGGGAGGTACTGCCAGATACCATATGTAGACAGACTTTGTCCTTGCTTTCTAAAAGATATAGAATCCACTACACACACCATACTTCATTGCCCCCTCTATAGGGATATCCGATCTCATTTTATTACTCCATTACTAGAGGGTAAGAGCTGGCACTTTGATGACTCAATTATTCACTTTCTTCTGTTTAATTCTAATTGCGAAATAATGGAAGCTGTTGCAAAATTTTTACATTATGCTATCAGAAGACGAGCCTTGAATACCCAAGTGTAAGTGACTGATGCATCTTAGTATTTTCCCCGTATTTCCATTATGTTTTGTGTCTGTGACAGGACAGGGAGATGCTCCAACAAGTCATGAAGCAACATCATAAGGTCATGGAGAAATGCAATCCGACCCTATCACAGCTCACTGACCTCTTAGAGAGGGAGGTGCAGAACCCTCCACAACATAAATGGTAGAGCGCATGCAAGTGCTCATGTTAGTCAGCAGGACTGCAATCCTGCCACTTCAGCACCCTGTAACCCAGGAGGAGAAACACAGGGGTGCCCCTGGGGAGAGACTTTCGCCCTAATCTGATCACTGCTGTTTAAACTGGCTGCATGTTTTCCAAATGTTAGTGCTCCTCTCATTGTTATTTTCCTGCGTCCTTGCTTCAGTTTACTTTCCCCGCCAAAATTACATTGTATAATTTAATCATTATGTTCTCTATAAGGTTTTATAAATTTTGCACTTCGGGACATTGCACGCTACATTGTTGTTTGCTGAAATAAATATCACTGGTGATAGTATGCCACAGTAATCAATTCCAGCACAGAAAACTGTCAAGAATCCCCAACCTAAGGGATTTTTTTTACAGGCCAGCAGAGCACAAATTTACAACCTTCCCCCCCGCGGGGGGGGGGGTATCCACACACTCACCTGGTATCTGCCACCAGCCTCATGGACTACCCACACAGTCAGAAGCTAAGGGGCAATCTTCATACCTTACTGGGATTAATCAAAAAAGTCAACCCCACAAGGTAGGCCACTTGCAGAATGAGTTCCCACAGCAATTAACATGGTAGGTAGACTCTTAAAGTACTGGAATAGGATTGAGGCATCTGGAGCACAAAACACACCAAGTATGATCAGAGGATATTTATTAAAGTGTGCAAGAATATTTTGAAAGAACATTAGCAGTGAGAACTACAACAAAAAACTACAGTTAATATACTAGCTACATATTAGATCATTAATTCATAGTTACCAGGTGTTACCCTTCTGGGTTGAAGTCAGGCAGCAATCCATCTCTCTCTGTCCGGAGAGCATCTTGCCGGACAAGAACCTGGTTCATTCTGAGGTTAGCTTATCCTACCTCATGATAGCTGTGGCTAGCCATGAACAAAGAACAGAAAGACCAACTTTTTAAAGGCCTGAGATCTGAGTGGGCTAGGGCCCATTAGCCCAATCAAAAATCATACCATTGAAGTTATTGTTGACATGAACCTATTACAACAGCTAGACCAGAAGTGGGTCACTTTATGATGGGATGGAGGGGTTATCTGCAATGTAACCAATGTTCCTTCTAAGCTGTGGAGTCTTGTGAGCAAAAATTCTACTTTGTGAGCTGCTGACATTAAAGTTGTGAGTGAGTGATTTGGCTACTGCATAAATTAGTTTGCTCTGGAGCCATCTTTCCTGAGCTAAGACAAAAATGTGTGACCTGGAGGCTAAAAAACGATGAGCTAGCTCACACTAACTCAGCTTAGAGGGAACACTGACTGTAAGCCACCCCTTGTATAGTGAATGAGAGATGCAATGGTGCCACTGTCCTGTCCTTGTAAACAAATGGTTTGTCTCTCTACCTGAATTGTTATCCAAAGGTCACAAGGTCGATTTGCCAATCCTTCCATAACAACAGCCAGTTATTTTCCATTTGGTCTCTTCAACCTATTTGCAGGCCTAGAGATTAATATTTCTTGACAAAAACCGATGAAGAGTTTCACCAATTAAAGTCTACTGATATAAGTAGACTTTGACTGGAGGAAGTCTTAAGAGAAATTCACTGGAAAGGCGCAAGAGCTGTTTTTGTACAGCTGAAATCCACACATCTTGAGGAATATTTATCTAATGTCAGTCACAAAGCAACACCGGTTGAAATTCTTTATTAAATAACAACCTTTAAAAAGAACGGACGCATAAATTTAACTGTACAAAACTATATATTTAGTGATTATTGGTTTTGATCTCCACCCTCCAGTCTCTCCAGTCGTTCATTAACGCTAACCATTTTGTCTTCAAGAGCTTTCAACCGGACATCGAAGGCCTCCACTGTTAAGGAAAAGAACCATTTGTTAAGTGTCTGTTGCTGGACATTATAATCCTCCACCTACAGTGCCCTCTGTAAAGAACAATGCATGTTTAACTTACAGGTTTTCATTATTTGACCTCTCATGGACTCAAGGGAATCTGTCACCTGTCTGAATGAGGGAGGGCTCTCTATTTGCCTTTCATCCCCTGCCAGGGAAAAAAAATGGTAATCAGTAAGTACATGAACACAGGAAGCTGCCTTGGTGCATCAAAATCACAGTCATTCTTTCAGACTGAAAGTGGCTCTCTTGGTTCACAGGTATGGGTTCTTTAAAATCACTTGCCACCTGATCCTTTTACACAGGCATAGCAAAGATTGAACCTGGAACCTTCTGGATGCCTTGCAGAGGCTTTCCCGGCAAGCCATGTCCCCTCCCTACAAAACCTGTCTGCAGCTGGATGCTTACCACTTGTGGCAGCTCTCGGGGCTGGCTGCATGGAGGAACACTTAAGGTCAGTGAATGGAGGCTGGCTATTGACCACTATTGTTTTCCCTAGCTGTCCCATTCACCAACCTAATGAACATTCACATACCTTCAGCCAAGGGCATCTCTTCTGCATGAGGGGGCTCCGCAGCTACTGGTCTCTCCTCCTGAGACACCTCCTCCTCTTCCAGCTGAGGTGCTCGCCTGGCAGGGCATTTTGCTTGAAGGGCTGCTGCACAGATGTGAAAGCCTTTTGTAAGTATAGTCACAGCTTGAAATGCCCTATAAGAAGGTTCCTTAAGGAAAGTGTGAGAATATTTTTTGTAGCAATGGTAGTAACCAAATGACTTGGTCCCAGAAGATTTAGGCGCAGTAAATTGGGACAGTGTTGATCTCCCCCCCACCACCCAAAAAAAGAGTTCAGCTTCTAGAGTGATATAGTTATCATTGCTAACTGGAATAATCGGGTAATGTAAAATATATTTTTCCTGTCTTTTGAGTGGATGGGTGGGTAGGTCTGGTTTAATCCCTTGAGGAGGTTCCAGTAACACATAAAATGCATGACTGCCAAAATACAGACTGCCTGTAAAGATGAGGGCACCACATGCTGAACTCCATAGAGGACTGCAGGTAGGGATGCCATCCTCCTGGTGAGACCTGGGGATCCCCTGGAATTGCAGCTCAGAGATCAGTTCCGCTGGAGAAGATGGTTGCTTTGGAGGGTGGACTCTGTGGCATTGTACCCCCACTGTGGTCCCTGTCTTTCCAAGGCTCTATCCCAAAATCTCCAGAAGTTTCCCTGCCTGGATGTTGGAACTCTTCTATCTCCCTCACCCCCTGCCTGTGTTCACGGTGGAGCTGGCAAGCCTACAAGGGAACAAGGTTTTTGGGATGTGCAGTCTCATCCCCCCCCCCCCTTAAAGCAGCCTTGCAACCTATGGAAGAAAACACATACACTTTTATCTCCTTTTTCCAATGCAAGCAAAAAACTTCCTTGTAGACTAATGAATTATGCTGAATATCTTGCATGCATGTATACTAAAAAACAGTACATGCTAAAAGTCAAAATTTTCATTCCATGCCCAGATGCAAAGTGATTGGGGGGGGGGAGGCTGCAGGGGATCTTACTCAGCTGCAGAGTGGCTGGTGCAGGGGTTCCTTAAAAGCAAATAAAGCAGTAATATTGGAGGGCTATGTAGGGGGGTGTATTAAACTACTAGGAGTGCTATACTCACAGGCATGCCTGCACTCTTCCCAACCTGGCCAGCCTGCCTGTTCCCACAACCGCCCCGATCTGTCAGGAAGGAGGGAACCCCAACCATGTTTCCAAAGCACTACAGAAAGATGCCTTGCACCACTCAAATTTTGAGCGGCATTGCTGCACTGTTCTGAAATATCCCTGGGCTTCCAGGGATATGGACACCCTTGTGAACTGGGACAAGGTCTCCAAGTGGGTGTTTCTCATCACCATGGAGCCTTATAGCAGGATGTCCAACACACCTCCACTTCCTTGTCTTGCCAGAAGGCACCTTGTCTGTGAGCAGCAATTTCAATAAACATGCTGGAAAAGTTCCCTGCCTTTTTGCTAGAGCGTTCTAACACTCCCATAGCAGCTTGCATTCTCATTGGTTGCTTTTAAAAAGTTTGCAGGAGAGGAAGTGTGGACTCAGACACACGCAAACACACTCCGTATTTTGTGGAAGTTAAAGAAGGAAGGCTGCCTGGGTTTTAAAACTGTCTGTGTCGTCCGTCCGTCTCCCCAGGGTACTCCCCAACCACGATAATTCCTTCCAGCCCTGCAAACACTTTTTGAGGGCATATCTCCAACCCTGTGAGGTAAGTTAGGTTGAGAGAGGGGGACTTGGCTCAAGTTCACCCAGCCAATTTTAATGCCAAAGTGGGAATTCAAACCTGGTCCTTCACAATCCTAGTATGACTCCTCTAATCACTATGCCATACCTGCTTTATGAGGAATACCGTAGCTACCTTCATTTTCATAGCTCAGGTGCCTGATTATCTGTCTTTACCTTTACAAAGCAATCCTACTTCCATTTGAGAAATATTATTAATAATATATTGTGTAAAAATACTCCCCCTGCCCATATACACAAGTGTTTTCAATTAGAATTTTCAAGGAGCATTTGCAACCTTCTGAAGCTTTTGCTTATGTGATGCTTTCTATCTTTTGTTGCACCAGTCTCACATTTCATTCCCCCCATTAACATGTTCAATATACAGTCCTGAAAGCTTTGTGGATGTGTGTCTGAGGCAGCTATAGGCCAGTGCTTGTGACATTACCAGTGATAAATGACACAACTGTCCCATTGCCTATGTATGTACTTTTAAAAAGCCATGTTTTATTGTCATGACAATTATGTAACAGATCTGTAACGGCTGAATTCTTTCTGAACTGTAGAAATGTGTAGAAGTGCTCATCTTTTCCTATAAAGAATTATAGTGGTAAATATGAGCAGAGCAAGGATGACCTGGCCCACCCAGGGCTGTAATCTGGTCCGTGCGGTAGAATGCCCCCACCCACGATGCCCCCTCCCTAGCATTAGACACCTACTGAACTAGTTCTCAAGCACCAGCCAAACTCTTTCTAGGTCTACGACTTTTCCTCTCTCATGACAGTTATAAAGAGCTGACTCTTATTTTGAAGACATGCCTGGTTCTTCCTCCCCTTCATAGGAGGCTAAGAACTAGCAGAAGAATGACCAGAGCTTGTCAGAAGAATCCCCTCCTCCTTTGGGGGGGAAAGGACCAAGCCAAGAGCATCAGCATGCAAGAGAAAATAGAGTTGGAGTCCCGTGGCGCTTGTAAGACCAACAGTTTTATTTCGTGTGCACGACACTTCTTCAGAGGGAGGGGGGGATTTCTTCTGACAAGCACTCCTAATGGAATGCAAAACACTTCATCCAGCATTTCCCCTCTTTTACTCAGCAAGGAAAGACAAATCTGTTGAGCTAGGAGAAAATGCTGGCCTTTCTCTTTTATAACCCAGCAAGGATGCATTGCTGAGCACTCCCAGAAAGAGAAAGAAACTGTAACAAAGAGGTGGGGGGGGGGGAGGGAGAGCAAGCCTAGAAGGGAGGGAGCCAATAGCAAACTTATTAACTAACATGACATAGTTCAACCCATCTCCACCATCAACAGGCAGTGGCAGCGTCTCCCCTCCCCATTCTCTGCAAAAGGGTTTTTTCAGCATCACCAGCTCACCCTCATTCTTGGCTGCTCAACTCTGCCCAGCAATAAGATGCCTTTTGCCTGTTGCACAACTTGCATGCACGCTGGAAGTTAACTTTAGCTGAGGAGGACTTGATACAAGAGCAACTACATTTTCCACGGTAGCTCTTTCTTGCTCCCTGAGTAATAGAACAGGGAGCAGTGAGCCAATCCAAACGATGGCAAAGTTTGGTCACATTCTAAAGAGCAATGAGAATCTTTTGCAGAAATACACCGGGGGGGGGGGGGGGGTTTTTTTTAAGAAATCTCGAAGAGCATGACACACACACCCCCTTTACAGTTGCATGCACTCCTGAAAGTAAAGAAGGGAAGCAGAGAAATATGCTGATTTACAAGGTTGGGGGGAAAACCTTGCTGTGCTTCTTAGCAATGATTAAGGTCACAGTTTCCTAAGAGATGAGTCCCAACTAGTCTACATCAACATGTGGGGGGGGGGGGGGGAGAAACAGTTTTACAAGAAGTTCCAGATGTAGCAATTTGGCAAGAAATTAAAAATGAGATTATTATTATTGTAATCTTAGAAAAATCATTTTAAAAACAGTACTGGAAAGAGATCCGGATCAATAACGATGAGGATTAGCCTGCGGGCTTATTTTACTTAAGAGACCTAGCAAAATGAGATCTACTCTGATGCATTTTCTCTAGTTTCAGATCCTGCAAGCTCTTCTTTCTTGTACTGTATGCATTTCCTCCTATAATCCCGAAATTCAAGAGATGTGCCTCTATGATGGCAATGGCAGTGATGTTGGAAGCATCCACATCTCTCTCGCCTTTCACCCTTTGGTACTCCCTGTTCCACTAGCTGTCCCCACTCCACCCTCGGGCAGGAAGAGATGGAGATGGGAGCCCATTGCAAGATCATAACCTGCCCTCCCCTCTTCCTCTCCCCAGCCTTCAGGAAAGGTGCAGGCATTCTCCATACAACCCCCCCCCCCCTTGAAAGATTCTAGGAAGGAGTTTCTGGTACTGTAAGAAGAGAGAGAGAGAAACTTGTTCACCTTTCTTCCTCCCTCCCCCTATCTTGCTGGCTGCCTTTTTCACATTAACCCCCCACCCTTGCTTCTTTAATATCATCACTAACACTGAATGGATTTTGCCTACTCTGAATCAAAACGTTATTTCACCTTGAGAGATTCCCCTCTCCAGGTCTACTAAATGGTGGGTGGGTGGGGGGAAGAAACCTAACAGCAGAGCTTACAATCTTTATTAGTGGAATGGAGCAAGAATCCAGTAGCACAAACAAAATTTGTGGCAGGGCATGAGCTTTCATGAGTCACTGCTCACTTCTTCAGATACAGCTAGAATGTGAGCCCATCTGTCCTTATATCTTGGAGAGTCAAGTGACTTCAGACACCAAATGACAATAGCAAGCATTGGTAATGAGAGAAGAAACCTAGGTCTCAGTCCAGTTCAGGAGGATGCATTGTCTTCTTGAGCTTCATTATCAGTTGCAATTTGGCAGTCTCTCTTTTTAATTTCCCTCTGAAATTCCTTTGTAAGAGAACTGCTACTCTTAGCCCAGCAACTGAATGTCCTGGAAGGTTAAATGTTCTCCCACTGGTTTTTGAATGTTGTGGTTGTCAGACTTATGTCCACTTATTCTTTGCATCCTCCTGGACCAAACTGAGACCTAGGTTTCCTGTCACATTACCAATGCTGGTATCTCCACACCTACGACTCCTCTGCATATCACACCTAATCCAATCAAGCCTGCTATTGTCATTCACCTGCTACTGGCATTCGGCATCTGAAATCATCTTTATAAAGTTTGTATCTCTGGTACCTCATGTTACATTTTACAGCATGTGTGACCCAGCCCGACAAAGTGGCATTTATGTCAGATCCAGCCCTCGTAACAAATGAGTTTGATACCTCTGGAGTAGAGGTATGCTCTTTCCCATTTTTAAATTTAAAATTCGAAAGGTTATGCTTCCTGTGCAATACGGTGGTGCACATGCCACTTAACTGTGTGTAGGTATGTGTATGTAAAATGTATGTAGTTGGACAGCCAGACAGCCTTGTATATTTCACTCATCTACTGTTGATATTGCTGGTGAATTTGACAAAGATGACAATGTAGGAGGTTCATGCAAAAAAAAAAAAAAAAAGGAGCTGGAGCATATTTACTAGGATTATGTAAGCCTGTAGACACTCAGCAAAGGAATTAGTTGATTTTGTTGGCATTGTAATGGCAGCATTGTTCAAGTCTTTAAACATGGATCAGCTGCATTTGGCCGGGGACAAAAATAAGCGCTTAAATGTTTCATGCAAAATGAAGAGAAGTAACAGAAGGCTGTATACTTGTTTGTAATGAGATGGAATGGCTGCTGCATGGGACTTTGTGAAATTAGTGCTCTCTCTCTTACAGAATACAGTACACACTTTATGCCTTACTGTGTGGAGAGACTTTCAGTAGCCTTTGGGTGAACTGATCCTCAATCTATATAGCAACAGAGTAGTTGCTTCTTCCTAAAGATTAACTTGATTACTGGGTCATGAGTTTTCAAAGGCAACAGCCTGAGGCCAGAGGTCTCTTTGTACAAGAAAGACTTCTTAAATCTAAACACCCTTTCTTGGAAATATCCCTTTGATTTCAAGGTGTGCTTAGATTCACTGTCTTTACAGGAAAAAAAGAAGCTTGCCTGATGCCTAAGGCATAAACCTGAAGCTAAAAACCTCTGAATTGTGAACTTCCGGTTTCGGCGACGTCCTGGCATTGAAGCTCCGATGACAGCGGCCTGTGATTGTGCTGGACGGGAGGGGTCCCGGATGATTCCAGGTCCCCCCAGAGCCTTCGGAGGGGACTCATAGCCTGGGGTGCGAGGGGTGCCTCTCCTGAGGCAACGGCTGAAGGATTGAGGCTCCTCTTTGCCCCGACAGGTCCCACCGCCACGAGACCAGCCATGGTATTAAAGACGCACACCGGAACGAGCGCACAAGAGATTGGGTGATGGGAGATGTTCCCTATCTCCTGAAACAAATTGGGGAGTAAATCATGAGTGAATACTCATTTTAACAAAGCAAGCGATCAAGCACAAACCACAAAGCCGCCTCGAAGACCGAAACGTAATGAGGGGGAGGAGTTAACCCTACCCTGGAAAGAATACACTATAAAAGGAAAAAAACGAGGGGCGAAGAGATGGCTATGATGGGAGATTGATAATCTAGCCGAGCGGTGTGCAGACTAGTAAGAAAAGTGCAATTTACAGATCTTCAGAGACTTTAAAGAACTTTTCCTTTTAATGTAAACACGTCACATCGGGCTGAAAAAATGGCATCCAGGGCAAAACCTTCAGGAACTACCAGTTCAATGACTCCAGTCTCCAGACTGGAAGCAACCACAGACTTCCCTAAGATGATTGCTGCAGCACTGTGACCTCTGCTGGATCAGATGACTAACCTCAACAACAATGTTGATGCTCTTCAAAAGGAACTGAAAGACACTAGCATAAGAACAGAGAAGACAGCCAAAAGGCTGAAAAAGGTTGATGATAAATGCGTTAAATCAAAGACTGGAGGTAGTGGAAAAAGAGAAGACCTCTGAGAAACAACAGCTGTTACAACTGCAGATGGAAAAGTCATCATATGTCCTGAGATTTCAAGGGATTCCAGAAAAAAAGGAGATAACCTGAAAGAGATCTTATGCGAAGCATTAGCTTCAGTGGCAGACTGTAAAGCAGAATCATTACAAAGCGATATGGATATGGTATACCGCACCTATCCGGAATGTATTAAGAAAAACAAGCTGCCCAGTGAAGTGTTTGTGAAATTTTCTAAAAGGACAACAAGAGATATGATACTGAAAGAAACTAAGAAGAAGAAGAAGAGAAGAGATTGGATTTATACCCCGCCCTTTACTACCCAAAGGTGTCTCAGAACGGCTTACAAACTCCTTCCCTTCCCCTCCTCACAACAGACACCCTGTGAGGTAGGTGGGGCTGAGAGAGCTCTGATAGAAACTGCTCTTTTTCAAGAACAGCTCTTATCAGAACTATGGCTTTCCCAAGGTCATCCAGCCAGGTGCAAGTGGAGAAGTGGGGAATCAAACCTGGTTCTCCCAGATTAGAGTCTGCACACTTAACCATTACACCAAACTGGCTCTCCTAATGGGATAACCTTAAAAATCAAAGGAGAAGAAACAAAAGTCTTAAAAGATGTTCCGTTCGAGGTGAGAAAGAGGAGGAAACAATATAGAAACCTGACATTATTTTTACAGAAAAACTCCACTCCCTGCAGATGGATTATCCCAGAAGGACTTATCTTCAACTTTAAAGAGAAAAAAGATGGACTCTGTTACAAAAGCAAAAGCATTTTTGGAACAGCACCAAAGTTCAGCAGAACAAAAAGGAAAAGCGGAGGACAAAAAAGCTACAGAAGATAATATTGAACATGGATCGAGAAGCAGTGGTAGCTCACTGAGTAGTTCTTCAGAAGGAACTCTGAATCAGAATTAGGAGCAGCAGTTCCTAAACCTCTCAAAATTAAGCTGACCCTTGATAAAAAACAAACATAGAGGAAAGAAAACCGATAAATAGCTTAACCCTGAATATATGATTTCTTTTCTACTGAAATACTAAGATGCACCCACTATGACTAATTATGCTTGTATTTGTTTGAACTAGTAATATTAATAGCTAATCTCCATTTCTTTAAAAAACTAAATAGGGAAAAAACAAGAAATTGATGTATAGACGGTTATATGATCCTTGCTAATTCTGTATTTTAGTTTAGAAGATCCCTTACCTTTATTCCTTATAGTTGGTAGACATTAAAAGCAATTACATTTTTTTAAAAAAAAGAACCTCTGTTACTCCTGTTTTGCTGCCTTTTGCTTCTTGAGCCTTGCAACTGCACACTGGACTCAACTGCTGATTCCTTCAAATGCACATACACAGCTATATACCTATTCCTGGGGGGAGGGGGGAGGAGAGTTTTTCCACAAACCAGAATTTTCATGCACACTTTAGGGTTTTTCTCTGTTAACAGGGAGGATTTCCTGCCCTGTACCTCCTCCATCCCCTGCAGGTCTACACATTCTTTTTCATGAACACAGTGATGGGTGGGGGTGGCCAAAGATAAAAGAACACTGTTTTTAACAGTACAAATTAGATGCAGGACACTTCGTAATTTAGTTGTGGCTTTACAAACCTCAAACACTCATATGCTTTATTTATTACAGAAGCCTTGTTGTGAAACACTCACCTGTTGAAGCAGCAGGTTCCTCAGGGGTTCTCCCATAGTGTGCCATTAGCTTAAGTTTGGTCTCCTGCTTTTTGTGTTTCTTGCCTACATAGTGCTGTTTCGCCATCAGTGGGTTATTGAAAATGGCGTGGCAGAGACTGCAGAATTTGTTTGGGTCAGAAGTGTTTTGGTTCTCTTCATTAGAGGACACAGTAGTGGGAGGTGCATTAGCAGCTTGTTTCTGAGCAGGAACAACAGCTGCAAAATTAATCCAAATATCAAGAGACAGAATTTTGGAGACAAACCAGAAGAATCAAAATAACAACTTATTAATAGGAAAGAAGTTTGCACTTAGAATTTTAACATTCTCAACATGCATACATGCACATGTACCCGTGCACATAAACAAGACTGCAGCTGACAAAAGCTTACAAAGAGGAAAAAAGGACTCTGCTGTAAGTTTTGCTGTGTTTGCCTAGGTTTGTTAATACTAGGGTCATCGAGGAAGCACAAGAGACCAGCATGCCTATCTCTCAATTGAAGTGATCATGAACTCCCTTAATGACCACAGCTACTTCAAAGAGCCCTGGACTATTCTAACCAAGGGGTTTTTCTTTGTTTGTTTGTTTTTAAACACAGTACTGCAAGAGACAAGTCTCGGCATCTTAATGATCATACCTTCTGCTTTAGGAGAATGCAGCTTCAGATTCTTGGCATGGGTCTTGCCTACGTAGTGAGAGTTAGCCACAACAGGTGAGGTAAAGGTCATAGTACAGATGGGACAGTATTTGTTCCTGTCTTCTCCATTGTTACCTTGCTGTTTACAAGAAAGAATAGAGGCTTACTGATTTTGAAGAGCCCGTGTTCAGAAAATGGAGCTGTACTGCAATTCCTTTATTCAACCTCACACACCATACCTCTCTGAACACTTGTTACACACATACCTTCTGAGCAGGGTGGGAGAGAACTAACCAAAGAAAACCATTATAGGCCGAAGGGCATGATAAATAACCCTGATCAGTAAATGACAGGAACAGTGAGTGAAAAGCAAATCCTTGCCTGTAAATTTCTCCTCAACTAATTTAATCAATCTACCACAGAGGGCTGGTTTAAAACAGCAAGGGGAAAAGTAAAATTACTCAAGTGTATACATTATATACAGCAAAATATAGTTAGCTTTCCTAGTAGGCGCTAGAATTACAAACAGGGCTCAAACTCTGAAAAAGTGAACTGTCAGTTTTTCAAATTAATTTAGCAGGAAAATGCACATTAACAATTGTGTGAATTTATTTCCAGTTTTTCTGAAGCCATTATTTTCTTTCCCTTCAAAAAACTGCCTTAATTTGGTTTTTGCCTGCTAGTTACGATGACCTGCTCTGTCCCCCCCCCCCCCAATTCCCCCTTCAAGGTGGCTGGCTACCAGAGACACAGTCTTTTCTGTTGTGGTGCCTTACCTTCTCACAGCTGTTTGCCAGGTGCCAAACTCACTACATTTTAGTATACATCAGCTGAAAGTGTTCTTATCTTCCTGGGCATTTGTAGGGAGTGAAATGATCGACTTTGCGTTTAGTTGCTTTAGCCTGCTTTCGTTTTGTTGGTTTTAACTGACTCTGGCTGACTTATTTACACCAGCTGACTTTTTAGCTGTGTTGTTTTTGTACTTGCTGTTCATGTAGTTCCTCTGCTCTAATGACATCATTTATCTGATCCTGTAATGCCTCTGCTTGATAGCTCATTTTATGCTGCTGATTTGCTTCGCATTTAATTTTTAGAAGGCACCTCTTGAATGTTTAAATTAAAAGAGTCAGATAAAGACATTTTAAGACAAATATAACAAGTATTTGATAATATGTTTTAACGGTTCACCACAAAAGAACAGGTCATGTTTCAGACTAGTATTGCAAAAATGCCTGATACTAGAAATCCCCTGAAGAATTACTGCACATTCCAAGAAGCGTACACACCAAGACTTCTAGTGCATGGAAGTCTTTTGCTTGTGATCCTTGGATTTTTTAAAAATCTGCTCTGCATTACCTGCTTTGTGTCCAATTTTATTTTCTTGCTTTGGCTGAGCTCTTCCTCACCATGGATAGATGTGCACCGCCGAACTTTGCTTGCTTGTTTCTTACTCTGGAAAAATTAGAAGAGAAAACCAAGGAAAGCATATCAGGAGGCCTCCATAATTAGTGTTAAGTTTCAGCAGCTGCCCATAGCTTGAAACATACCTGATCCTGAGCAAGCTCCTGAGACTCAGAGATGCACTGGGTGTCAGTGAAGATGTGGCTGTTTTCTTTTATCAGAGGATCCACTGCACGGAAAAAGGAAAAAACAAGAACATACATATTGATATAGATCTTGGAAAGTATACAGATTAACAAATTTGTTGCGGGGTTATGAAGCCCAGGACTATTCCTGGGTCCCCTCAATTCCCCTGAGTTCTTTTATTGGTTGAGTGGAGACTGGCAAGGGGCTGAATCAAGTATAGAGTGAAACAATGGTTCTAAAACAAAACTAGTTTATTCCAGTATAAGTTTTTAAGACAGAAAGCACTTCATCAATTATAATTCTTTAAAACAGAATACACAGCATTTAAATATTCCACATATACTGTAGAAGATTGTATACTTGCTATCTGATAATGATGCATATGTATCTTATAGAGTCTCTCTGTTTGCCTTTGCAGCAAAGAAGTTACGATCTGAGAGGGTAGTGTTGGGGGCGGTTCCTTGAAACTGTAGTTTATTAAGTTTTAACCTGTTTTAATCTCTTAAGTGTACATTTCTATATTTTAGTTTTATGGTTATATTTATTAATGTAATTCATGGTTCTTTAAACTTGTAATGGCCAATGGCTATATACAATAAAATACTTTTAATAGATTTTTAAATTGCATTTTCACTACATACTACATAGGGCAGGGAACATGGAAAGACTAACTAAAACATCCGGCTAAACAGGGATCTGATACGACAAAAACGGCTTATTTCAACATTTCCCTTAGCTTTAACATTCTAGAAGATGAAGAGTAAGATTAACTGTTTCAGATGTATTCCAGTACAAACAATATTAGCCAAATAAATGTATTCTGGTACATTAAACTAAATAGTATTGAACTTTCAGAGCTGATTCATTTTTAGTTCTTTTCCCCCTTAGGCTTATCTATATCATAGTCCCATCTGACTTTAAGGAGTTTCGGGGCGGCTTCTCCCATATCAGATTCAGAGTCTTCTCCTGAGGAATTGCCCGGTGTACTGCTACTACTTCCTGATCCACTTCTTCCTTGCTGTCCTCCACTTTTCCTTTCTCTTTCTCTGTTTTTTGATGCTGCTCCAAAAATGCTTTAGCTTTTGCAACAGAGTCTATTTTTTCTTTTTTCTCTTTGAAGTTGAAGATAAGACCCTCTGGTAAAATCCATCTGTAGGTAGTGGAGTTTTTCTGTTAAAAAGTTGTCAATTTTTTATATTGTTGTCTCTTCTTTCTTATCTCAAATGGAATGTCCTTTAAAATTCTCATTTCTTCGCCTTTGATTTTTATAGTAATCCTGTTGGTTGCTTTAAGTGTAACATCTCTGGTAGACCTCTTGGAGAATTTCACAAATATTTCACCAGGTAGTTTATTTTTCTTGATGTAGTCTGGATAAGTCCGGTAGACCACATCCATTTCGCTTTGTATAAATTCCGCTTTAATGTCTACTACCGGTGCCAGGGCATCACTTAAAATCTCCTTGAGGTTTTCTCCTTTTTGTTCCGGGATACCTTGAAATCTAAGGATATATGACGATTTTTCCATTTGTAGTTGTAACAGCTGTTGTTTATCAGAGACTTTCTCTTTTTCCACTGCCTCCAGTCTCTGATTCAACGCTTTTGTCTTAGCATCAACTTTGGATTTTGCTGTATTCTCTGTTTTTATATTGATTTCTTTTAGCTGTTTTTGGAGAGTCTCAAAATTGTTAAGATGGGTCATCTGGTCCAGTAGAGGGTGCAATGCAGTGGTTAACATGTTTGGAATGTCTATGGTTGCTTCCGGTTTGGAAGCCGATGCTGCTGAGCTAGCAGTCCCTGAAGGAGAAGGTCTCACTTTCGGCGCCATTTTTTCAGCCCGGTGGGGGATTGTTTACATTAGCAGAAAATTCAAAGAAGATCTTGCTCTTTAACCAGTCTGCACTCTATTTGTGCTACACGATGTTTTCCAACCAGCTTTCCCCCCTCTGCCTCTTAAAGTTGCTCCTTATTTCTCCCAGGATGAGCTCAGCTCAGCTCCCTCCGCTTTGGGGGGAAGCTGTCCGCTTAGGTTTTTGTCTGATTTAAAGGCACATGGACTCACGCTTCATCAGCTGCTTGCTTCAATAAGGTAGGGAAGGCTTTGCGCTAGATCTCCTTTCGCTTGTCCCGGTATGCGTCTCAGTCACCATTGCAAAGAGGAGCCTCAATCCCCCGGCCGTGGCCTCAGGAGTAGCACCTCTTGCACCCCAGGCTATGAGCCCCCTCCGAGGGCTCTGGGGGGGGACTGGAATAATCCAGTACCCCTCCCAGCCACTACGATCATGGGTTGCATTTATCGGAGCTCGATGAAATACACCCATCAGCGATTCGCCAAAACTGGAAGCTCATATATAATATTTATTTATTTAATTGCATTTATACCCCGCCCTCCCAGTCAATAAACTATTGACTGACTGATACTCAGCATACAATAATTTCATAAAACCCCAATACTTGAATTAGTGCACTTGCATGAAACTCAGAGTGCTCTGGACAGGTCACCAAGATCTCACAAGGAGCTATTAATGGCTAGCGCAAAGGAGACAAATCTTTAACAATTTATACCCCCTGGTCCCATAGGTTCAATTAAAATGGCTGACGTAAAGCTAATGTGATTTCAACAAAAGAATATCTCTAGTACAAGTTTACCCTGACCTCATACCATAGATAGGAAAGGATGTTATGTGACAAACAGAGATACAGATACCATATCAAGCATCATTCTAAGAATCCAGGCACCATCAGCAGATAATCGTGTTGAATTTATTTTTGACCGCATGGGAAGTACAGTGCATAGCTGTGATCCTGTTTTAGCAAGCATTATTGGTAGGTCATGTAATACAGATCTTCACCCATCAAAAAAGTACCGTGGAGAACCACAGGTGCTGGGGAACAAAAGGGCACAAAGGAAGCTACCAACGTTAGCTTACAAGACTTACATATTGACTATATTGCAAAGATCTATTAGCATTAATTCAGACCAATGGTATTTAGACAGTAACTCAGGCCCATATTAATAAATTCCACTACAGAACTATCTCCCTAAGGATCTTTGCCAGCATAACTGTCACTGGTAGCTTCAAAGAGTGGTTTTATATAGACCTTGTGCCAAGTACATGATTTCAGAGTTTCTCCATGACAATTCTAATTTCTAAATCAGGGAGAAGTAAACAAAATACATTTGTGAGTAAAGACAAAAAAATTATATTGTAATCAAAAACTTTCATGAGTGCAGAAAAACGAAGCATCCAGCAGGAGGCCAGTAAAGTAATGCAATGTCTAACATTTTCTTGGTATGCTGGAGAACATTCTTTCCCTCTGGGGTTGAACTATAGGATTTAATAACTTAAGCCTCTTCCACTTTTCTAAATAAAAGACAGACCAAAGAAAAAACGTACAGGAGCAAAAATAATAATTAAAAAATTCACATGTCAGGAGTAGGGATGGGCAGAAACCTCGTCACAAGCCTAATTTTGTGACAAACATCGCCCGTTTGTGGTTTGCAAACCTCCACACCAGTTTGGTGTAGAGAGCCAGTTTGGTGTAGTGGTTAAGTGTGCGGACTCTAATCTGGGAGAACCGGGTTTGAGTCCCCACTCCTCCACTTGCACCTGCTGATGTGACCTTGGGTCAGTCACAAGCTCTGGCACAGCTGTCCTTGAAAAAGAGCAGTTTGTGTCTGAGTTCTCTCAGCCCCACCCACCTCACAGGGTGTCTGTTGTGGGATGGGGAAGGGAAAGGAGTTTGTAAGCCGCTCTGAGACTCCAAGTGAAGGACGGGGTATAAATCCAATCTCTTCTTCTTCTTCTTTTCTTCCATGTAATTTTGGAGGTTCATGGGGCTCGTGGTGGGAAGCAGGGGGTGATCCCTGAAATGGCTTGCATCCCTTTAAATGGCTTTTGCAAGATGGGGGGGGGGCATTCTGCTGGCCTCGGGGAGCCGCCCCCAGCAGAAAGGAGGAAGGGTAAGACCTCAGATTTTCAACGGAACCTCATAAACTGAATGGGGATGAACCTCCATTTTCCCAGTTCGTGCCCATCCTACTCCTACTCAGGAGTCCTTTGTAGATAAACAATTTCAATTAATGATTAAATTTATAAATAGCATAATTAGTTCAACACAGAATACACAGAAAGGTTCAATATATCTTCCTAGAATTGATCCATGTCCATTTTAAACGCAATGCCAATGCTTTCATTAACCTTCAACCGAATAGTCAATTGGCTAATGGAAGTCTATTTGCAACAGATGCACAAACAGGATATCAGGCATTCTCTAGGTCCCAAATGGGCAATATCTAGCACCGCACATAGGGTTGGTTCCAGACTAAATGGAGTAATTTCTCACCAGTTCCTGGTGCAGACTTCTGATTTACCACCAGGGGTCATTTCCTGCGGGAGCGCACAGGAGCGGAGCTCCGGCAGTAAGGAGCCCAGGGGCAGGCACATGCAACAAGCCCCGCCCCCTGTTCCCAGCAGCCCTGTCGGGCCACGAGGAGCAAGAAGCAGCCACGTAAGTCGCAGAGCCCCCCTGCCCACCTTCAGGTACAAGCTCTCCCTCCTCTGTGTCATGGCAGGGCCAGGGAGCGTGGGTTAAACAAGTCAAGTCCAAAGCCAGTCCGAGGTTCAGCCAATAGTTCAAACAGCACAGAGATTTAAACAAGTCCAAAACAGTTCACAAAGCCAGCGTCAAACATACCATACGTCATAGTCCATAAATCAAGTCAAGCCAGAGTATCGCAGAGCCGAAGTCGTGGTCAAACAATGCCGAGGGTCAGGGAGCCGGAGTTCAGAAGCAGAGTAACAAACGGTCAAGGTTTCAAAGAGTCCGGAGCAAGATTGCACAGAGCGTCTGGTCCTGTCAACTGAAGTTGCCAGTAGGGATGTGCATTTCGGGATCCCGAACCGAAAAAAAAGCCGAAAATAACGATTTTCGGCTTTTTTCGGCTTTTGGGATCCCGAATTAGCAATTTATGAGCTTGTCCGAATCCCGAAAAAAATTCCCGAAAAATTCGGGTCCATTATAACCAATGGGGCCATTGAAGTCAATGGCAAAAATCCTCTTGGAACTTTGCGGGGGGCTGGAGGGGAGGGGGTTTGGGGTAGAGGCTCCAAACTTGGAGCGTGCTTACTGGAACCTCTCCCCAACATACCCACCAAGTTTCAAGACGATTGGACCAGGGGGTACAATTTTATGGGCCCCCAAACAGGTTGCCCCCAGATCAGCTTGCTGCAGTTTATTCGCGGTTTGCCGCCGAAATTCGGCGGCAATTCGGCAACATTGTATCCTATGGACCTTGGAGTGGGTAAGCTCCAAACTTGGAGGGTGGTTACTAGAACCTCTCCCCTACATACCCACCAAGTTTCATGAAGATTGGACCAGGGGGTCCAATTCTATGGGCCCCCAAACAGGTTGCCCCCATCCCATTGTTCTCTATGGTGGGAAAAAAATTACGTTTTTCCCCACCATAGAGATCAATGGAGGGATGGGGGCAAACTGTTTTGGACAGCATGTTTGCAAACTTTTGCCAGACCAGCCAGCCCCAGCCACACTGCAGCAGAGAAGAACCATACAAGTGCCCCCCCACAACCTGTGCCGCCAAACTGGGTGCCCAAAACCCCAAAACCAACACAACTTGGCTCAAACCAAAGAATCTCTCTACAGCAGCAGCACTGAGGTAGCATGTCTGTCCATTGCCAATGCCAGCCAGACAGGCCCAGCAGCAGGACCAGAGCAATCTGCCCCCCCCACAACCTGTGCCAAGGTGCAACCAATCAGTGCCCAGACCAACTTGGTGCAAACCAGAGAATTTCTGCAGACAGCAGCAGCAGCCCACAGACTGAGGGAGCAAGCAAGTGCATGCCAGCCAGGCCCCAGCATTGCAACAGAAGAACAAGAGCAATCTGCCACCTGTGCCAGGCCAGCCAGGTTGCCATGCCAGTCAGTGCCCCAAAACCAGAACTAGGTCAAACCAGAGAATCTCTCCAGACTGCACTGGAGCGGCAGCACACAGGCTGAGGGAGCATGTATGTGCATCGCCAATGCCAATGCCAGCCAGCCAGGCCCAGCAGCAGAACCAGTCCACCACAAGTGTGCCAATGTGCCAGTGCCCAAAAAACCCCAAAAGCAAAACAATCTCTCCCCTCTGCAGTGGCAGCGGCCTACATAGGGGAGCATGTTTGCTAATGGCAGCCATGCCCAGCTGCAGAACCAGAGCAATCTCAACTTCCCCCCAACAACCTCTGTGCCAGTCACCCAACTTACTGGACTCAGTCCAAACCTGAGGATTTCTGCAGTATAAATGAAGGGGGGGGCAGGCAGGGCCTGTGCAAGTGACGTGAGCAATCACTAGGGGTGTGCGTGCGAATCCCCACTCAGCGCACCTGAAGAGAGGCAAAGGGAGGCCAGAGGAACCCAGATGCCCCCAAATTAGAGTGGCTGCCAACTCTCCAGGTGGTGCCCAAAGATTGAGATAGGATGATTCCCAGGTTGGGGAATCATCCAGAGGGGTCCCACGTATGCTACCTCTAGGAAGGTGGCAGCAAGGAAGTAAGATAGCTCCACCCCCACCGGGCAGGGGCAGGCAGGCAAAAACATCCCGAGCCACACAGCGGCTGGCTTGTGGGTCTCCCCGCCCCGTTCCCAGCAATGCAGGAGGTTTTGGGCAAATTGTTGAGAGTGGGGGGTTGGTCAATGGTAACAATCCTTTTTTAGCCTGTGGCCAGTGGCCACCTTTGGATTTCCAAAGCGGAGCGGACTAGTAGTCATCTCTCCTTACAGTCTCTCCTGGCCATGGAGCAGGCGGGCTGGGTGTGGTTGGGGGAGGGGCGTGCAGTGCACAGGTTCTGCTGCTGTCCCCTGCCCTGAACAGGGGACCAAGCCCGACTCCCAAGTTCCCAACTCCTTTTCAGCCTCTCGGCAGCCCACCTTTGGATTTCCAAAGCAGGCTAGGCAAATAGCGCTTCTGGTCATGGAGGAGGGGCCTCTGGGCCTCTGGGGTTGTAAGGGAGACGTCTCTGTGTGAATCTCCTGCATTGCTGGGCACAGAGGTTGATGGGGGGAAGTTGAGATTGCTCTGGTTCTGCAGCTGGGCATGGCTGCGATTAGCAAACATGCTCCCCTATGTAGGCCGCTGCCACTGCAGAGGGGAGAGATTGTTTTGCTTTTGGGGTTTTTTGGGCACTGGCACATTGGCACACTTGTGGTGGACTGGTTCTGCTGCTGGGCCTGGCTGGCTGGCATTGGCATTGGCGATGCACATACATGCTCCCTCAGCCTGTGTGCTGCCGCTCCAGTGCAGTCTGGAGAGATTCTCTGGTTTGACCTAGTTCTGGTTTTGGGGCACTGACTGGCATGGCAACCTGGCTGGCCTGGCACAGGTGGCAGATTGCTCTGGTTCTTCTGCTGCTGGGCCTGGCTGGCTGGCATGCACTTGCTCCCTCAGTCTGTAGTGGCTGCTGCTGCTGTCTGGAGAGATTCTCTGGTTTGACCTAGTTCTGGTTTTGGGGCACTGACTGGCAATTGGCAACCTGGCTGGCCTGGCACAGGTGGCAGATTGCTCTGGTTCTTCTGCTGCTGGGGCCTGGCTGGCATGCACTTGCTCCCTGTAGTGGGCTAGTGGCTGCTGCTGCTGTCTTGAAAGATTCTCTGGTTTGACCTAGTTCTGGTTTTGGGGCACTGACTGGCAATTGGCAACCTGGCTGGCCTGGCACAGGTGGCAGATTGCTCTGGTTGTTTCTTCTGCTGGGCCTGTCTGGCACAATGCACATGCTAGTGCTGCTGCTACTGTAGAGAGATTCTTTGGTTTGAGCTAAGTTGTAGTTTTGGGGTTTTGGGCACCCAGTTTGGTAGCGCAGGTGGGGGGGCACTTGTATGGTTCTGCTGCAGTGTGGCTGGCTGGTCTGGCAATGTACAGTTTGAAATTGCAACACGCAGCACACTCCCCCAAACAGTTTGCCCCCATCCCTCCATTGTTCTCTATGGTGGGAAAAAAATTACATTTTTTCCCACCATAGAGAACAATGGGATGGGGGCAACCTGTTTGGGTATAGATATTCGGGTTTTTTCGGGTTTCCCGAAAAAATTCGGGTCCAATAAACCCGAATCCGAATTTTACCGAATTTTTTTTTTTTGCACATCCCTAGTTGCCAGTACAAATTGCTTCAAGCAGCAGGTTTGTTGATATAGTGTGCTGACTCATTAACTTGTTATCTTCGTGGAGCAAGGTCGGGCCGCTGTTAAAACTCAGGGCTGAATGAGCGTCTTCCGCGCATGCGTGCAGCCTTGCGTCTCTCATTCAGCTCCTGTCGTCGTTGACTCCTGAGCCGGTTCACAGGTGGGGGGGGGAGTCGGGTGGTGATCTGCTTGAGTCAAGCAGAGCCTGATCCAGCGCAGGTGTCTCCTGGGAGGTTCCATCCTCCTCAAGACTTACAGTGTCTTCTGTTAAAGGAGTCAGTTCTTGGCTGTTAGGCTCTGCCTCTGTGGTCACATCAGGGGCTTGTGGTGCCAAGTCCCCTTGTTCCTGGCTGTCAGATGCTACATCAGGAGCAGGCATGACACTCTGTGAGGGCAGTTCTGCGCGTCCCCCCCCCCCCAATAGCTAGCAATCCCAAACACTCCAGTGGATCCTGAGCGGTGGGTGTTGCCTTCTGACACACTTCTGGTGATGTCAGGGGGTGTGGTATATGCAAATAAGTTATGCTAATGAGCTCCTGCACATCTTTTTATACAAAATGACCCATTTACCACCAATGCTATCCATGAGGGTGCCCTGCTGCCCTGCCCCCCAAAAACAGCATCTTGAAGAGATGTGGGCTGCAGTGGGGGGAAAGGCAGGAAAGTTCTCTTCCACTGACAGAAATGCCTCGGGGAGGGTGGACCCAACTCATAGTTTTAAGAAAGAAGGGTCATTTTTTGATCAGTAGTTTATTCAGCATGCATACATTTTTTTTTTGCCATCAAGCCACAGCTGACTTATGGTGACCCAATAGGATTTTCAAGGCAAGAGACATTCAAAGGTGGTTTGCCACTGCCTGTCTCTGTGTAGTATTCCTTGGTGGTCTCCCATCCAAATATAATGACCAGGGCCTACCCTGGTTGGCTTCTGAGATATGACGAGATCGGGCTAGCATGGGCTATCCAGGTCAGGGCATATATAATAAACTAATAATCTCGCAAACAAGAAGCTGCTGTTTACACAGTGATTAAGCAAGCTGGAAAAGTGGGCAGAAAATCTCAGCCACGACTGATCTGTAATTGTCTTCAAAGCACATTCCGTGCATTAATGTTATGAACTCCAGAAAAATCACTATATTGACAGACAAATGGCATTTCAAATACAACCATTAGGCAAGTCAGAAAGAATCTCATTTGAATTATGTTTATGCTGTGATAAGTAATGTCAAGATGTTCAAAACACACTCTCATACAACACGGAACGATCACTAACAACATTGGTAATTGGTGGTAAAAGCCCATCAGAGAGAACACAGCCAGAAAACTACAATACCCACCAATAAAGTAAAGAAGTAGACTGACAATATCAGAGAGATATTCAAGCAAAGACTTCTACAGGATTGGCCCCAAAGGCAGAAAGTCACTTATCTACAAGACCACCACTCCAATGTGTTTTTGGCACTATTCCACACGGGTTTTTGAAGCTTTGATGCTCCTTGGAGCTGTGAAGTGCTTTGGATTTTAATGATAAGCTCAAATATAGAATTATCAAAGGAAGACTTCATGAACTATACTGATGAAGAAATGAAACACCTAAGACTACCTGGGATCTGTGTTAGTAGTAGTTCAATTTAAAGAGTTTAAGGATTGCCACACCTATGTGGACATATTGTGGAGTTGTAAGCCTTGCCAAGCTCATTTAGGCATTTAGTGGATGTTCCACGGCTTTTGAAAATATTGGTCCGGTTCAAGATCTTTCATACCACTGTTTAAAAAGGACCTTTTTTCACTTCGGTGACTTTGTAAATACACTCCCCAGTAATTTATGAGCTTTCTATGTTGTGATTGGTTTATGTTACTGTATTTTTTCACTGGGTATGTATGAAACAATAGAAAACTGGATATTAGAATGCTTATGAATATTTCATAATACAAAAAAAACCACTTAGACTTGTTATTCAAATATTTTTTATTTAAAAAGCATACAGCTTTTAAATTAGGCTATTAGATTAGAATGACAAAACCTCAGACAGTGACTCTCAAACTTCTGTATCTTATGTCCAACCAATCATTCTATCAAAGAACGTAGGTCCACCCTAATAGAAATGAAGAGCCCGCTTTTTCAAGAAGGATCTACGTTTACAAGTATTCTGTTATTATCAGTAGCATGTCAGAAAGTCAAAGATGGATAATCTGTGACAGGAAGAGTTGGTGCATCATACTTGCAAGGTGGACATGGGGATTGAGGGAGAGCTTAGTAATAGTTGTGACACTGGGGGGTTGGGAGCCCACATGTATAAAAGCCACACACACCAACGGCTGTACTGGGGGTGTGTGTGGGAGGGGGACTCCATGAGCACCACTAGAGGGGGGCAATTCTGCCTGCTCCTCCCTCCTCACTGCAGCCCCTTATGATGTGTGGTTTTTACTCACAGGGGTCCTCCAACTCCTGGCAGTGCCTCTTCAGCAATCATAGGAGGCTGCACTGAGGAGGCAGAAAAAATCTGCTTCTGCAAATGCTTCAAAATAGTGCTGCCAAGGTTCCAATTCTTATTTTTTAAAGAGACACAAGAAAAGGTTAAAAATTCAAAATAAACAAACTTATCAATTAACAGCACTAATTTCAACAGAATGATCATAGTGCCAGAAGAACTCACAAGGGAATCAATTCAGCCATCACCAAACAGCCTCAACAGAATAACAACTTTGGTGGGTCTCTCTGGGAGGCTAGAAGCAAGGGGGCAAGAATATGCATGTAAGCATATACAGTGATTTATATAATCCAAAAAGGGAACTCTAAATAAGAATCACAAAAAAGATCATTGATTGTCCCACTGAGCCTATGAACTATATCAGTTTACTGTATCAGCCCATAGAACAGTTTCCACTGTAGCAAATAAGCAGCTTTGCTCTTTGATTCATATCCTTCCCAGTGCAGTTTGCAGGTGTCTTTACAATGGATAAAGATGTCCACTAGAAATTGCTCTTCCATACTGTCATCTTGCTCTTTAACTTGAGAAATGCATGTATTGGAAATACTGTTGGAGATATTGCCTATACTAGAGTAGTTAAGATGCACTCTCTGTCTAAATGCAGCAGAAGTTATTTCCATTTAATTAAATGGATGTGCTTAGTTCTTCCTTCTCCAATCTGCCATGCAGGTCAATATCTATATATCTAATAGCCAAGGAGCCCCCTGCAGTCGGATATCTAAATCTGCACATCGGGGGCACCTGGGGGGGCAGGGAGATTTTCCTGCACATTTGGGGCAATTCCCAGATGTGCAGAAAATTCTAAAAACTGTAAAAAAACTATAGAGGGGATACTTAAATCCCCCCAAAAGTAAAGGAGTGAAGGCTTTGTTGCCGCCGCTGCCACAGGGGACGGAAGAAGGCTTGGCAGGCTGGCCTTGTCGCTGCTGGGGAGGGAAGCTTGGTGGGCCAGCCTCGCTGCCGGCAAGGAGGGAGAAGGCTTGGCGGGCAGGCCTCGCTGCCACTGGAGAGAGCAGGGAGAAATCTTGGCGGGCGGGCCTCACTGTCGCCAGGGAGGGGGTAGAAGGAGAAAGCTTGGCGGGCCGGCCTTGCTGCCGCCGCTGCCAGGGAGGGGAGAGGGAGAAAGTTTGGTGGGCTGGCTTCGCCGCTGCCAGGGGGGGAGAAAGCTTGGTGGGCTGGCCTCGCCGCCGCTACTGGGGGGGGGAGGGGAGATGGGAGAAGGCTGGGCTCACCTGCTGCCATGTATTGCGGGTCCCGCCTCTTGTCTATATATCTAATAGCCAAGTTGCCCCCTCCATGCGGATATCTAAATCCGCACATCGGGGGCACTTGGGGGGGCAGAGAGATTTTCCTGCACACTTGGAGCAGTCCCCAGGTGTGCAGAAAAATCTAAAAAGTTGAAAAAATATACAGTGGATACTTAAATCCCCCGTAAAGGAAAAGAGCGTCCCCTGCTCATGCGCAGAAAACGCTCAGGCTCCATCGCCGGTGCCGGGGGAGCGTGAGAAGGCTCGGAGCTGGGGGGGGAGATCGGCGGGCCCTCAGGCCTTACCGCTGGAGCTGGGGGGGGGAA
This sequence comes from Gekko japonicus, assembly GCF_001447785.1. Classification (NCBI taxonomy): domain Eukaryota; kingdom Metazoa; phylum Chordata; class Lepidosauria; order Squamata; family Gekkonidae; genus Gekko; species Gekko japonicus. The sequence continues at coordinate 1,162,063 of NW_015167060.1, forward strand.
GCTTACCTGTGGCCGCTTCCTCCTCTCCTGCTTCCCACCCCCCCGCGACTATTGCGGGTCCCTTTTCTTGTTGTCCTCTAAATGGCTCTTTTCACCACTGAATTTCTTCATGTTACAGTTTAAGTGAGTAAAGGATAAAATACTGTACTTGCAGTGGGCCAGCATCTACCTCTGTTATTGCTGCCCCCAGAAAACTGTAGAGACAGCATGAATGGGCCTGCGATCTGTCATTGTTGTTGTTGTTCAGTCGCACAGTCGAGTCCGACTCTTCACAACCCCATGGACCACATCACGCGAGGCCCTCCTGTCTTCCGTCATGCCCCGGCATCTGCTCAATTTTATGTTTGTTACATCGATAACACTGTCTAACCATCTCATCCTTTGCCGTCCCCATCTTCTTTGACCTTCAATCTTTCCCAGCATCAGGGTCTTCTCCAGTGAGTGCTCCCTTCTCATTTGGTGGCCAAAGTATTTGAGCTTCAGTTTCATTATCTGGCCTTCCAGGGAACAGTCAGGGTTGATTTCTTTTACGATTCACTGATTTGATCTTCTTGCAGGCCAAGGGACTCTCAAGAGTCTTCTCCATCACGATAGTTCAAAAGACTCTATTCTTCGGCGCTCGGCCTTCCTTATAGTCCAACTCTCGCAGCCATACATGACTACTGGGAATACCATTGCTTTGACTATACGGACTTTTGTTGGCAGGGTGATGTCTGTACTTTTTATTATGCTGTCTAGGTTTGCCATCGCTTTCCTCCCAAGGAGCAGGCATCTTTTAATTTCATGGCTGCAGCCACCGTCTGCAGTGATATTGGATCCCAGGAATGTGAGGGCTGTCTCTGTTTCCATGACTTCTCCTTCTATTTGCCAAGGAGTGATGGGGCCGGATGGCATGATCTTAGTTCTTTTGATGTTGAGTTTCAAGCCAACTTTTGCGCTTTCCTCTTTCACCCTTAGCAAGAGGCTTGTTAGGTCCTCTTCACTTTCTGCCATTTGCATATTTGTGGTTGCTGATGTTTTCCCCGGCAATCTTAATTCAAGTTTATAATTCATCCAGGCCAGCCTTTCGCATGATGTACTCTCCATATAAATTAAATAAGCAGGGTGATAATATACATCCTTGTCATACTCCTATTCCTATGCTAAACCGATCAGTTCTCCCATATCCAGTTCTAACTGTTGCTTCTTGATCCTTATACAGGTTTCTCAAGAGACATGTGAGTTGGTCTGGTACTCCCATCTGTTTAAGGACTTGCCATAGTTTGTTGTGATCCACACAATCAAAGGCTTGAGCGCAATCAATGAAACAGAAGTAGATGTTTTTCTGCTACTCCCTTGCTTTCTCCATAATCCAGCAAATGTTGGCAGTTTGATCTCTAGTTCCTCTACCTCTTTGAGACCCAGCTTGTACTTCTTGCAGTTCTCTATCCATGTACTGCTGAAGCCTAGCTTGTAGGATCTTGAGCATGACCTTGCTAGCGTGTGAAATGAGTGCAACTGCGCGACAGTTTGAACATTCCTATTGAGTGCAGCACTTTAACAGCATCATCTTTTAAGACATTGAATAGCTCAGCTGGGATACCATTGCCTCTGCTAGCTTTGTTGTTAGTAATGCTTTCTAAAGCCCATTTGACTTCGCACTCCAGGATGTCTGGCTCAATGTCAGTGATTACACCATCATGGTTGTCAAGACACTGAAGTCTTTCTAGTATAGTTCTGTGTATTCTTGCCATCTCTTCCTAATTTCTTCTGCTTCTGTTAGGTCCCTACCGTTTTTGTCCTTTATCATGGCCAGCTTTCCATGGAACGTTCTCTTGATTTCTCCAATTTTCTTGAAGAGATCTTTGTCCTTAGATCTGTCGTAATTACTATAAATTTTGCTAAGAGGTGCGATCTTCAGATAGTTAAATGGAACAGTACTGGAAGCATTTTCAAGTCATCACAAAAAGGAATTTATTGAAGATGTCACATCTCTTGAGATGGATTTTACTACAAATAACACAAGCTATTTTCTGTATACTTGACCACATATACAACTGCATAATAATTTAAAAAGCAAGCTTCAAATGTGACTGCATTCACTACATCTCTTTCCAAAAGGTCATATGGCTGAATGTGGCAGCAACAGAAGAGTTTGTTTTAAAAAAAGAAGTTTAAGAACACTATAAAAAGTCATGTTTCCTTAGGATCCCAAATGAGTTGCCCATGTATAATGTTTCCTACAGTGAAGAAAAACGGTGAATAGCAAGAATGCTGTCCAAGAACAGAAAACTGCATTAAAATAGCCTTAATAGGCTAGGATGCCCTTTTACTCCGCTATGCAGAACATTGTTTATACACTTTTTTTTTAATGGGCTCACAAAAACTTAACAGTTCAATGAAATTGCCTGTGAGCAAGCATAAAACCATAGCCTCTAAGTGCCATACCTCTATTCAGTTTTAGTATCTTGCATAAATTACAAGCACTGGCATATGGGCTGAACCGTAGAGGCACACTGACAAGAGAATATCATTCAATTCTAACAGTATTGGGTTCACAACATGACAGCAATAGCATTGGAACACAAAAGTTAGCACTGCCCCTTCACATTTCCTTATGCAGCAGGCATATGCCAGTGCTCAGAGCCCAACCCTTTAATGCAACATACAAGTTACCAGTTTCATTCCCCAAGTGGTGACAGACAATTGCACTTCGATCAGCATCAGAACGATAATGAATGGCGGAGAGGGCAAGGCACTATAACCTGGACACCCCACCGCCTGTTTTCTTTTCTTTTTTTTAGAAGAACATTCTTAGGAGGTGCAAATGAGCTGTGGCCAACATCCAAGCGCCAATCTGCCATCAGAGGCAGAGCAGTGCCTAGCTGCTCCTCTTGCTCGGCCTTTCAGACATTAAACGCCTCTCAACCTGGGAGGAGGAGCTAAAACCCTCACACAGCAATGAATTCTCGCGCTGGGGATGGGTCGAGAGAGGGAAGCTAGGATTTGCTTGTTTTACTGGACACTGTTTTGAGCAACGAGGAACAACGCTTTTATAACAGAGCGGTGGCTCAAGTGGTTAAGACGCTGAACTGCAGGCTGTGGAAGGTCAGTAGTTCAGCAGTTCAAGACCCAAGTTGCCGCATGATGGAGTGAGCTCCCGTCTCTAGTTCCAGCTCCTGCCAACCTAGCAGTTTGAAAGCAAAAAATTGCAGGCATCTAAATAGGTACCACTTCAGTGGGTAGGTAACAGCGTTCTGTGCACCTTGGTGTTTAGTCATGCTGGCCACATGACCACGGAAATGTCTTCGGACAGCGCTGGTTCTTCGGCTTTGAAAAGGAGATGAGCACCGCAACCCTAGAGTTGGACTTGACTGGCTTTCGAGCAAGGGAACCTTTACCTTTTACATTGAAAAGAAACACCACGTGTTCAGCTGTGCCATTAGCTACGGATCCTATGCTACCGCGTGAAGCAAACCGGGAGAGGTTCATTCATCACACCGATAAGACGTGGTCAGCGACGACTAAGGAGCGCCGAGATCTTATCGTAAAACCTTTCTCCCAAGGGTCTCACTCGGACAGGGGACGGAGGAAGCAAGGCGAATCAAAGGATCGGGTGCAACGTTGGTGAAGTGGCCGGGGGAGGAGCCAGTCCCCGTCCTCCAGAACCAGAGCCGTGGGGAGAAAGAGGCGGGTGGGCAGGAACGACGGACGGTCCCAACAACCACACGTGAAAAGAGGGGAGGGACCAACAGGCCCCTTACACTCCAGGTGCGCCCACTAAAGGGAGCCGGCGGCAAATCAACCACAGGAGGACAAGTACCTTGCCCCGCGAGACTACCAAGGCGACTCAGCCTCACCTGCCTCCTTTCCCACCGGCAAAGCTAACGCGTCCCCGTTGCTACCCGGTTCCTCCGCCATTTTGTCCCAGCGTCGCCGCCCCCGAGGTACCCGCTTTCTCCCAGAGCTCCGAGATATCGCGAGAAGTCCTGGCTTCAAAGGCACATATCGCGAGAGTCTCCCTCGTAAACCGCGGGAACAGGAAAGCTCGGGACAGAGGGCTAATTCTTTGCACTCCCGCGAGAGTCGGTTTTCGATCGATTTTGAAAGGGAGTCATATGACCCATTTCGACCCTCCTGAAGAGCCATTTTTTATACGGGCAAGCGGGGGGGTGGGGGGCAGGGAATAGTTCATGAGTCGTCTACGGGTAACGGGCGTCTTCAGTCTCATCGAAGGCGTTTCAATTAGAGCTCCCTTCAGAATTTTTACACAGGTTCTCTAGTAATGTGTGCGGTAATTGTATCCTGCTATTAATCGAGCGGCACCTTCATCATAACTAACATTTACTCCAGTATGAGCTTTCCCGAGACAGAAAACGCTTTACGCTTCCCCCTCCCCCCTCCGATTTACTATGCCAGGAATTCCTCGTGTAATTCCCATCTCCTGTACACTACAACAGCAGCTTTGCAAACCCTGTGTCCGTCCGACGCGGACCGAAGGGACCCAGTTTAGATTCCCATTCATGCATGGAACTCACCGGGCGACCTGGATCTGTCACTTCTTTCTGAACCTTTCTGAATCTCCACAGCAATGCTCTCTCTCTCTAAGTGGTGGACTCTTGTGAGAAAAATTCTACTTTGTGAGCTACTGGCATTAAAGTTGTGAGCGAGCGATTTGGCTACTGCATAAATTAGTTTGCTTTGGAGCCATCCTTCCTGAGCTAAGACAAAAAATGTGTGAGCTGGAGGCTAAAAATCTGTGAGTTAGCTCACACTAATTCAGCTTAGAGGGAACACTGCTCCAGAGGACAAAGTTTGAGTCCAGTGGTACCTTTAAGACTAACAAAAGTTTAATTCTAGGTATAATGAAAGCTTTAATTAAACTTTGTTGATCTCAAAGGTGTCACTGGACTCAAATTTTGTTCTGTTGATTCAGACCAGCACAGCTACCCAGGTGAATCTACTTCACAGGATTATTGTGAGGATAAAGTTGGAAAATCAGGATAAAAATGAGAGACCCAACATCTCATATCCATGGAGAGTTAGATGAGGTTGTACAAGACATTATTTATCCGTGTTATTTATAGTGTCCGTTTTCTCCCTGGGGCTCAAGGTGGATTACACAGTGAGTCGATGTAATCAAAAGGATAGGACACCACTTTGAACTTAGGAAAAGCAAATATATTTAACAGCTACAATTGCCAACCCCCCCAAAAATACCTAATTTTATAACAGAATTCTCAGGACACGTGTTTTAGAAAGGCTGCAGAGTAATAGATGCGCATTCAAGCCCCCACTCTGCCCGGCCCCGAAGCTTGCTTGGGTGACCTTGGGACCGCCACTCTGAGTAACCTACCTCACATGGTTGTTGTGAAGATCAATCAATCAATCAATCAGTTTATTACGGTCAAAGACCCATCAAACAGCATACAGAGTCAAAAACAGTCTCCAGATTGTCATAAGGCATTACAGAGAAAGAACTTCTCAAGGAGTATAAAATGGGGGCCACCATAGACACCAATCTGAGATTCTTGGAAGAAGGACAGGATATAAATGTTTGTAGTTTATACCGTTCTCCCCGTGCAATTGAACACTGCAGGGCGAAGGAGATGAAATCTAGCAGGAAAAATCAGCCCGACTTTTTACATTTGCAAAAGAACGGATCCAACACAGCCAAGTAGCCATGTAACTTATCCCACCATCCTTTTAACTAGGAGACAGTTCCCACACTCCCTAGTGATTTAGGGTGAAGCCGGGCTGCTTGCCTTCATCCAAGATGACGCTGAAGGCCTCACTGAAGGGTAATTTTAGGAAACTCGCTCACATGACCTCCGAGCGCGCGTTCTGTTTCCATTTTGTGGGAATCGAAGCCATTAGCGCCAACTTGATTGTGGGCACTGGCTCTACTCCGCCGTTGCCGAATCAGTGCGAGCCCGAGCAAAACGCTACGGAGACGTCGACGTTGCCGCCTGGTGGGGTCGGCTGGGAGGGGGCGGGGCACCGGCCCGGTGGGGAGTCTTTGGGGCCGGTGAGTAGCCTGTCCCTGCGCTCAGCTCCACCTATGGAGTTTATTCTTCCTCTGCTGGTGCTGCTTCTCTTGTGGGTTCTGGACCTGATAGCTTCCCCCCCCATCACGAGTCTTCAAGGGCGATCTTCACCTAGAGTGTACCCCGCCCCCGCTAGTCTTGGAGGTTTCCGCTCGGTAAATCTTGTGGGCGGGCCTGGTGTTTTGTTGAAGCCCTGGCCGTCCTCCCCTTTCCCCGTTTTGATTCCCGGCTCCTGTGCGTTAACCAAGGGGCGCTGTGCAAAACCCCCCAGCAGATGGGGCTTCTCAGGGCTGAATATTATCAGCTGCTCAATGCCCTTAATGGCACAACTCAAGGGGCGACTTTGAAAGTTGGCAACCACCACCAAGTAGGGTCCGATCTCCCACAAGCTGTTTGCTTTCTGCAAAGGTAAAGCCTTACTGAAGGGGTCCCTCCTGCCTATTTCTACCAAACCTTTTGCACGTGCACTGTCAAGCTCCGTTTATTTATTTATACCCCACTTTTCTGATTTTACAAAACCGTTGACCCCAGCTTCATTTTTTCCTCACAACAACCACCCCGTGAGGTCGCCCAGCAAGCTTTTATGCTAGAGTGGGAATTCAAAGCTGGTCTTCCGTGATCCTAGTATGACTCCTCTAATCACTATGCCATACCTGCTTTATGAGGAACGACTACCTTTTTTTCAAAGCTTAGATGCCTAAACTTAGGACTCAGATTTATTTAAAATTATTTCTATCCTTACCTTTACAAATAATCCTGCTTCCACCTCAGAAATATTATTAATAATATATTGTGTAAAAATACTCCCCCTGCCCATATACACAAGTGCTTTCAATTCAGATTTTCAAGGAGCATTTGCAACCTTCTGAAGCTTTTGCTTATGTGATGCTTTCTATTTTTTGTTGCACCAGAGTCACATTTCATCCCCCCCCCCCATTGACATGTTCAATATACAGTCCTGAAAGCTTTGTGGATATGTGTCAGGCAGCTATAGGCCAGTGCTTGTGAAATTACCAGTGATAAATAACACAGCTCTCCGATTGCCTATGTATATACTTTTTAAAAGCTACATTTTATCATCATCACCATTATGTAACAGATCTGTAGTGGTTAAATTCTTTCTGAATTGTAGAAATGTGTAGAAGTGCTAATCTTTTCCTATAAAGGATTATAGTGGTAAATACGAGTAGAGGTATCCTCTCTCCTTCCATTTCATTAGCACCTCCTTTTTAAATTTAAGATTCTAAAGGTTATGTATGCTTCCTGTACAGCAGGGTGGTGCACATACCACTTAACTGTGTGTAAGTACGTGTATGTGAAATAAGTCTTGTATATTTCACTCATCCAGTGTTGATAGTGCTGATGAATTTGACAAAGATGATGGGCTGCACAGAAAAAGGTACAAAGCAGTGTCCCTTGCAGAAGGCAGCTTTGTCTGCAGCAAGGCACACAACACCACGCTTGCCTTGATGCATCACCCATATAGGAGGTTCATTAAAAAAAAAATGGAATTGGAGCATATTTTCTAGGATTATGCAAGCCTGTAGAGTCTGGGTGTATTTTTCAAAAAATTGCCTTTAAACATGGATCATTTGCATTTGGCCGGGAACAAAAATAAGAGCTTAGATGTTTCATGCAAGATGAAGGGAAGTAACGGAAGGCTGTATATTTGTTTGAAAGGAGTAGAGAGATGTCTCTGGAAATTTGGAATGGCTGCTACATGGGACTTGGTGCTGTCTCTCTTACAGAATAGGTGTATTTTCTACATTTTGTTTCTTAAGAACTGTGACCTTCATACAAAAGAGTGGGATTGTTTGTCGGTCTGGGACAGTTTCCTCAATGTTTTCTGGCATGGCAGTCATTAGACTTTGTTGTAGACAGATCTAGAACAACAGGAAATATCTTGATAGCTGGGGAACTTGCACCATGTCAGATTAAAGAATGAGCTTCAAATTAGAGATTGTTTAGTTCCTGAACTACATCAGAATGTATCTGATATTAGCTGATACTGGGAAAGTAGTTGTATTAAGGTGGCACATTTGTATTGGGAATGGGATTCTTGTGCAAGGAATTTGATGTCAGAGCAAGATGACACTGGCATAGAGAGATACACATTGGATTGGGAGAATACAGTACACACTTTATGCCCTACTGTGTGGAGAGCCTTTCAGTAGCCTTTGGGTGGCATAAGTAACCTGAATTGACCCTTTGCCTATAGCAACAGAGAAGTTGCTTTTTCCTAAAGATTAACTTGATTACTGGGTCATGAGCTTTCAAAGGCAAGAGGCTGAGGCCAGAAATCTCTTTGTATAAGCAAGACTTCTTAAATCAAAACACATTTTCTTGGAAATATCCCTTTGATATCACCATCCTTACAGAAAAAAACAGCTTCCCTGATGCATAAGGCATCAATCTGGAGCTATGTATCTCTGAATTGTTACTCCCATTTTGCTGCCTTTTGCTTTTTGCGCCTCTGCATGCGACCACCATTAAAAGTATCACAGAAGTGCTGTAAATTGCAGGGACTCTGTTGGATTCTTTATTATTCGTAACTGTTAAACCACTGGATTTTATTGATTTAGGTCAACATTGTGATCTACCGTTCTTGTCCCTCATCTTGTCTTTGACAGTGCACTTGGAGTACTGTGTACAGTTTTGGTCACCATACCTGAAAAGGAATATTGTAGGTGCAGAAAAGAGTGACCAAATTAATCAGGGGGCGAAAGCAACTGCCTTCTACAAGCACTGGTTAAAACACTTAGGGCTGTTTAACCTAGAAAAAAAGGCTTGTAAGGAAAGATGTGATAGAGGTGTGGCGAGAGCGGACAGGGAGAGGTTTTTCTCCTGCTCTCATAATACTAGAACTCAGGGTCATCTACTGAAACTGGAGGGTGTGAGATTCAGGACAGACTACATGAAGTGCTTCTTCACATAGCACATAGTTAAGTTGTGGAACTTGCTGCCACAGGATGTGGTGATGGCTGGCAACTTGAAGGGACAAATTCATGGAGGATGGAACTATCAGTGGCTACTAGTCAGGATGGGTATCTTCTCCCTCCCTCCCTCCCTATCTGTTGCTGGGGAGCATGGGCAGGAGGAAAATGCTGCTGAAGTCATCCTGTTTGTGGGCTTTCTAGAGGCAGCTGGTCAGCCACTGTGCTGGACTTGATGGGTCTTTGGTCTGATCCAGCATGGCTCTTCTTATGTTCTTGTGTACTTATGATCTTAGTCGGCAAGACTCATGCAAAAATACTTCATATGACGGTGCAGTAGGCTGATATGGGACTGAACTGAGTCTCATTATCCTGAGCAATTAGTGGTGATCTAAAGTATGAGCGTGTATATTCTTTCTGAACATTTGGTAGTGCTGGTTATATATTGCATATGAGCTTGCCATCCAGATCCTTTCTAGGGTTTCCTGGGTCCCTTCAACCCAGTCCTTTGGAGTTGCTGTGGGTTTTTAAGTGTTTATTATTTATTTATTTCAATTTCTATCCCACCTTGCCTGACAAGCAGGCTCAAGGCGGCGTACAATAATAATTTACAATAAAACAGATAAAATTCAAAAATAAAATATAAAATGCAGATTAAATACAAGTGATACAGTGCAGATGGCGATCGTTGTAGTTGGTCCCGTATGACTATCCCAAAGAAAGTGCCAGTAATAGATGTTCAGTAGCTCGTTCAGTGGCGGCTCCTAATCGAAAGCCTGGTGGAAGAGCTCCATTTTACAGGCCCTGCAAGAGGTCCCACAGGGCCCTGATGTCCTTCGGGAGCTCATTCCACCAGTATGGAGCCGCCACTGAGAAGGCCCTAGATCTGGTAATAGCCAGTCTGGCATCCTTGGGGCCAGGGACAGTCAGGCGATGTTGAGTCCCCAACCTCAGTGCTCTCTGGGGAACGTGTGGGGAAAGGCAGGCCCCTGGCCATATAAGGCTTTAAAGGTCAAAACCAGCACCTTGAAGCGAATCCGGTATGCTATTGGCAGCAAAGTTTGCAAAGCAAGTTAAAACAGAAGGGAGCTCTATGTATTATGCTTGAGTGCTAATATGTGCAATGATGAGGATTTGGTTTTTATGGTGTTGATTGTCAGCGATGTATTTATCATTCCTGAGGTTGGGGTAGTGGCTGAGAAATCAACAGCCTGTGGCTTCAACCTCTCAGAAACTCATTTGGGGATGAGAGTCGTTCATTTTTTTGGCTTCATTTTTGAGCATTTTAAGCTGTCACAGCTTGGCAGGTCTAGTGGCTGCAGTGTCAAGATTGTGAATTATCCTGCTGGTAATTGTTTTCTGATTCATCAAAGTGATAGATGATGATGAGAAAAAATGGCAAATAATCATAAATGGGGAAATTTCAAGGATATCCCTGAAAAAAAACATGAGTTGTGAAATGAAGTGCGCATGGATTCACGTATTAATGGGTCACCTTGGCTGTCTCAAGCTTAGAAAGAGAGAGAGAGAGATGTTCATAGAATTCTGAGGTGAAACAGCAGATGAGTGAAAAATCAGCCTGTGAGGCCACTTGCTGAATTAGCTGCAAGTAATTAATTCTTTGACCTGTTCCATTTTACTGAAACCTAACACTGGTCTCAGTTACCAGTGGAGGCTGGGAGAGCGCCATGAAGGCAGCGTAACCATTTCAGTGCTTCCTGACTTGCTTAGTTAGGGCTCTGGATATATTCTGTTGGAGGGGCTGTTCAGGCTACATCAGGCTGTTGGCTTTCGGAGCTGTGCTGGGAGTTTTGTGGTTAAACCTCTGTATGCCCCTTAGAAAATGTGCAAGATAAGTGAGTCATCCTACCTCCAGTTAGTGCTTCTTAGCAATCCTTTATCTAATGTGATCTATCAGGCAGAAGATATATTGCACAGTCAGAGAGTGTTGAGTGCTGGTGCTATGGCTGGTGTTTTTTTCTTTCTTTTTGGCAGGCTCGCAAGCTCTCTTCCCTGATCTGTCTCACTGTATCTCAGAGGCATGCTAAAATACGCTATCTGATGGACTGAATCTGAAACGTCTTGAGTTGTCTTCTGTGTAGAACCTGCCGATTTCTCTAAAGGGCATAAGTGGTACTCGTCGGAACGTTTTGCTGCCTCTTCCCCAAGTGATGGAAACTTTAAGGCAACGTTGATTGTTTCTTTTCCAAGACAAGAACAGTGGACATATGGAGGGTGGAAACTGTCTCTTTACCAACATGCCATTTCAGAGAGAAGGATAGAAAAGTAGCAGGCACAATAAGCTTGGAGCACACACAGCTGCTTCCTCAGTCCTCTCTGCCCAGAGTGTCATGCAGATCTCTATCCTGTTCTCTCTATTAATGACTTGGTTGCTTATGGCTGCCAGGGTGGGATGGTTAAAAAAGAGTAGGCTGAGGCTGAATCCCACAAAGACGGAGGTTCTGTGGCAGGTGGGGGGGGCGTTGTCAGGGCTGGGGCATAGAGTTCCCACCCTTGACGGGGTGCCACTAACACCAGCACAATCCATCAAGAGTGTAGGCATGGCCCTGGCTGCCTCCTTAACTATGGAGGCCCAGGTCACAAATATTGCCAGGCTGGGGTTTTTCCATCTACACCAAGCATGGTAATTACGGTAGCCCCTTTCCTGTTGCACCCCGACCTAGGCACAATAGTCCATGCAGCTGTCACCTCCAGATTAGACTACTGTAACTTGCTCTATGCTGGCCTTCCCTTGAGACGGACCTGGAAACTCCAGCTCATCCAGAATACGATGGCGCGAGTCCTCACGGGAACGCCACGGACAGCACGTATACAACCTGTGCTGCACCTGCTGCACTGGCTCCCAGTAGAGTACTGGGTCAGATTCAAGATGCTGGTATTGACCTTTAAGGCTTTGAGTGGTCTGGGACCTGCGTATTTCCAGGACTGTCTCCTCTGGTATGTCCCTGGGAGAGCTTTATGCTCTGCTGAGAGCAATCTGCTGGTGATCCCCGGCCCCAAAGATATCCAGGGCTTTCTTGGCCCTGGCTCTGACCTGGTGGAATTCTCTGTCAACTTCCATCAGGGCCCTGTGGGACTTAATGCAATTCCACAGGGCCTGTAAAGCAGAGGTGTTCTGCCAGGCTTTGGTTGAGGACAACAGTTTTCCATCATAGCTGGCACCCTCCTCTTTTCTTCCATTGTGCCCGCATCAGCCTCCTCCTTAACCTGCCCACAAGACAGAAGAACAGTCCAGAGTAGGTTTTAGATTAAATTATCGATGCCATCTGGAGATTATCAAATTAGGAATAATTGATCTGCCAGTTTTAATTTGTATCTTTTGTATGTGTTTAACCTGTTGTAAATCACCCAGAGCCCTGTGTACTCAGGGATTGAGCAATTCAGAAATTCAGTTCTTCTTCTTCTTCTTCTTCTTCTTCATTATCATCATCATCGTATGGCAGTGTGTGTAGTATAGCCAGGTGATCCAAAGATTGTCTGGCAGCCAGAAGTTCTAGCTGTTTTAGTGTTATGCACCACTAGGCTTGACTTGTTTTTAAGGGAAGAGACGTGGTCGCCATTGCCTGCCTCTGCATCACTTCCCTGGTATTCCTTGGAGGTCACCCATCCAAATACTAACCGGAAGGAACACTGATAGAACTAGCATGGAAATTTCCGTCTGTGATTGGTATCATTATTGTCCAACTGAGGGCTCCTGTTCTCTTAAGCAACCTTCCCCAGACTCTTTTGCTACCCTTTGAATGTCCTCCAAGAACACTGCTGTCTTACCACATCCCTCTCCTTCCCCTTCCTCCTTCAGATATCTTCTCAAAAACCACCTTGTCTTATGAAACTCTTGCCATCAACTCCAATCTCCACAAGTATATAGGCCCTTGTCCCACGCCCCCCAGACATTTTGTTAGTATATAATAACCTCTGTGGCTACCTGATTATTATTATTTATCCAATGCTTTTACTTTGAGCATTGATTTGTCCATTTCTTCTTTGTTCTATTCTCCTCCTGTATGCTGCATGCTCTCTCCAGCTCTTTGGAGGGAATATTTTGCTGTATGTTGAATAACGGAAGAAACAGTCAAGGGTTACTGTCAAGTTTATTAGCCTCCTTCTCTGGGTTATACAGGAGTTGGGCATGAGTGTTTGTGTGGAAAAAGAGTAAACAAGTGTCTCTGGTGGTTTTTCTTCAAAAAGCAACTCAAGAGGCTTGCAGTGAGGAGAGAAGAACTTAATATAGTCCATTGCAATGATAAGTCCCTGCCTTCTCTTAACCTCTTGTGTTGCTATTTGAAGAAAGAATAACACAGTGCACTTCAAATGTTCAAAATGCTAAAGACAACTAATGTCAGCGGTCCTTACAAGAGTCCTGTAAACTAGGCCAGTATTATTACCCTTATATTGGGGGGTTTTTTTGCTCCCCAATGGGGAATTTTTATTGCATTTTTATTAAAACTACAAACTATAACAGAAATAAAGGAGGGGACTAAATTTAGGGGATAAAGAAAAGATACCCACTACTGACTAAAAACCCAAGAGAGGAGGTCTTCTAATCAGCTTGAATACACATCTAGTCTTAATCATATTAATCTCATTACAAACTGAGTCACATATTCTGTTAACTTTTCCCACATCTTAAATTTAACTGATATAAGGAAATACCCCAAAGCATCTCAATTCAAAATTTTTCAAAGGCACAATTCAGAGTCCTTCAGCCTTCACTTCTTCTTATCCAGTCTCTTCTGCAACTTATAAGGACTTTTAGGATCTACTGCCCCTTTCTCTGACAGAGAGTCCTCTCCGGAAGAACCCGAGTCCAGCT
>NW_015167060.1:1176167-1179044 GCF_001447785.1 Gekko japonicus
TGGCATGTCCTGAAAGCGAAGGATCATATTAGCCTTTTCCATTTGTAATTGTAGCAGCTGCTCTTCTGTAGAAACTTGCTTCTTTTCCAGTTTTTGTACTTTCTTCTTCACTTTTTTGGGTAGTGGCGTCCACTTCTTTCACCTTCTCATTTGTTTGATTCATCATTTTCAGAGTCTCGCTTATCTGATTTTGTTGAGTGGTGATACACTGGGTCATTGATGTCATCTGCTCTTTGAGATTATTCATTTGGTCCAGCAGGTGGCGCATGGAGTCTGCCAAAGTCTTTGCCGGCTCATTGGCTCCTTCCGGTTTTGGGCTCTCAGTTACTTTCGATTTCAGACGTTTCTCTTTCTCCATCCTCTTCCCCGCCATCTTTTTTGCTTTGTTTACTTTCGCAAACTTTTTGAAAGTCTCTGAATATGCGCTTAAATGCTCACACTCACCTTGGTAAGTACTCCTTAACAGTTTTAACCGTTTATACTCTCCCCCACTTGCCTTATCTTCTGTTCCGTGGGGTGGGGAGCTTCTTTTCTTTTAATCAATGCTTAAACGACTCGCATTTATAATCGGTCCACGGACCTCGTTTACACTCCATTTCTAACGCTCGATCTTCTGCGCTTGCCCCGGTCAGCGACACTTAGTCCATTTGGTCTTTCAGCACGAAGAACTGTCAGAGCAGAGAGGTGCCTCAATTCTCTGGCATTACGCCGTCGAAGAGGCAACCTCTCAAGAGCTCCATGGCCAGGGTCCCTTCAGCCGGGTCCCTGGGGGAGTAGTGAGCCTGCACACACCCTCCTTCGGCTGGAGCGCAGCTTCACCCCCGGGAGGTCCGGGAGGTGAGTCTGCTAGCGTGCCGCCATCAACTGGAAACTCATTACCCTTATATTGTTGTGATGCAGCCAAATCTTGTCTAAGGCCCCTTGGTAAGTTTGTGGCTAAAGGTGAGGTTTGAACTGGGAACTTCTCAGTTCACACCACTCCTAATGCTCCGTTTCAGATTTCTGCAGTCCACATCCCAGGTTTGAATCCCTACTCATGCTATGGAAGCTTGCTGGGTAACCTACTTCGCAGGGTTGTTGTGAGGATAAAATGGGGGAGAGCAGAATGTTCTAAGCTCCTTTGCGTCTCCATTGGGGGAAAAGGTGGGCTACGAATGAACGAATTAAATAAATCCTATCGCACCATTTATTGGATGTCCTATCATGTGAATTGTACTGAATTACTCTGGGTAATCTGCCTTGAGTCCCAGTGAGAAAGGCATACTATAGCATCAAATAATAAAAAAAAAGAATAAAAGAATCATCACCCATTATAACTAAAAGATCTGTCAGAAGGCCAGCAAGCTGCTTGTGACTCCGTCTCCTCTCTCTCAGCTCCCTTAGCCCACTGTACTTGTGTAATGATTTCCACTAGTGAGGGTGCACAGTAGTTTGAATCATGCAGCACCATGCGTCAGGCACATTGGGGGTAGGATTAAGACTCCCAAGAATCCCATCCCTGCTGATGTGGTGCTTTTGGGTGGATTGAATTGTACGAGCATGTTGATAGCCAGCCAACCTATCCAGCCAACTGGAGACCTTGACCATCTTCAAGGGCTTTCATGCAATCTAGACATGTATCTGTGCCGACAGCAGGAAACTCTTGGACTGTAGTCCCACCTCTGCAAGGGGACTTTTGTCTTACCCTCAATATATCCTTTGGCTTTTCTATTGTGATGTCATTTCTGTAAAGGCCTCTGAGTGAGAACAGCTATCAGAACGCTTGATGGTGCTATGATCAATTTGCATGCTGAGCTGATTGCCAGAAGAGCTTTGGAGAATGTGTGTGTGTGTGCGCGGGGGGGTGCTTTGCCATCTTGCTGCTTCTCTCAATTGGCCAAGGGCTCTAATCAGCTTTCCTGGCTGCGCTTTCCCTGATAAAGCTTGTTGTGTAGCTCTCTTGCTATGCATAGTCTGGCAAGGAAAGACTGCCGAAAGCACTAGCTGTAATTGTGCTTGCACCTGCCCTTCCCTCTGTTTCTCATCACTCTTAGCATCATGCGAATAGTCAGCAGGTTTTTCCTTGCTTTGCTGAATGTCCTTTCTGGATGCTAGTAACCTATCTGCCCCAGCAGAGGGCACTGTGAGCATGCATCTTGGTAGAAAGCTTCGGCCATAAAGAGAGACCGAAGTGTCCTTGACTGTTCCCTGTAATTGTCATTTAGTCGCCCCCCCCCCTTTGATGGCTATTCTACTGACCTCTCTGCCTTGTTTCAGCAGTGCACCTCCAAGGTGTTGGTTTGAAAATGTGACAGTATGCGGGGGGGGGGGGGAGAGAACCCTTCTCCAGTTCTGTGGCAAATTGAATAAGAAAACAGACAACTGGTTCTGATGGTTTTGTTTTCTCTTTTGAAGTGCTGAGCGCAGCATAACCCATAGTCCCTCTGTCTCCTGCATCTGCAGCAGCACAGGGTTCAGACCAGCTGGGACGCCACAGGCTTCGGATGGGTGCTTCATGTCGCCCTGAATCTGTGCTTTCTGGCTTTTTCTAGGGTAGGGGAAGTACAAGTTAGGGGCCTGTAAATAATTGTGCTTGTGGAGAATGAGACCCCCCTGCAAAAAAAAAAGCATAAAAGCACCAGACTGTTGAACTCCAAGAGTAAATTAGGAGCTTCCTGCTCAGCTCTGAACCTCAGCAGTACTGTAGAGCAATTGTCCTAACTGATTATGTAGCTCAGAAGCGGAGCATCAGGTGTGTGTGTGTGTATGTGTTTGAGAGTGTTGGGGGGTTGAAACGAAGGTATCTGCATCTCTCAGCCCTTCCTTCCTTCCTTCCTTCCTTCCTTCCTTCCTTCCTTCCTTCCTTCCTTCCTTCCTTCCTTCCTTCCTTCCTTCCTC
>NW_015167060.1:1179134-1218834 GCF_001447785.1 Gekko japonicus
CATTCCTGAGGGACTACGCAGAAGCCACTGTCTTGTCTGTTGTTAAGGATGCCACCATCAAGTTTGCTATGGGCGGGAGTGATTCTTAGTTGGATTGATGAATATATCTCCTAACACTGCTCTGAAGTTCATGGGGCTTTTTGTGAGAATGGAATGGCCAGAGCATTTTGCCTTAAAATAACCACGTACTGCAATCATTATGGGAAAAACTGAACCAGAATGGGGGAAAAAATGAAAATAAAATCTTCTGTTTGTTGCAGTGGAAAGGATGCCGAAGAAGAAGAAGAAAAGTACAGAGGGGCCCAATTCCCGGGCCCAAGATCAGGAAGAAGAGGAGTCAAGGGGAGAGTCGAGTGCCCAGCTGAAGCGCAGCTTTGGTGATGCTTTTATTGTTATATCTGACAGTGATGGAGAGGTGAGTGGTCAAGAACACAGTCTTTCCTGGGAGAGTCTATTTATGTGCTAAGGTAATTCTGCAGGAGAGTCAGTTCCACCTATCTCTTCAAAATTAGGTAGGGGGGTTTCAACACTGTAGTCTGTGATCTCTTCCCTAAGATTGCTTCCGTGTAGTGTTGGGTGTTGCACTGTTGGTGCACTACAGTAGTCCTTTGCAGCTTGGAACTTCCTGTGTGGGCGCGACGATCCAGTTGCAAAGAGTTGCCGTAGTGCAATGATAGGCTCTGCATCTACTTGACATCTGTTGTGCTGACTCTTTTTTAGGGTTGCTTGAATTTCTGTCCCAATAATGATCTCTGATACCTAGTATCCCGGCAGGTAGAAACCCCTTTATTTCCCAACATTCTTTCTTTGGCCTTTTTATTTTAGGTTTGCCAAATAAATTGTATTTATTTTGCGTTCTATTCCGATATCACAAGGGCACAGGGCAGCCTATTTGAGACCTAGCATAAAGCACATTAAGCTGTATACTGCCTTAACTTTGAGAAGGCTTGTATTACTTTCAGAGTTTGCCTGGTCTTTCAGAGGAAAGGAGTTGCTGTTACTGCAGATGTCTCTCTTCTGCTTTCTGTTCCAACTGCCACATCATCAAGAAGAGTCTTTCAGTTGGGCTTCACGCCTGTGCTGGTGACCAAGAGCAGGAAGTAGTGTCTTAGGTAATTTTGGCAGGACTAGTTCTCACCTGTTGTGAGGCTTTATAGGTCAAATGAGTATGATTTTGCAAATTGCAAAATTACATCGTACTTTGCCGAGAAAGAAGCTGAAAGCCAGATCTCAGAACGCCATGTCAAGCTGCTTCTGTTGGGAGGGGATAATGTGTTCTGCATTGACTGCACTATCCCAGCAGTCAACCAGTCCCTCACAGTAGCAATGCTTTGAAATTAAGAAGGGATGAATGGTTCACCTCTGAAATAATGGGTTGGAGCTTACTCATTGGCTGGAGGTGGTGAAAAGAGCTTCTGGCTTGCCACGACCACCTGAAGTTCTTTAAGCATAGCACTTTTACGATGGGCATGTGACTCCTAGAAGTGCACCCATGCTGTGAGAATTTGCCCTGAAAGCCTGTAAAGAGTAGGTGATGCTGCTCAGTTTGTTCCAAAGCCAACTGATTGTGGTATCTGTTTTTTCAAAATATTGTGCCCTGGTGATGGCAGCGGCACAAAAAATCCTCATCACTGACTCTCTTGCAAAGTGTAGTTCTCTTAACAACCTGAGAAGATGAACAGTCTGGTAAGCTTTGATCGCCTCTGTCTGGAGAGCAGTTGTGTTGTGTCCGGTGTGACAGATTTATGTTAAACTGTTGGGACCTGAATGTCAAGCTGTGGGGCATTCCACAGGACTCCATAATGAAGATCCTTAACCGTTAAATCAGTGCCGATAGCTGCGTTATTTACCACAAGTTTGGGAGTTAGCGATCTCATTCCTTATTCTGGAGATGGCCCCAAGTCCCCATGACCTGGACTTAGTCCCACAGAATGACTGACAGAGGAACTAATTTACCGTGGTACATTTGCAGTTTTTACGTTTTTGCCTGGTGCTTTTTTAGGAGGTATTTACACATTGCTGAGCGATTTCAGCTTCCCTACAGATTATAGATCTTGTGTTTTGTTTCTCTGAAGGGCTGTATTGATAAAGAGATGGTAATTATGTGAAAAGGTTAAAAACTCTTATAGACGTTAAACAGAGCGGGGGGAAAAAGGCTTTGTAGCAGTTGATGCTGGAAGTTAGGTCTGCGTACTTATTGGAGATCTTCCCTGCTGGGAAGCTCCTTTAAAGAACCAGAGCATCTAGCAGCAATTATCCCTCCGCACTAAACTCCCAGTTTGGCGAGTACGCTAAGTTAACTTCAGATTTGTATTGTTGATCTGTATATTGAATTCTACAAGGAAAGAAGACGCCAGCAGCTTCAAGCATCTACTGTATGTGGGAGATTGGGACCTATCATTGGCCACTATTATTTGTCTCAATGTGTACGCGTCTGAAAGCAGAGAAACAAAATATCTCTTCAAATGCATCTATAAAAATGTTAGGTACTTTGGCTAGGCTATATGTTCAGGCCTATAAACAATAAATTCTGGTGGCATAATCGCTCATATTACAAAATTGGATACGCTCAGGGAGGCCATTAAAGAGCCAATTAGGTTCTGTGTAAGTGAAAACAGTTCACAGCTAGTTGAGTTAGTGGATTTATTCTGTTTGCTCTGTTTTTAGGTCTGGGGCTGTAATGCTGCCTTCTCATTTTCTCTCTTGCAAAAAAATCTGTTTCTTGGGAATTGTGAAAAATGTGCCTAACTTTTGAAACATTTTCTCAGACTTCCCAGGCATGCAGTGCAAAATTCTAGTCCTGAATCCCAGTCTTGATCCAGCAAGGCCTCATCATTAGAGGAAATGACCATTTGAGAGTCAAGTAGATTCTCAATTCATCTGGCAGCTGTTTGAACTGTGGTTCCTTATGATTCAGAGATGTGTAATGGCCGGTTTGGGAACCAGAGGTGCAGTGGACTTTTTCCTTGGCAGCCTCCTGACAGATATCTTTAGAACAAGGCTCCGATACTTCTCCTGTGCCAGGATGTTTTGTAGCAGTTGCAGCTGGAAAGTATCCAACATCTCACATTTGATGCTCTCTGGCAGACAGGGTCTCCCTGGAATTTCTCAGTCAAGCTTTATTGTCAAACTAGCCGTGCTAGTTTGCAAACTTTTTTTTTTTTTTTTTTGCTCAGGACTTTGTTACAGGATCTGCTAAAGATAATCTGGTGAAACATTTCTGCCCAGTGGTCAATCTAAGCACCACTTACAGGCTCAGCTTGTTCTATGCAGGTGCAACTGTCTTCAGACTTTCTCTGGCTGCGGTCACACGGAGCATTAGCCCCGCTGCATAGACGGAAGATAGGCGGACTTTCCGGGCACGATCTCACCGCAACATCTGGGGAGCGTAGAGCTCCCGTGGCTGACCCGTGACTACCCTTCGAAGACTCGCAGTAAAAAACTAATACCTCCGAGGTACTAGTTTCTGGGAACCGCGCGGCAAGAGCAGCCCTGCCGGACTCCCGTCATAACCGGCGCCCACAGGGTTGTTCCCCTCCATGCCTCCAGAAGCGCCTAACAGCGCATGCGCACAAAGACGCGCGGCAGCATTGGGGTCGAGGGAGGGCCACAGGGGGCTGCGATGGGGGTGAGCAGCAGCGGCCAGGTGGAGAGCGGGCCACGTGTCCCGGGGAGGGCTGCTGGTGGGGAGGGGGGATCTGGTGGGTTACTCCCCCCTTCCCCCTCCTTGTGAGCGGCCCACGGACCCTGGCCGGAGTGGGCTGTGCATGGCCCTCCCAGAGGCGGCGGCTTGTTCCGTCCCCTTCCCATCGGCCGGATGCTCTCGGTGGAGGTGCAGATACTCATGTGATCAGCACCTCCACCCTAACCACGGGACCTCGCCGGGACGTCTGATCCCGCAGCAGCGTGGTATTTTGCCCCGGGGCAAACAGCCATGCTTCCCCCCTGCATTTTCCTGGCCGTGTGACCTCTGCTATTAGCTGTAAAGTACTGATGCCATTCTTTTCTTTCTTTTTTTTTTAAGGTGTGTGATCTGTACAGTAAGCTGGGTTTGATTTCTTAACTTACTTATTTGTTACATTTGTATCTTTTCCTCTTTTGAGGAACTTGGAATGCTATTGTAACTTCCTAACAAGGAGGGTTAGGCTGAGCCTGTTTACACAATACACTATTTTTAGGTCCACCCCAGCCAGGTTCTATTTATTTATTTATTTGGATTTATATCTCGCCCTCCCCTTAATGGGCTCAGAGTGGGTTCCAACAGTATAAAATACAATACAATTAAAACCACATTAAAACACAATATAAAATAACATGGCTCATATGTACCATACAGCTCTAGTAAAAACCAGATACCTCAGTGGTTGATGGTACTAGAATTTAAATTTCTATCACGCAGACATGCTGGGAAACTTAAATTCTCAGGTGTTTGGGCACCAGTTTGGATCAGGATTGCAGTGCACAGGTGGAGAGGGGTTTTTAAGCCTTCCTTGTGCTATTTTCCTGACCTGGAATAGCCCCAGGAAGCTGGTATTTGTACTGCTGAAAAACCTTACATACCACTATTTGCCCATACCAGAAGCTTCCCTAGTGGGGCAAATAGTGGCTTCCCGGGCTGTTTCAAAACAGAAAAACAACACAGGGAAAGCGAAAGCCCCCTCTCTCTGTTGGAATCACCTCCACATAACCGAGAATCTTAAATGTCTTCAGGAACTCCCAACGCACATCTGTTTGACATAGGGCACACTCTGGGATGGATATGGGAACAGTGTATCCTGCAGTTAAGTCCTCAGAGATACTGGTGTACTAAAGGAGACCCGGCAAATATACAGCTGAACAGAGATTTAAACCCGGCTTTCCCATGTTGAAGCTCAGCTTTCTGTCCACTGTGTCATGCTGGCCATTAGAACTGGAGCAGGATATTTTTTAATATAACTTTTATAATATAACCTTAGAAGAGATGATCAGGAAGTGGCAGTGAAGCCACTTGTAGTTGATTGCAGTTGAAGGAAGATAGAAGAAGAGTTGCGGTAGTGTGTCTGGTGAACGTGGTATTTGTGCTGTGGGCTGTCTTCTCTTTTGTGTGGTGTTGGTTTTGCAGTGCTTGTAGGGTTGAACATATGAAATGGCCGTATACCCATTCAGATTAATGGTTGATCTAGTTCGATGATGTCTGCTGCAACCAGGAACACCTTCCCAGGGTCTCAGGCAGGGAAAAGTCTTTCTCAGTATCTGTTACCTGAACTGCTTTCTGAGCCAGGGAAAGTTGCATTTAGTCAACATATATTAGCCTTTGATCCTGTATCCGTATAGTTATCAGAAATAACAAGCCCTGAAGCCCAGAATGGCTTCTGGTTTCCTTTTTTCTTAGGTTCTGTCTTTTAATCTGTTTAACACAGTTTCTAGAAAGATTTACCAAATGGTGCATTTTTTCAAAACTGTGACTGAAACTGTGCAATTGGCAAAGTATAATTGAGGAAACAAGAAAAGGGCAAACGCACGGTAGGAAGTGTGATTGAATCTGCTTTCTTCCAAAATTTTCAGTAAGGTGATACAGTGAGTTGAGTCTGTACAATTTTCTATGTATAGCAAAGAAAATATAGAAAACTGTTTGTCCATCTAACCCATTATTATAACTGGCAGTAGCTCTCTGAGTTCTCCAGCAGACGTATTTACAAGTTATACTAGCTGAGCCAGAAGGTCATACCTTAATCAGAGATGCCAGATGATGAACCTGGGATTTTATGTATGCATACCTTTCTTTTTGGATTGGAACAGTGGCCAAGACTGACAGTCTCCATAATAGATTCAGGAGATTTCATCCACACAACTTCTTGAAACATGCTTTGCTGAAAATGAGGAATTAGTCTCTATAAAAATCAGTATAAGTTTTAGCTTCATAACACTAAGCTACTTCATGTCTCAGCTAGCTTTCCATATGCAATTAGTGCAGATTTTGTATGTCAACTAAAGTAATTTTTATATTCTGTACATTTTTTGGCATTGTTATAAAGCCTCACAACAGGCATGTCTGCCAAAGGACATTGTATTAGATCAAGCAATTCATCTGTGAAAGACAAAGACAAATGCGGATCTTTCTGTTGCTCCCTTCTCCTCAAGTGGCTATTAGTCCGTCAGTGGTTATTAGCCCCAAGGTATAGATAGGGACTCTGAGGCAAGTGATGCTCTGTCTTCTTGGTGCTTGGGGGGGGTCAACAGTGGGAGGGCTTCTAATGTCCTGGCCCCACTGGTGGACCTCCTGATGGCACCTGGTATTTCTGGCCACTGTGTGATACAGAGTGTTGGGCTGGATGGGCCTTTGGCCTGATCCAACATTGGCGTCTCTTATGTTCTTATGTTCTCAAGGATCCTCTCCAACCCACCCCCTTCAATACAGTCCCCTGACCTGTGTAGTCAGTGGCCCACATGGATCCTGAAAACTTGGGAATCAACTTTCCGGGGGTTGGAATCAATGCTCCCTCTAAGCTGTGGAGTCTTGTGAGCAAAAATTCTGCTTTGTGAACTACTGGCATTAAAGTTGTGCGCAAGCGATTTGGCTACTGTGTAAATTAGTCTGCTCTGCAGTCATCCTTCCTGAGCTAAGACAAAAAATTGTGAGCAAACTCACACTAACTCAGCTTAGAGGGAACACTCGTTGGAATGGACCCCTGGAGGGGGAAGGGAAAGAAGGGAAAGATGTGTGATCTATGTGGCCATAGTTTGCTGGATCCAAGCCCTTTTCATGGAGTTTAGAAGGTACATGTGCATGGCACCTTCCTGCGCTTTCAGGGCTGAATGGAATGTTCAGAAATGGGATGTAGTATGGTCCTTTGTGGACTATACTGCTGAAGGCAGCATGTAGGGATAGTAGGTTGGAGACTACTAACCTATTTTAGTGGTGGTTTCCTCTGGTCTGAAGAGGCTTTCATCAATAAAAGAGGCTGTTTGGCTGGCAGAACACATCTTGCATTTGGTGAAATGCACCAGTGCCAGCAGAACAGACTGGTATGATCTCCCCTTGCCATATGTTTGAAAGCTCTGCCATTTGAAAAAAGACAGGAAATTTTCCACGTATGGACAGTTAAAAGGTAAAGGTAAAGGTTTCCCTTGCTCGAAAGCCAGTCGAATCCGACTCTAGGGTTGTGGTGCTCATCTCCGTTTCAAAGCCAAAGAGCCAGCGCTGACCGAAGATGTTTCCGTGGTCATGTGGCCGGCATGACTAAACACCAAGGCGCACGGAACGCTGTTACCTTCCCACTGAAGTGGTACCTATTTATCTACTTGCAATTTCTTGCTTTCGAACTGCTAGGTTGGCAGGAGCTGGAACCAGAGACGGGAGCTCACTCCGTCATGCGGCCACTTGGGTCTCGAACTGCTGAACTTCTGACCTTCCACAGCCTGCAGTTCAGCATCTTAACCACTTGAGCCACCGCAGCTCTGTATGGACAGTTAGCAACTCAGAAAAGAGTTTTAGCCTATTTATTTAGTGTATCTTTTCACTGCCTCTCCAGACACAACTGCCTGAGACGGCTTACAATAGTGTCAAGTCAAAATAAAACCATAAAACAATCAGTTATTAAAATAGCTAATTAACAATGAGGGCATAAAACAACCCAGACCAACAGCAAAAAATTATAAAATGACCAACCAACAAAACAAAATAAACAAAACACTGACTCCCAATTTGTTTCTGGGCATAATTCAGGGTTGCTGGTCTTGACATTCAAAGCCCTATATGGTTTGGGACCAGCATACCTGAAGGACTCCCTTATGAACCTGCCCAATGACTGTAGTCATCTCTGGAAGTCCCGCTTTGGGTGCCCCCACCTTCTGAGGTTAGGCAGATGGCACACTGGGAGAGGGTCTTCTCGGTCATGGCACCAAAGCTCTGGAACTCTCCCCCCCAGGGAGATTCACCTGTCCCGTTCAGTTGGCATCTTCTGCCAGCAGATAAAGACTGGAGAAAATTGCTACAGACTGAGGAGCCCTCCAGTGCAAAAGCCACTTATGCTGTGTGTGTGTGTGTTGGGGGGGGGGGTTGATTTAGTGGTTTTTAAAATGTGATGTTACATGTATGTTTTAAATTGTTAACCACCTTGATGACCCTTGTGAAGGCAGAAAGGCAAGGTATTCATTATGGAAATAAATAATAAAACCTGCTCTGGAGCAGAAAATCAAACATGACCAAGAATCGGCAAAGACTATAAAACAGGCCATTAAAATATTAAATACTATGATGGTGAAATATTTTGTTTATTTAAATAAATAAGGGAGGGGGGTTGTAGCCCCATATCTCTCTGATAGGGTTTATCCTTGACAAGCAGAATCTCAGTCTCATCTGCACTGAATTTCAGGTAATCGGCCCTTGTTCCATAACCTCATCCCATAACCTGGAGTTCCACAGGCCCATCTGAATCGGCTCTTAGAGAAATAGAGTTTGTTAGCATCAGCATATTGATGGCACCTCACTCCAGATCCTAGGACAATCTTCCTAAGAACTTCCATGTAGATGTTAAACATCATGGAGAACAGAGTAAACCACAAAGGTACTCCATAGCATGAAAGCCATGGAGTGAAATGCCCTGCCCAGCACTGACTTCTGGAAATGATGAGCCAAGTAGGACAAAACCACCAGTGTGTGATTTCCCCCCTACTCAATCAGAGTAGGTGCAACAGTGTGCTCTTACTGATAATCAGTTGGATTTGTTCTGAGTTTTCCTCTGCTTCGCTTTGTCTGCCCAGCCATTTCATAGCTCTGATCTGCTCCATAAACCAAGGGGCTTTCCAAGTTCTGCAGGAAGAGAGACTGATCACGTTGGGATCATTTAGGGATGCTCATGCTGCATGCCACAGTCTGCTCCTTATTCCATAGGGTCAGTCAGAGCTTCAGCAGAAGTGCCAGTCTGGCTTGAAATTTACTGAGGCCTGTCAGGGATCTATCAGCCCCAGGGTGGACTTGTCCAGACTGGTCCTTCACCCTGACTTCTTGCTAATCTGCCAGCTCTCCATGTGCAGTGACATGATATTCCTTTACCAGCCATCTAAATTGACACAGTCAGGAAAGGACTGTACCATGTGCGATTTTTGCACGTTGCTTTCTTTTAAAAAAATTGTGTGTGTGTGTGTGTGTGGCAACTCTTACTGGGGCATGGAGGATGTTCAGAAAAGTGGCTTGATAGCCTGCCTCTGGCTCCCAGCCCTGGTATTGTCTGGAGGTTTCCCATCCAAATACTTACAACGGCCCTGCTTAGCTTCCGAGATCTGATGGGATTGGGCTTGCCTGGGCTATCCAGGTCAGGGTCAATTTCTGCACGTTTCAGTTGGCCCTCTGTGTAGAGAAGTAATACTAAATTGGAAGTAGGGGAAGCATTCCTGAAAAGTTCAAGGACCTTTTGGGGAGGGGGATTTCTGTATATAGATTTTCAGCTGTACTTTATTACACAGCCAATATGGGTCCTGTAACCTGGAATTCAATAAGTGTGTCTCGCAGCTGGTTGGTTATTCAACCAGTGCACATCTGACCCCTTTTTTAAGTCTCCTTGCAGACACTTGGAGTTTACCTGCTGAAGGGATTAGGAGAGAGCCTGGAGGTATATTTGCTTACCATGTTTGGCTTAATGCATTCTGTTAAAGAGGACAGGCAGCCTGAGGGCCTTGGTTCTGTCCAAGGGAAAACATATTTTTATGACACAGAAATAAAAAAGCTTTCCCAGAATCGTATAATTTTAGCATTAAAAGGAATCTTAATATGTTATCTGAGTTTGGGGTTGGATAATTTAAAGCAATTTGCTGTGCTCTTTCCCTGAGATGCAGTTTTTGAAAACACAGACGCTGACAGCGACAAGCAGGCTGTCTGTCACTTCATTACTGTGGGAGGAGCCACCATCTCATGGTATGCTACCACTCCCCCGATGGTGGGCATGGAAAGTGGCTATAGTTGCCCATCTCTGTTCTAGGTAATGCCTGTCCTTTCATATGAAAACTTGATATGTCTTTGTATTAAAAAAAAACCCCACAGGCTGGTTTACTCCAAAATCTCTATTAGTAACTTTTCTCACTTTCAGACATTTTTGATGATGATCTCAATCTTTCCCCCTTTCCCCCTGGAAGTCCACTGTGATTTGTCCTATCTTCTGTAGCCTTTCTGCTTCAGCAGCTTCAGAAAAGTTTTAAATGTATTAGAAAGGTCTTGTTATTTTCCCATTCAACTGTCAGTCTTTAATCTTATTTCTCTTCTCTTGATTTCTGTCCTTTTTATATATTAGTTGCTACAGCCGGACTAGTGTGGAATAATGTGAGTCAATGATTTCATGAGCCATCCTAAATCAGATTGAGGTGACGAGAGAGGAGGTCCTAAAACTGACAGACAGCTTAAAAACTGAGAAATCACCAAGCCCAGATGGCATACATCCGAGAGTTCTGAACAGGGGTCGTTTCGTAGAAAAAGAGCTAGGGGAACTCATTAGCATAACTCATTAGCATATGCCACACTCCCTGACATCACCGGAAGAGTGTCATAAGGCCACACCCCCTGACATCACCGGAAGTGTGTCATAAGGCCACACACCCCGCCCCCAATGGTCCCGGCCGCCGCTGCTGGCCTTGCAGCTCCACTGCCGAGCCCCATGAGGGGCCCGGCGGTGGACCTGCAAGGCCAGTAGGAGTGCAAGTAAGCCCCGCGAAGGCCCTCCCTGGCCCCAGGCAGGCAGGGGTGGGGAGAGGCAGGGAGGAAGCAACTTACCCTCCCTCTTCTCCTGCCTCCTCCTGGCTGAATGAGGGCCGGAAGCGGGGCGGCCGGAAGCAGGGGGCGGGGCTTCGTCATGTGCCCCACCCCTGAAAAATCACCAGGCCCAGATGGCATACATCCGAGAGTTCTGAAAGAACTCAAATGTGAACTTGTAGATCTCCTGACAAAGATATGTAATCTTTCCTTAAAATCTGCCTCCATTCCTGAGGATTGGAAGGTAGCTAATGTCACTCCCATCTTTAAAAAGGGTTCCAGAGGAGATCCGGGAAATTACAGGCCAGTCAGTCTGACGTCGATACCGGGTAAATTGGTGGAAACCATTATTAAGGAAAGAATTAGTAGGCACATAGATGAACAAAACCTATTGAGGCAGACTCAGCACGGTTTCTGTAAGGGAAGATCTTGTCTCACTAACCTGTTAGTGTTCTTTGAGGGGGTGAACAAACATGTGGACAAGGGGGATCCAATAGATATTATTTACCTTGACTTCCAGAAAGCTTTTGATAAAGTTCCTCATCAAAGGCTCCTAAGTAAGCTCAAAAATCATGGGATAGAAGGACAAGTTCTTTTATGGATCAAAAACTGGCTAGTTCATAGAAAACAGAGAGTGAGTGTAGGTGGGCAATTTTCTCAGTGGAGGGTGGTAAGCAGTGGGGTACCGCAGGGATCAGTACTTGGTCCACTGCTTTTTAACTTGTTCATTAATGATTTGGAGATGGGAGTAAGCAGTGAAGTGGCTAAATTTGCGGATGATACGAAGTTGTTCAGGGTGGTGAAAACCAGTGAGGATTGTGAGGCACTCCAAGGGGATCTGTCAAGGATGGGCGAGTGGGCGTCAACATGGCAAATGGGGTTCAATGTGGCCAAGTGCAAGGTGATGCACATTGGAGCCAAAAATCCTAAATATAAATACACGTTGATGGGGTCTGAACTGGCAGAGACTGATCAAGAGAGAGATCTTGGAGTTGTAGTGGATAACTCACTGAAAATGTTGAGACAGTGTGTGACTGCAATAAAGAAGGCCAATGCTATGCTGGGGATTATTAGGAAGGGTATTGAAAACAGATCAGCCAATATAATAATGCCCCTATATAAATCAATGGTGAGACCTCATTTGGAATACTGTGTGCAGTTCTGGTCACCACAACTTAAAAAGGATATTATAGCTTTGGAAAAAGTGCAGAAAAGGGCAACTCGGATGATAAAAGGGTTGGAACACTTTCCCTATGAGGAAAGGTTAAAGCGCTTAGGGCTCTTTAGCTTGGAGAAACGACGACTGAGGGGTGACATGATTGAGGTTTATAAGGTTATGCATGGTTTAGAGCAGGTAGAGAAAGAGGTACTTTTCTCCCTTTCTTACAATACAAGAACTCGTGGGCACTCCATAAAATTGCTGAGCGGTCGGGTTAGAACGGATAAAAGGAAGTACTTCTTCACCCAAAGAGTGATTAACACATGGAATTCACTGCCACAGGAAGTGGTGGCGGCTACAAGCATGGACGGCTTCAAAAGGGAATTAGATAAGCATATGGAGCAGAGGTCCATCAGTGGCTATTAGCCACAAGGTATAGATAGGGACTCTGGGGCAAGTGATGCCCTGTCATCTTGGTGCTTGGGGAGGGGGGTCAACAGTGGGAGGGCTTCTAATGTCCTGGCCCCACTGGTGGACCTTCTGATGGCACTGGTATTTCTGGCCACTGTATGATACAGAGTGTTGGACTGGATGGGCCTTTGGCTTGATCCAGCATTGGCGTCTCTTATGTTCTTATGTTCTTAAGCTGCTCTGCTTTGAAGTCCCATTCTGTTCAATGGTGCTTACTCACAGGAAAGTGTTCTTAGAATTGCAGTTCTCCTGTCTTAAAGTTCGGCAGGTATTAGTTCAAAGTGTGTTTATTTAGGCTATGGTTTCCTAGACCCACATAGGTTCCTCCCTCCCAGCAGAGCAATTTCCTACCTATTATCTCGTATTTTGTTAATGGGGCATTGATTTTTCTCCCTTTGCACATATAATTATGTTGATTGCAGGGAAGTTTTGACTTCTGTTGTTGAATTTCTCTTTATATTAAGAACACTTCATTTTAAGAATGAGTACCTAGGAGCTTCTGGTTTATGGCGACACGCAGGCAGACACATCTCGCAGACGTCCCAAGGATGTAAACTGCACACCAGCGTGTGGGAGGGGGTCGAACGGATCACAACCCCCCCAGAGCCTTGGTAAAAGGCTCCAAGCCAGGGGGCTTTTTAGGGGTGACCTCTTCGATGGCCGAAAGCCAGAGAATTGAGGTGCCCCTCTGCCCCGAAGGTCCTGCCGCTGAGTGACCGCATGGTACGAGTGCTGCTGACCGGGACAAGCGTTGGAGATCGGGCGAAATAAATGACGATGAGCGAGTCCAAATGGCCAACAACTAACCGTGAGTCGGGTTGAAGCGAGCATGAAAATATATAAAAAAGCTCCTCCCCCCAAAGAGCGACGGGAAAGCGAACAGGAAAGGGGTCCCTCCCAAACGCATAGACGGAACATGGAAGGAAAGAGGGGAGAGTGGAAAAATAAGCGACTAAAACTGTTTTAAGAGACTTACCTGAGTGCAGAAAAGCGTTTGGGCGAATATCAGAGACTTTAGCAACTTTTTTGAAAAGTAAACAAATCCAAAAAGATGGCGGGGAAGAAACCAGAGAAAGAGAAGCTGTTGAAACCGAAACTAGGGGGTAGTCCTCGAATGGATGAGGTCACTGAGCTCTCAAAACTCTTGGCTGACTCCCTGCGCCCCTTGCTGGATGAGATCACTGGCATTAAGCAACAACCATCAACAATTGGGCAGAGTGTGGCAGTGCAGCAGATGCAACTGACTCAATCCTTAAAAGCAACAGAGCAAATGGGAGAGAAGGTGAAGGAAATGGATGTCATAACTAAAAAAGTTAAGAAAAAGGTGCAAAAGCTGGAAATGAAGCAAGCTATGGAAGAGTCAAAGCTTTTACAGCTACAAATGGATAAAGCAAACTCGGTCCTACAGTTTCAAGGAGTCCCGGAAATTAAAGGAAAGAATCTGAAGCAACTGTTGAGTGAAGCAATAACCCCAATGACAGATTCAACAGCGGAATACCTTTGCAGCGAGATGGATGTGGTCTACAGGTCCTATTCATCGTACATCAAGAACTGAAGATCATCGAGCACTTTAATTGTATTGGGATTGGTTTTAAATTGTATAGCATGTCTTTTAAATATAGGAATAGTATGTTTTATTGTTGTAAGATTTCTTGCCTTGTAAGCCGCCCTGAGCCCTACGGGGGAGTGCGGGGTATAAATCTGATTAATAAATAAATAAATAAATAAAAATAATCTGCCTGGGGAAATAGTGGTCAGATTCTCGAAGAGACATGTGAGAGATGCGAATTTGAAAGCAACTTCGGGAACACCCTTGAAAATTGTGGGAAATAATATTAGGATTTTAAAAGACATTCCATTTGACATAAGACAGAAGAGAAAGAACTATAAAGAATTAATCCTTTTCTTACAAACAAATGGCACCAGTTACAGGTGGTTAACCCCAGAAGGCGTCATTTTAAACTCAACGATAAAAAAGAAAAGATTGAATCTGTTTTTAAAGCACGTGAATTTCTGCGGACGCAGCTTGGGGAACCAGAAGAGGGCAAAGGGGAGGAAGAAGAAAGCAAATCTGATGGCGAGTTGGGCTCGGGGGTCTTCATTTATTTAACCTTCAACTTTATATCCCGCTCGAATCCTCTTTTTCACAGAGGGTCTCAGAGCGGCTTACAATTGGTGCTAATCACACGAGTTTCCCTAACTAGGGCCACAGAGTTATATGGGGTAGGGGTTACCTATCAGCACCCTTGTGGTGGTGGTTGGGATGTTTCTCAGCTTCGGCACTCGGCGCTTCACTTGGCTTTGGCATTCTGTTCGTTCCGGATAGTTCTTCCTATGGGGTGCACGACTCGCGTCTTCTGCTGGTCCCAGCCACGTCCTTCTGGCTCCACTGCGCCAGCGTCTGACGTTATCAACGTGCCCCGTCTCAGCAGCCGTCTGGATGTTTTCCTCTCTCCTGGCCACCAGGGGTCGCCATGTCGCCATGGCGATCGCTGTAGCTTGCTGCTGCTGTAGCTTGCTGCTGCTGCTGCTGTTTTCGCCGCCGCCATCTCGCCACGCCACCTTTGATCTCCGAGCCGAGCCGAGTTCTCGTTCGCCGCCGTCGCCGCCGACCATCCGACGTCAGGCAGGGTGCCCCCCACCCTACTAAGGGTGGGTACCCATTTATCTACTTGCAACTAATTGCTTTTCGAACCGCTGGGTGGGCGGGAGCTGGGATAAAGGTCGAGAGCTCACCTCGACCGCGGTGGTACTTGAACAGCCATAGTGACTGCCCGAGTGATGTTACTAAAGCAGGCGTTTTACTGCCTGCGCCACCGCCCCCCTGATCTCCTATTCTTGGGTTTTTAGTTAGTTGTGGGTCTTTTTTCTTTTTTCCCTAGATGTAGTTCCCTTTCCCATATTTTCTGTTGTAGTTTTGTAGTCTGCAAAAAAAAAAAAAAATCAATAAAAACCTTCCCCTAGGGGGATGGGGGAAAAAAAAAAAGAATGAGTACCTACAATGAGTGGATGAAGCCCCTGAAACTGAATGGCTGAGTTTAGCAGTTTGAAGTTTAGTTTATGGGAAGAAAGGGGAAGTTATCAGCTTGGCTGGGAATAAACCATAACATGGACAGATGGATGACTACAAAAAGGCCTGGTGAGTAAGGAAGATAAGGGGCAGGAAGTTAAGATTCAGGGAGGGTGAAGAGAGGGGCAGGAAGTTAAGGGTCAGGGAGGCTGAAGAAAGGTTGCAGAGTATGTCAGAGAAACCTGAAGAGAACTATAAGTAACTTGAGGAAAAGGGCAGAAGAGAAAGGGAATTGAAGAAAGCAAAGAGAGGGCTCTGAAAATATTGCACAATACTCCCTTCAGAAGGAACTGTGTACTGTGGAAGGTGACAGACAGGGGGTGCTAAGAAGGCTGGTCAAGAGACAGGGGAACTAAAGGAAATAAGGAATTATCATCCTAG
This sequence comes from Gekko japonicus, assembly GCF_001447785.1. NCBI lineage: Eukaryota > Metazoa > Chordata > Lepidosauria > Squamata > Gekkonidae > Gekko > Gekko japonicus. Next base: position 1,194,936 of record NW_015167060.1, read on the forward strand.
TTGCGCTTTCTGTTCTCATTTCAACATTTTGACAACATGAAGCAAACAAAAAGGGCAAAGAAGAAACAAGAGGTGATTTTCACTTATCCAAAGTCTCTTCTGCTTTTGTTTCACCTGAAACACTGGATATACTTCATTCATGAGCTCAAATCTATCTTTAGTCTGTGTTTTCTCATTCTGTCCCAACAGCAAGCCACTCTGTGCTCAGTCTTACAACTCATGAATCATTAAGTAGTAATGTGCAGTCCATTCTTCTCTCATTTGTTTATGAGAACATCATAAGCAGGAAAAAATGTATCCGCTGTCTTAATATGGTCAAGGTAGGTTATATGACATCCCTTACTTAAAAAATAATGGCAACCTTAACCCTACTTTTAAAAAGCAGGGTTACGTTTTTGTGTCCTGACCTGGATGGCCTAGGTTAGCCTGATCTCGTCAGATCTCAGAAGCTAAGCAGGGTATGGCTCTGGTAAGTACTTGGATGGGAGACCACCAAGGAAGTCCAGGGTCCCTACGCAGAGGCAGACAGTGGCAAACCACTTCTGAATGTCTCTTTCATTTAAACCACTATGGGATTGTGGTAAGTCAGCTGGAATTTGATGGGACTTTCCACCACCACCATCAGGTTGCCACAGCTTTGTATATACATACACATGTGTGTGTTTCTCTAGACACATCAATATAGGCACCCCTCAGCACTCTGCTTTTATTGAGGTGCTCACAAATATTTTATTATTGGCTGCAGTAATTTGACAGGTGTTAACCGTTCCATAGTCTCCAGATGGTTCTTTATGGTGTATCTGTAAAAGGGAAAAGCTACTGATGTCTGATGCCATGTAAGATAGCCTGGATTGTTACAAAATACCTGTTTTGTTCTTCCATCTTGTCACACCCTCTGCGTTCCAGTTTTCTATGTTTACATTACATTTTGGATATGTGCAATTGCATAAAGAGAAATAAGTCAACCCTATGCCCCTGTGTAAATCCTATACATTTCCTATATATTGGGTTGGCGGTTTCCCAGCATGGCAACCAAGGTCACGTATATTTTTCTTAAGACAAAATTCAGAGAAGCTTAATGTCAATTTTACTCCTAGCTGGTCTTCAGGTTTTGTCTTGACAATGGAGCGGAACTTGCTGCAGAGGTGCAATTAACAAAAGGTGTCTCCAGCTTTGCCTTGCAAAGTTTGTAATAAATTTGCCTTACTCTCCCCCACTGTGCTTGGTTGGTCATAGAGCCTTCTTATTCCTTCTTCTATCTGTCATCTCCATGTTTCATTTTCCTCGATATGACTAAAGATTTTCGTGATAATTTTGTTTTCGGATAGCATCAATGTGTGTGTTTTATTTTTATTGTTGGCCAAGATACTGCCCCATATATCAATACTGGATTAATATTGTACATACCTAGATTTTAGAAATTTGAGCTATGGGCTTGGATGCGAAGACCTTGTTTAAAGTGATTACAGTGGGGCTTATTTTCAAGGCGCTGTCTAAGGTTGAGTTGCAAGAGTTCATTCATATATCTGCCACCTGTTTCAAATTACCAAGTTTCAAATACTAGGAAGAAAAGCAGTTCTTCTTCCATTAAAATGTGTGGAGGGTTTAAGAACTAATCTCTTTGTGTGATCTCTGGGCAAAGCTTACGCTAAAAGTGCCTGTAAGCATAAATTAAACTGTAGATCTGTGCATGGAGGGGGAAAAACCCAGATTACTTCTGGCTGTGATATTTTAAAATATCTCTTTAACCCAGAGAAAAGAAAGGGAGACTTTATCCAGAGTTCTCACTGTGAGTGGAGATGTACAGCATGGAAATCAAATCAAGCATAACTATTAGTTTTCCTTGTAAGTTTTGCATTAGGAATGACCTTGTGGCAGTGTTGGCTGCAGTTTGGGGATATTTAATTGATTAAGATTATTTTTGGACTAGCGATCTTATTAAAAAGGCAGTTGGTTGAATGGTCCCTTGAGTAGTTGATATTCTCATAGGCGGATGAGCATTATTAAAAGGTTGGGTCAGATTAGAGCAGCCCCACTGCCTTTGCTGATTTCTTTCCCTCTCTGCATTCAATGAAGGTATATCAAGGCCATCCTTGCAAGCATAGATTCAGAGTACTTCTGGATTATGGGGTTTGCTCCCACTAGAACCAAAAGCTTCCCATGAGCAGATCTGAGACCTAATTAAATAGTGTTTTTCATTTTCTAGTTTTATTAAATAAGTATGGTTTTTAAAATCTCAGTCACTGAAAACTGTGTGTGTGTGTGTGTGTTTAGGCCATGAGGATTAATTGGATTCACTACAGCAGCTCCCTGGACGTAACTATCCAATAGAACAAATCATATAGAGGGTCTATCAGAACTTCTACTTTTTATGCAACGAATACTCTCTTTTTACTAGTGCTAGCTCTTCCAATAATTCATTTTTTCCGGCACTGAAGGAACAACTTTCTCACTGAGAAAATATTATTCCCTCCCCTCTGGTGAACCCGGCTACTGTGGCAGCTTTGTGGGACAGGTTTTTGTAGTTGTCATGGGGTTGCTTGTTGGATAGTGCCTGTGACTGCACTATGAAAAGCAACACCCTGTCACCAATACTTGTTTTCTTTGTGATTCTTTAAAATTGTCTTTATGAAGGTATATCATACCTCTTCTACTCTTCTTCTACTCCTCTTCTACTGTTATCTCACAAGCACAGAAGCTTTTATGCAACCCTTTTGTTAAAAAAAGAGTGGCTGCCACCAGCAAGACTGCACCCACTCCCTGCAGCAAGGAATTGTGCACTTTCCCTCTCCAACACTAGGGAGCACCGCTCTCCAATGACAGCAAATTTTACAGTGCTCTTTCATAAACCAAGGGTAGCCACTTTGAACATTGTAAGGGCAAGAGTTTGCACAACTGATCTTGGTTCTGTTTCTACTGCAAATGTAGTGCAAAGGGAATTAAAAAAATATATGGGATGCTCTGAAGTCTCGGAGTGTTTGGGATTCATCTAAGATATTTCCTACAGCACTTTCACCTTTGAAAGGTGTTAGAAGTTTATAACTTCTGCATGAAAGGATAGGAAATAAATTATGCAGTGTGTATTGGGGTAGCTGAGGGATAGCAATTTCTCCAGTGGTCAGCAGGGCCACTCTTGTTAGTTTTAAGCATTGTTCTCCCCAACCAGATGGCGCTCCACAACCAGATGGCTCTTGGGATTAAATTAAAACCCAGATCATGTTAAAACAGTAATAAAACACACACATACATTATCAACAAAATGAGCAAATTTGCAACATTATCAACAAAATTTGCAAAAGCAGCAAAAACTATTAAAAACTAGAAAACCAGGAACTCGAAACACAGTAGATATGCATCACACAAATAGAGATAAAACCAAATCACAGAGGACAGCATTCAAAATATAAAATCAGTTGTCAGAGTTCCCCAGACTAAGTAGAAAAAGAAAGACAGAGAAAAAAAAGAGAAAGGCAAAATACTGACTAAAAGCTTGGGCAAATAAATATGTTTTTACCTGGTGTTGAAAATGCAAAAGGCTGAATACCATCTGAACAGTTGAGAGGGAAGTCTCCACATCTGAAGCTCCTGTGTCACCCAGAATCCTGCACCCTATTTGGATCTGCTCATAATATTGAGGCAAGCAATTGGAGGAGAAGTTGGTAGAGACGGGTGTTAGTGGTGTACCCAATGCAGTGAGAAATAGGATTATAGTTCTCAGTCTCAGCTAGATCGTGTGCACATAGCTCATATGTCTGCAAAGTGAAGAGCTACAGTGTCTGTACTTAAATAAGGCCCTGTCTCTATCTGCTTCCCAGCATTGCCCCAGTGTCTCCCTCCTATTTTCTCTTGGTCATTGAAGTTGTGGAGGAGGAGGAGGCATCAGGTCATTGCTTCAGTACCATTCATCCATTGCCGTAGGCATAAACTATTCAAATTAATCTGATTTTATGTTGATTTGCTTGATTTCTAGAGCATATCAAAAGCCTAGAATTTTGGTTTCCTTAGCATAGAATATGGATTTGAAATTTACTTTTGTCCCAAAATGTGCTCCACTCAATTGTTATACAGTGTTTCAGTTGCAAGAATGATAAATTCTTTATCAAACAAAATTCTTTGTCAGAATGTTCTGTATCTCCACGCTGTTCTTTTCTACAGATGCTCAGAAACTCTTATCTTTCCCTCTTTTCCAGGCTCTGCAACCTATTGGGACAAGAGAAGGCTTATTTTCAATATAATCTCAGAATTAATCTCTGAGGCTATGAGGCCTCAGCAAATATAAAATGAATTATCGGAGTACTGGCAAATCCTGGGGGGAGGAAGCAGTAGCACATTTGGCTTGCCATTGGGAAGAGTATCAAAGCCATATTACTGGGAAAAGAAGACTTCATTAGTAACTGAACAAAGACTAGTTTGTAGGAATACTTAGGAACTGGGGAAATTAATCCCCTTAAAAAATGCTGATCTAGCGCTCAGTCTTGTTGTATAGCCAAGGTTATCATACCCCTGAAAGATAGGCAAGGAAAAGCAATTGCTGGAATAAAAAGGAGAGCAAAAGGGAGCATCATAAGACAGCAGCAAGACAGGAAGAAGCAACAGCATTAAGAAAGAGTAATGAAGCAAAACTTAGTTTCTGCGGTTCAGAATGCTGGAAATGGCTGGTTGCGAAAGTATTTATAGGAATTGTGGGAAGACGGGAACAAATTGGGCAAAGCGGCTTCCGAGAGCATGGCCATACCACAAGAGGGTATAAGACAGGTGCAGGGCCGGCTCACTCACTAGGCAGACTAGGCGATCGCCTAGTGCGGGCTGGCCCTTAGGAGAACCAAACTGCACCCGCCCCCATACTCTGGGAGTTTCTTGATTATTTGTGTTTTTCATTCTTCCTAAAATGCATTTGTTTTTTAAAATTGGTGGGCGCACCAGTGGGGGGGGGGCGCCAGAAGGGATCCCCGCATAGGGTGCAAAATAAGCTGGGGCCGGCCCTGGACAGGTGTTGCCAGCAGATCTAGAATAAACAGCTGATCCTGGAGCACCAGGCAGGCCCATCTGCAAAGGAGCCAAGACCACTATTCTGTTCCTGAAGTGACGCTTGATGTACGAACCATATGAGGAGCAGAACTGATGCTCCAGGAAGGAGGAGAACTGTACTTTGGCTCTGGATATGGCAAGGAATAGACAATAGATAACAGTATTACCCAGGGAGCATTCAAGTTGGGAGGCATTGGGGGGCGGGGGAAGAAATAGAAATATTGTCTCTCAGGAAAGCAGTTGGGGAATAACTTCTGCCATACTAAATGCTTGCTCGTTTTGGTTGTTTTAAGAGCAGCAAAGGAAAGTGCATTTTGGGATTTGGAAAATCATATACTAGTGTGCCTTGCAGTTAGTAGGCTAGGTACACTCCTGAGATGAGATTTTCTAAAAACTGTAAACAAAGGGTAGCAGGAAACAGCCATGAAACTGGTTCTGAGCACTAGCGTGGGGAGGATGGGACTGGTGTCAGGGTTGCTTGTGTTTAACATGCACGGTAATGATCAGAATCTGTACGCTAATGAAATCCACAGGTGGTGGTAAATAGTAGGAAACAGCAAGCATTTATTGTTGTAGAAGAGGATTCCAGGGGCAATTAGAAAATGTGGGCAGAAAATAAGAAAATTAGACCTAGTCTGTGAAAATATAACTTATGCACCTAGGGGGCTAAAAAATGTAAACATTGCCATGAAATGGAAGGCCAAAAGCAAATAAAATAAATAAATTGGTGGTTTAAAGCAGTCATATGGCATCAGTGCATTGTGTACTGGGGGAATGATTGCTTGTACAGCAACTGTGCCCCACATTGGTATGCTTTTTGCTTAAAAGTTTAGTCTGACTGGAGGAATTCAGTCCCCAAGCCATGAAGGCAGGTAGAAACCTTGCACAATGTTAACAGATTGATGTGGATATACAGCTCTCTGAATTCCAATACATCCAAGCACATGTGTATGAATAGTGTTGCCAGAATATACTATATGTGAATATGTAGAATCATATGGTTGAAACGGACTTCAGAGGTCTAGTCCAATACTGTATGATGGTAGGATTCTTTGGCTGCATTTAGACATAATAACAAACTGTGGTTTGTCATGATAAGAATGAGCCTTAGAAATCTATGGGCTCCCGTCTTCCCTCATTAGCAGCTTGGGAACGGAAGACTCTTGGTGACCTCTGAAACACACACTATGATGTATTTTGCCTCCAAACCAGTGTTCCACTCCATGGTTCAAACCTCATTTGTATGTAAGAAACCAACCATGATTTGGACATAATAATAAACTATGGGGAGTGAAGCATGCAAGCCCAAGAATGTCCTAGGCAGGGTTGTCATTATGTCTGAAGGCAGTCGTGAAGCCAAATCTTAGAACTATAAGGGACATTAGAAGTCAGCCCGTTAAACCCACTGTTCTGAGACAGCTTAACCTGTATCTAAAGCATCCCTGATCTATCTTGTCCAGCTTTATTTTTTTAACTTAGTAAGTTCTGGCATTGCCGTGTGTTGACACTAAATTCCACTTTGCTACCTCTTGTAATATCGAATTCCTTCTCAGCAATGCCACTGCCTAATTAGTTAGTTAACCTGGTTCTTATACTTACTTGCTAATTTTCATTTTTACTGTCATCTGTGCAACAGTCTCCAAGCTTATGCATGTGAATAAAGTGTCATCAAGTCACAGCAGACGGATGGCAACCCCAGCAAGGGATTTTCAAGACAAGTGAGAAGCAGAGGTGGTTTGCCATTGCCTTCCTCTGTGGAGCCTTCCTTGGTGGTCTACCATCCAAGTTCCAACCCTGCATAATTTCTGAGTTTGACGAGATCGGGCTATACCAGAGGTTGCCAAACTGTGGCCCGGGAGCCACATGCGGCTCTTTCACACATATTGTGTGGCTCCCGGCAGGGCGGCTGGGGAAGCGAAGGGGAAGCATGCCTCCCTGATCGGTCTTCCCTTCCCAGCCAGTGTTCCTCTCCCTGGGTAGGTGTGAGGTGTGTGTGTGGGGGGGAGCAGTGAAAGAAAGCAACTAAGTTAAAATTTGTCTCTTTAAATCCCTTTGCCAAGCCAGCCAGTGTGGGGGTGTGTGGGTGGGGGCTTGGAGGATGCATTTAAAGTTGCTTTCTTTCCACCTCTCCATCCCCCCATGTATTTGCTTTCTTTCTACTTTCTTTCTCCCCTCCCTACCCCTCTAAAGTTAAATGTGTTCTCCAAGCCCCACCCCAATGTTCCACCAGCCTGCTGGCTTGGCTCAGAAAAGGCATTTGTCTCATTAAATCCCTTCTCCAAGCTAAGCCAGCATGGCAGCAGGGGTGGGGGGCTTGGGGAACACATTTAAAGAAAAAGGCATTCTCCAAGCCCCCCCGCCGTGTGGCCCCACCCACCAGCTTGGAGAAGGCATTTGTTTCTTTAAATCCCTTTTCCAAGCCAGCTGGTGTGGGGGTGTTAGGGTGATTGGAAAACACATTTAAAGTTGAAGCTGCTTTCTTTCCACCTCTCCCCATTTATTTGCTTTCTTTTCACGTCTCTCTCTTTTCCCCTTCCTTCCTCCCCCCATTTGCTTTCTTGCCACCTCTTTCTTTTCACCTTTCTTTTTCTTTTTCTCCCTTTCTTTTTTCCTTCTCTCTCTCTTGCTCTCTCTTCCTTCCTTTCTCCCCTCCCTCCTCATCTATTTGCTTTCTTGTTTCTCTCTCACACTCTTCCCCCTTCCTCCCTCTCCTATCTATTTGCTTTCTTTCCACTTTTCTTTCTCCCCCCTCCCTTCCCCCTCCCTTCCCCCATCTGTTTGCTTTCTTGTTTCTCTCTCTTTCCAACTTTCATTCTTTCTTTCCACCTCTCTCTCTTTCTTCCCCCTCTTAGACAAATATCATTAGCAAACAAATAAAGAACATTGGACAAATAAATATTATTATCAATATCCATTTTACCCCTTTTGTCTTTATTTTATTTAATGTTAGTAAAAAGCAAATTTGCATATTTTGTAATATTTTTGTAATATTTGTTCATGCCTTGTAGCTCTCAAACATTTGACATTTATTCTATGTGGCTCTTACGTTAAACAAGTTTGGCCACCCCTGGGCTATACTATACCAGTCCAGAAGCCCCTCTGCAAGCTTATGCAGATCATTTAAAATGTTTACAATATAGTCTTTCTCCCCCCATCTCTATCCCAGCCACTTTTGGAGTCATCCACAAATCTGATAAATGTATTGTCAGCTTCTGTGTAGAAGTTATTTGTGAAACAAAATGGTGCAGGCTCGAGAACTAACTGCTGCACAACTCCAGTTGCATCCTATTTTCTCATTTGTGTCAATTTATTATTATTCACTAAGTGCAGTTATTTTTAGCCACTTTGTGGTCGCTCCATCTAATTCACACAATCCATGCATGCTTAGGAGGATGTAATTTGGTTGTGGATCAATATCCTTGTTGACATCTAAAGCCTATGAAACAGCCCACGTCCAATAACAGAGCTTCCCTATTCCTGGTTATAGAATGGGAACAAGCTCCATGCCCTTACAATGTTACTGCTGGTAATGTGTATGTGATGGGCTGTATATCTTTGTCGAGGTACATTTGGATGCTTGTATTCCCCCTGCTTACTAAATCAGTTAATAGACAGGGGAAGAGAACAAAGTTAGCTTGGTGTGATTTCTTCTATAATATAACCCTATTGGCTGCTATCGTTGGCCTTGTTTTCTTCTAAATGCTTGGTTTAAAATTGCTCCCCCCACCCTTTCAGCGACAGGCTCTCTAGTTGTTCTTCCTTCAGGGGCAATGCACCTCATGTTGGATCCTCAAGAGTAATGAATGTCACATTCAGATAAACCAAGTATGCTTTTTCGGTATGTATGGCCTTTTCGGTACAGTCAAAGTTGCTTGTAGTTTTTGGCGACTTTAAAAAAAGACTTTTGCAAAGTGTGTATCAAGCAATGTATATTTTCCCTTTTGTATTCCCCGTTATACTCTCTTTCTGATGTAAGCAACAGCCCCAATCTATCTCCCCCCCCCCATAATATACTTGTAAAATCCAGGGGTCTTGTTGTAGAAAAAGAGCTGCCGGAGCTCATTAGCATAACTCATTAGCATAACTTATTTGCATATGCCATGCCCCCTGACATCACCGGAAGTGACAGAAGGCCACACCCCCTGACATCACCGGAAGTGTGTCAGAAGGCCCGGCTACTTACCCTCCTGCTTCATCCTCATTCCCAAACGGAATGAGGATCGAAGCAGAGGGCGGGATAAAGAAGGGGGCGGGGCTTCACCACGTGACCGCCCCGCCCCCTAGAGGTTCTCTTCCGGAGCTCCGTACCTGAGAGCTCCCCCCCGACTAGAGCCCTGGTAAAATCCCTTCGGATTGTTCCCAGCACCCCTGGCTAGTTGCAATGCATTTTTCACGTTTGCCTCTTTTTTTTAATGCTGTACCAGTATACTTGGCTTTAGCAATCTGTCCATCTTTTCCCTTCTGGTAAGTTTCCATTTTAGGCTGTCAGATCATTAAAAAAGATTCCTGAGTAGCTGTATCATTCTTGTTCAGTTCCTCTAGTTTTTCCTCTGTAGCTTGCAATTGTACTTCCATTGTTCCTTTTTTCTCTCTCCAGACCTTAACTGCCCCTGATGAATGTTCACACCGTTGACTCTTAAAAATGCACTTGCTTGACAGTTCAGGGAGGCTGTAGCATGATAGCTGTTTGAAAGATGTGACCCTCTCTTCTCAAAGGATAAGAATTGTTTATGGGAGTGAATGGAGTTACTCAACTGAAATATGAGAGATAGTAGTAGAGCAATGTGTCTAATAGCAAGTGGTATTAGACAGTGTGCTTTTTATTTTATTTATTTTAACCAAGTGCCCCTTCTCTTTGATTAAGTAACTTTTGGTGGATGAAGACTTATCAGCTGGACTACAGAACATTCCCTGCCCAGTTAGACATGCTTGCTGGAGGATCTTGTAGAGGGTCCCCCCCCCATTTCCAGTGCTTAGGACTTCTGGAAGGGAGTGGAGTGGCAAAACAGTTCTCTTAAAACCCTATGCAGAAGGTGTGCTGCATGGCAGTGAATGATGTGAAGTCTACTGTCCATTGCTGCTCATCTGTTTACACGTGTTGCCTGCATCTCTTGGTGCTCATTATATCATCACATGGTTCTTTTAATAGCTCCGGAGTGTTCTTTTATTAGTGCCTGAAAGTCGCATTTCTCACCCGTTGAGAATTCTGTCTTTGTGCTAGCTACTTCTTCTTCCCCCCCTTCTGGTCTTCAAGATTTGGACAAAGGTGATACAGGAGGAGTGGGGTGGGAGGGGGAAGGGTGGTAAACAGAAGCATCTCCTGCAGTTTATATACTTATTCTGTTTCTTCCTCTGCAGCAAGAGTCAAAGGAGGAGTGTGATCTGCAGAAGAAAAGAACAAAGCAGCAGCTGGATAGAGCGAAGTTTGCAGCAAAGAGAAAAATTGCACGTAGGTCTCACGTGTTCTGTACAAGGGGGAAGTGGAGAATGAACAGTGCACAGATTTTTGTACCTTTTCCTCTTATGTGTACTTTTGCAGACATCTGTGTTGGGAGAACACATCTCAGCCTTGCCACTTAACTTTCTACATGGCATAGACTGCTACCATAGCAGTCTTTATAGCATCTCATGAACAAACTTTCATAACTGCAGTGGCATTGAGTGGGTTTTATTGCATAAAAAAGAGAGGGCTTATGAAGACCCAAGACTTCCATGGGGTGTGCAAAGCCTTAGCATTACTGTAGCTTTTTGGATAGTGACTTTGCTCGTGGCTATACTGAATGGCAACTGGAAGACGGGAATCCTGGGTAAAAGAGGAAGGAGTGGCAGTTGTCAGATTCTGCTTATCTCTTCAGCCCCATCTTGGCACAACTGTAGGTGGTGCCCTTTATAGTGTGGTTTTTGTTCACAAAATATTCTGATTTATAACTTAGTCATTAGGGTGAGAATGCATTTGGGTTTCTTGCTGTTGTTAGCTTTATGGATCACTTGTTCTATGGATAAAGTGAAATTAGTCTGGTATGATTCTAGGATCTTCCATTTCCCAATGCATACTATTCTGCACAGTTTGCTCTCCCCAGTAGAAGAGAGAGAAGAAGAAGAGATTGGATTTATACCCCGCCCTTCACTACCCAAAGGTGTCTCAGAGCGGCTTACAAACTCCTTTCCCTTCCCCTCCCCACAACAGACACCCTGTGAGGTAGGTGGGGCTGAGAGAGCTCTTGACAGAAACTGCTCTTTTTCAAGAACAGCTGTGCCAGAGCTACGGCTTGCCCAAGGTCATCCAGCCAGGTGCAAGTGGAGGAGTGGGGAATCAAACCCAGTTCTCCCAGGTTAGAGTCCGCGCACTTAACCACTACACCAAACTGGCTCCTCCTTCAAATTCCCTGCAGTGCTTTCTAGAGACTACTTGCTCCAGTTAGAAGATTTTTAGGCATGGTTCAAAGGTTACAACTAACCATGCTTTGCTCAGAAAGCAGACATCTTTAATTTGTCTTTGTGATCAAAATGTGAATTCTGTTTTGTGCTTTCCCCTACAAACCGGGATTCCGAACCATGATTAGACCAGATTTTGGAATCTTGGTTTGTAGTAAAGAAAGCAAAATACTGTTTGCATCTGAACCATAATGACAAGCAATAGGTTGCCTCGAAAGATGAAGTCTTTAGTTGGATTGTGCACAAGGGGAGGGGAGAGGGAGTGTGTGAACCTGAGGATCTTGCACATAATGACAGTCTGTAGTGCCATTACATCTGAATGATGCCATAGTGAGTAATGTTCAGTTTGCAGGCACTACCTGATGTGAGAATAAAATGAATTCGTTTCTGAATAGACTCCACACAGTGGTTGGAACAGGTGCACACCAAGTCCAAGAGATGCTAGGCAGAATGCAAAGGTTTTGTTTTGTAGATTCATTTGCAAGAAAGTGAGTCATACCCAGTACTCCCTGGAAGCAAAGGATACATGCATGTCCGCAAGTGAGAGCAAAAAGACATGAAATCCTCTATTTGTACCTGTGTGTACAATGTTGAAACTGGCTTTGGATCCCCACTATGTGCACGGGATCCATTTGCCCCGTTGAACCTGAAAATGGACCCTGGGTCCACTTTGGCCTTGGATTGTTTCTGATCATGCTGGCTAGCACCGAAGTAGAGAATATCCTCCAGTTTCCTACTTTGGATGCAGTTCTTGTATCCGCCGTATTAGAGCGGTCAATTAACAGTAATTAATTAGGGACATCCATTTAAATGTCTGCTCTTTTATTTATTAGAAACTATAATTAGCCTTTTGGTATTTTATTTTTAGGCAAATTGAGGTTCATTTATTTGGAGTAAAAAATCATTGTCAGTGTTTAAAGGGTTGCTTTTATGACAAACTAGCCTCCTGAAGAAGAGGCAGCCTGTGGAGGGTGGGAATGCTTGGAGTGTAGGGGGTTCAGAGCCCAAGACAAAATAAGGCCTGCATCTGTTGCCAGTTTCCAATGCTGAAACATTTCTGGTATTTTTGGTGTGTATTCATTATAAATTACATTGTTCCTTTCTAACTTTGTGGTTTATAATTGAAATTAATCTATGACAGTATTCTGGCAGGGTAAAATTAAATATGCAAACCTACTGAAATCTTCCTGTTAATGTTTTTTGATATCTGTTTTCTGAAACATATTGGATCCTTTCCCACCCCCTTTGTACTATACAGTAAATTTCACTCAGGTTGTGGGGGTGATAGATTCAATATTTCTATTTTCTTTGCAAATCTTTTATTAGTAAGCACTAGGACTTGAACTGGTGGAGCTTTGCATCTAATTCACTTTGCAAATGTCAAACTGAAATATGAATTGCTTTGTAAATTGCCATATTAGCATGTAAAAAGGCTCTGAACTGGTTTAATTTGTTTAAGGCTAGAATGTCTTTTACAAAGACTCTTGCACCCCCTTCGCATCGTTTTCTTTGGTGAGATTAGTTCTGTAAGTCATGTGATGTTACATTTCATATAGCATTTAAATGGCTGCTCTAACAACTCATAGATCTAGTAGTTCAACATACAGGAAACCTAGTTTTGGAACAATGGATCTATGCTGGCTTTAACAAACAAACAAAACCTCTTCCAGCATGATAATGGAGCTATTCAGGGTTTGCATGCACATATGTGCTTATACATAGCTTGTGCCCAAATTGGCTTGCAGATGATTCCCTGTCTGCTGGACCCTGGCTACACTGACTACCTGCCAAACCATTCAGACTGAGCTTATCTCAGATCTCAGCTTCTATTTTTGTGTCTCTGAGTTCTTAAATAGTCTGTTTGCCCACACCACTAGGAAGCTAACACAATACTTAGAATTTCTAATCATCATAAATTATGACCAATGTAATCAACATCAAGCACACACAAATTGTGAGCGTTTGCAGACAGCGTTTAGAAATGATCAGATGTTAAGCAGAATAATACATGATAGCCAGGAATACGCAGCATGGTTTCGGCAGAACAGATGCCCTGCTTCTCTCGGGGAAGCGGCTTGCTTCTTTCACTGTCACGCAGGTTGTGGATTTCATGGGTAGGGGGAAAAGAATTTATTCTTTTCAATGCACGTGTGTATTTGGAAAACAGAATAAAGCCAGAACTCTGATGGGCTGAAATGCCAGAATTCTTGTCTGGAGTGTTCCATTTTACTGGGAGGGGAACAACGTAAGACACCCTATTGCTTTATAAGTAGAGTCTGATTTACATTGCATTTCATGGTGGCTGATAGTTTGGTTGAGCCAATACATGTCCTTAACAAAAGCAGAGAATGAGAAAGGATAGGCAACGTTGAGGATTGTGATCCTGTCTGAGAGTTGCTTTAGAATAGTGACTAAGAAATGAGCTGTAGTCCATGAGCTCACTGGTTGAAATCTTACCACTGCTATCAACTCACGCTGTGGTCTTAGCTAGGCCATGCTTTTTCAGCTTCCCATCTTATCAAATGCTGATAAGAACACTGGCCTACCTTACAGAGCTGCTGTAAGCAGGGGTCATTTCCTGCAGGAGCGCACAGGAGTGGAGCTCCGGCAGTAAAGAGCCCAGGGGGCGGGCACATGCAACAAGCCCCGCCCCCTGCTCCCAGCAGCCCCGGGGCCACAAGGAGCAGCCAGATAAGTTGCAGAGTTCCCCCTCCCCAGATAGCAATTCAAAACAGTCCAGTGGCACCTTTAAGGCCAAGTTTTATTCAGGTACAAGCTCTCCATTCTCTGTGAGGGCAAATCTGCATGTGTCCCCCCCCCCCCCCAAACGCAACAAACCCAAAAAGGTCCAGGGGAGCCTGAAGCTAGCAATCCAAAAGAGTCCAGTGGAGCCTGAGCGGTGGCCGTTGCCTTCTGACACTTCTGGTGATGTCAGGGTGTGTGGCATATAAGTTATGCTAATGAGTTATGCTAATGAGCTCCTGCACCTCTTTTTCTACAAAATGACCCCTGGCTGTAAGTATTACTCAGACCCTTGAAACCTACCTGAGATATTTCCATTAGACCAGTTCCAGTTGTTTTCAAATGTTCTGCCAGTAGTTGAGCTGTGCCATGTTCTTCATTGGACATAGTTGACTAAAACTGGCTTGAGTGCATTACACAGTCATCTTCAGGATCTCCAAGTCCTGCACCTATATAGTAATAAAGATTTCCGCCTCCCTCCAGTAAAGCTATAGTGTGGCAGAAGTTTCTTGCAGATCTTCCAAGTGCTGTTGTCTGCCTTCTTGTTACTCTCTCTTGACCCTCATTTCCCTTAAGCATCGAAGGAAAAGGAAATCAGATTACTTCCATGCAGAGGAGTGCCTGTAATTGTGTGTCCCAGTCCACTTCCACATGCAGAAGAAATAGCTACATTCAGCCCTGGTGAAAAAATACTCGTGCAGCAGAGGAAAATGAAACATTGCATTGTGTCACATGGGGCTGCTTCAGTACAGTTGTGATCTCTCCAGCGGATGTCACAAAGTCTGTATTTTGTCATTTCTTTCTTAGCCCAAAGTGGCAGCCTTTTTCTTTTAGCTGAGAAATGGGGGCCCTGGATTCCATATATGAGGTCTGGTCTGAGAGCATTTCTCATGTGAAATGTGTCTGTTTCAAGATACTATCCAGGAGGCTGAGACTGAATTCTAGTTCTTTTTGGTGCCAAAATGCTTTTCATTAGTGCATTAAGGAATCACAGTGGCATTCATCACTTGTGGGAGGTGATCAAAAATCTCTCTGTTGTCTCCTCTCTTCTAAACTCTTGAGTATGGCATTGTGGACTCAGGTGCTTTTGTTTGGTTGAAGTTTTGTTTGAGAGGCATTTGTGTGTGAAAGAGGGCTGCTCAGAACCAACCTAGAAGGGTTTGACTGAAGAGCATTTCAGGGTACTCTCCAAATCCCCAGAAAGCTGCGGAGTTTCCTTATCATTCTATTTTTCAGGTTGGCTATTTTTAGCAGAGCAACAGTGGTGGATCAGAAATCTCAGTGAACAGCTAGTTTCCAAACTGGTTTTGTTTTTAAACAGTCTACTGTGATTTCTACTGTGTTCTGGGAAATCCTTTAAGGGAGCACTGTGCCTAAGTGGAAAAAGGTTGCACCAAAGAGCAGTTGGCTGACTAAGCCCGTGGGAAGGGGTCTTTGGTTGTTTTGGTGTTTCTCATCTGAAGATCATTCTTTGCAGTCTCCAGGTTGTTCTCCTCATGTTCTTTGCATGAATAAATTTCAGACATATGTTTCCATGGCAGTGTACGTCACAGAGCATTGTGACTTTATTTTAGTTAACAGCAGTACTGTGTGAAAAAGAGCTTCGTTTTGCTTTGACAGCAAGACCATGCCTTCTCAAAGGAGTCTGTTCATGCACAGCTCAGGTTTCAAAGTCTACATCGTTTTCGCCTCTCTGCTCTTGGAGGCACGTGTGCGGAAGTACAAATTGGGGGCCACTGCTGGGTGATTATGTGATAAAACATTTCATTGTGACGAATTCACCTCAGGAGTCAGAGCTGAGATGATGATGGCTACCCTTAACTAAATGCCCTGTTTTTGGTTCAGTGGTTCGATAGTGCCCAAAATGCATTACTCTACATTTAGCACTGCCTGTTCCAGTTTTGAAGGTGCACAGGAAGTAAGCTGAGATGTAATAGCTTTGATCCAATTTAGTCGTCTCCCCGTCCCCCCCCCCCCCGTGAAGGTGAAAGTCCCTAGGTACCTTCTTGAGGGAGTGAGAATCGAGAGTCTGCTGCATCATTTTATTTTATTCTGTTTATTTTGCTCTCTCTCCAGAGATGACGGAAGATGAACAGTTTGCCCTGGCTTTGCAAATGAGTGAGCAAGAAGCCAGGCAGTTGAACTCACAAGAAGAGGAAGAGGAAGAGCTCCTGAGAAAGGCTATTGCTGAGAGTCTCAGTGTAAGTAGGGCAAAGACACTTGGGCTGTCTAGAAATGCCCCGTTCTTGTCCATTTCCCCTCTCCATGGTGCTAAAGGAGTGCCTCTAGGGCAGGTCTCCTGCTGGAATTCTAGTCAGTTTTTCACGAGGCATAAATGTGTCTGACGAGGTGAGCTCCAAGCACATTTAAAGGTTTTATTGTGCCATTATTGGTGGCTAATGGTGAATTTCACCTTTATCTACCTTTTTTTGTAGATTGTTGCGGAAATGTCCATTTGTCTTTTGCTCTGTAGAATAATAGTCAGTTTAGTTTAATAAACAGGCGTGCACCTTTTTAAAGGCAAACGGCTTGTGCATGTTTGTGTTTTGTTCTCCCCTCTAGAGCTGCCAGCCCTGTGATTCTTCCACTGCAGCTGCTCAGCCCCCTCTTGCCCAGGTGCCTGAGTCTCCAGCGCCAAGCCACCCAGCTGGACCAGAGAATTCTGAGCTCCTCACTGCCCCGCCGCCTCTCTCTGAATCTCTTTGCTCCGAGGGCAGCTCCCTCTCACCCAGCCACAAAGCTGATGAGAATGGACAGACAGATGTCGCCAAGAGGCCCCTTGTAGTCCTGACGAGGTTGAGCCAGGAGATAGTTGAAGGCTCACTGGTCTCTAGCATAATTGTAGCTCCAGAGAAAAGCCAGCCTTCTGCAAGATCAAATGAAGGGTCTTCCTCACCAGCAGGCAGCGATTCCAGTGACACGCCACCCAGTCTTCAAGACCTATTTGCCTTAAGTCCCACCTTTCCCCGAAGGCCTCTGGGTGCTTGGCCGCTGGCACCTCGGCGCCTCTTTGCAGGAGGGTGCAGCCCTTCAAAACCGGCAAACCAGAAAATAGAAAATCATTCCCAAAATTGTTCAGAGGGAGACCCTCTTCCTGGGTGCTCAGAAGCCCTAGTAAAAGTGCCTCAGAAGCATAGCACCCTGGACCACCACACTAGTCCAGGTTCTGAGCTTGAACAACAGATCCAGCCTAGGGAGAAGGCAGGTCTTTCTACCGGGTCCCTGAAAGGGACTGAAATGCCAGAAAATGCCCCACCACTTTGCACATGTCAAACAGCAGATGAGGAGGGCAAGCAAGAAGAGGACCAAGACACAGTACACTATTACTGGGGTGTCCCATTCTGCCCTAAAGGAGTCGATCCCAATAAATACACCCAAGTCATCTTGTGCCAGCTTGAAGTTTATCAGAAAAGCCTAAAACAAGCTCAGAGGCAGCTCCTGCAGAAGAAGAAGTTTGGGGAGCCAGTTGTTCCTAACTCGTGTTCTTTGAGCCAAAGTGAACACGGTACAGAAGAAGAAGAGTGTTTTAAGGGAAATAGAGGTGTGGATGAACGGGAAAGAGAAGATATGGACGACAAAAAGGAACCTGAGAGCGTAGCTTGGCTTCTTTCCTCAGCAAATGGAGAACTGGACAAAAATCCAAAGCAGAATGCGGCCACGGGAGAAAACTCTGAGCATGGAGATGAACCAGTTAGCAGCTCCTGTCAGGTAAACTTTGTTTTGCTAGCCTTGTCTGTCGGGTGAACTTTGAGTGAATTGTCATTTTGTTTTATGTTACGAATTTGGTCTATACAGCATCCTCAGCCCCAAGGAAGGCTGCTGCCTTTATTGATTTTAATATTTAGGGAAAGGTACTGTTTCCCTTAGGCCTGCCATGCATTTTGTTCAAAGAGTTATCCCCTAAGAGTTGTGTGGTGACCCTAAGTTAACATCTAGTAGGTGGTGGGCTGTGTTGGTCCTCTTGTGTCAATGGACAACAGATGGTAAGGAAGCAGCAAGCCTCCCTCTATAGGTGTGCCTGTCTCCCAAACTGCAGCCATCTTAGAAAATAATTCACATTTAAAATGTCCACAAAATTGCTAATGAATATGAAGTGAGCAGCTGTTGATGGCTAACCATTTGATTGTCTAAGAAACTGACAGTGTGACTGCAAAACATGGAATATCCACTGAGTGTTTCAGTGGTGAAAGCTGTTTTCTTCCTGCTGATATTTGTTTTGCTAATATAACTAGTTTGTCTTGCCTTGCCCATTCTCTGTCTTACAAGTACTGTGAGATCTGTGTGATACCAGAATGCCTTGCAGTCTATTTTTAAATAATATTTTAGGCTGGAAACTTTCACTACTTTGTATTATTATTATTATTATTATTATTTTATTTTATTTTATTCAACTTGCTGTTTTCTCTCTTGTGGTATAACATCCCTAAAACCATACAAACTATCCTGGTGTTGTCATTGTTTCCTAGCCTAGCATTACAACTTCCTTTGTTCAGTAAAACATAAACAAGAGTCTTGTGACATGTTAAAGACTAATAAAACATGATTTCAGCATAAGTTTTCATGAATTAGACGTCACTTCATGAGAAGCATGGAGTGTGTAATCGTTTTGCAGACATATTTATAACCAAAGTTACAAAAAGGGTGGGGAAAGAGGGTAAATTATAGCAGAGAGGAAGCGATCTGTTGTAAATCCTGTTGTAATTCACTCAGGTGTGAGTCCCTGTCAAAGAGACTGGAACAAAAGTGGTTGTTACACAGGGTGGATTAGGAGAGAGGCCAGAGGTCCCAGTTTCTCACAGGGTACTGATAAAGCAAGAGCAATTTTCATGCTGCTGGACATAGGATGATATGTGACAGGGAGAGCTTGATAATTTTCCTAGTTGGTATTCGAAGCTGGACCAAAAATAATCTTTTCCTTCCACATTTTTAGTTGCCTTAAATGTTTTCTTAATGTGCCATTTTATCACCTGCCTGACAGCCACTAGGTGTCAGTGTTTGTTTCATTTCATGAGCTTTTTTGGTCAATGCTGCTGTTTAAACAGATTGCTAGTCAGATGAAGTATTTATTGCTGCTGTATTTTAGGTTTGTGTCAGCCTTTTCCAACCCTCATTTTTCATAATGACTACACTGCTAGATCATTGTATAACTTTATCTTCTCTCTGACTGAAGCTCAACCTTGTTGTTACTATTTTCAAGTGAATTTGATTGTTTACTCGTGTGATGGAAAGATACTTAACTTGTTTTGTGATATTTATATTCTGTCTTGTAATATTGAACACTCTGAGGAAAAACTGTCATGTCTGCATTTTCTTTTAGAAGCAGGAGTGCAGTTCAGCCTGTGCCGTCAGGTCTCACAATCTTGGATCCAGCGAGGCTATATTTAAACACACCTTAAAGGTGACCTGCAAAGGAGAAAGTGTTGGACTTGTGCCCTCATTTTGCTTCTTTATGATAGATGACGATGACTGGAGTGATTTTGTGTCAGAGCTGTTTGTATCTGCTTGCCTTTGTTAAAAATTCAAGCCTTTAACCTGGAAGGTTTTATAGTAAGAGAAATGCTGATGAAAACATTGAGAGACCCAAAAGGGCCAGCAAAACTGACAGCTGACTCTTAACACCTATCTCATACTAAATGCCCAATGAATTCCTGGAAGAAGGGGCATCTGAAACTAGAGGCTCAACATTCCTTCTGCTGCTTCCTTAAGGAATGTTCCTTTTGGCATGTTCCTTTTAAGCAGTCTTCCAGCAAAAACAGGGAGTAATAGACTTGACATTTAAAATGGCTCTGGGGCTGCGAGGAACAAATGGGGTTGTTGGGGCAACCTGGAAACACAATGAGAATGTGAAAAGCTCAAGTTCCCCAACTCTCAAATATACACAGAAGCATTCTGAGGGGTGGCACGGAAGCAAAGGCAAGGCTTCGGCCTAGTTTGACAGTATGCTTTGCGGCAGGTACTTCTTAACATCCTTTTCCTCCCCTCCCCCCCACGACCACGTAATAGAACATGGAACTGATGGCAGATAATTCAAAGGCCACTTCCCCATATTTTAAGCCTCATTTGAGCACTACATTTTTCTCTGCCATAATTACCCACCGGCTTTCTTTGTCACTGTTACAGCACCCTTTGTGTTGACAGTAGCGGAAGTCCTGATGCATTTCAGGTGATACCGTGTCTCCTAAACTATTCACACCAGGCTGCTGGTACATCCCTCCAAGGACACCTGTTGCTCCTGTATTACAGCTGAACCATTTCCAGTCTGACGAAGGGTGCTCTGATTCTCAAAAGCTCATACCCTTAGAATCTTGTTGGTCTCTAAGATGCTACTAGAATCAAATCTAGCTGTTGTACTACAGACTGGCATGGTTACCCTCTGAACTATTTCTAGCCTGGGATGTTAATCTGTATCATGCTTTTCCTGGCAGCTTGAGCTGCTGGCAAATCTGCTTGACTATGCCCCTTGCATCTGCTGAATTACAAAGCTGTTAAAGGCAGTAACTACAGCTTCCTTCAGATCTTCCCTAGTGGTTCCTTGTTTGGTCCGTTTATGGTGAAATGCTACTAAAACAGTGAAAATGCTTGAACCGTCCCTTCAAAGGGCCTTTCCTGCTGTTCTCTGGGAAGGCTATGTGCCTCTTTTTATTTAGATGAATATTTTAATCTTTTTTAAAGTCTTGTCATTGTCTAGAACCGGGCTTAAACTAGAGGTAACATTTATAACCATAATACCTAGTGATACTCCATGTAAAACCTGAGTGCTGTGAGTTTTCCCTTTCTCCACTCCCTTGGCTGCTGCTTGTTAGGGCTGGAACTATTTGCAATAGTGTAACATCATAATCTTCTTTGTAGTCTCTGTGCTTCACACCAATGGGATCTAGTGCGCCTGCGCTGGATCGATTGGTGCTGTAGCAAGCTCTTACAACAGATTTTCGCGCCCATTCCCTCAGGCAAGCGCAGGACCCCACTGCGCATGCCCAAGGGGCTGGGCGTGGACATCCCGCCAGTTCTTTCCTTACCGCCGCGCTGAGAGAAGACCGTTTGTCTGCTCGGTCTGGTCGGATCACTGTTCACCTCACTGTTTAAGCGCTAGGCTCTTAGTTTCTTCACAGTTTTTCTTTTCTTTTCATTTACCTCACTTCTTACTTCGTAAAAAATATTTTTTTTTACTTATTTTTGTTCGTCTGAGGAAATTTTTTTTACCTCAGGCCTTCGGGCCGTTCGCCCCCCCCCCCCCCCCCAACTACCCCCCCCCCCTCGGTGGCCCCCCCCCCAGTCTCTCTCTTTCCCCCCGGTTGAAGAAAAAGGAGAAGACAAAAAAGTGGGGATTTTTTTAATCGCTGCAAGTGCTGCAGGAGTAAATTAGCTCCTCCAGACGGTCATAAGTACTTTTGCCTGGGGGAATCTCACAATCCTGACTCCTGCATACACTGCGCTCAATACTCCAATCAAACTAGGAAGAACAGAGCAGCACGTTTAAAAATATCCTTGCTTGAAGCAGCCCTTAGACCAATGTCCGAGATGGCGGAACCGCCTCCCGCGTCTTCCGCACCACCAACTTCCGATGCCGAGGGATCGGCACCGAAACCTTCGACGTCGAAAATTAAGCCCACCTCCACTGTATTCTTTGTTTTTAAATCCTTTAGACTGCTAGGAGTAGAGGATCCTTCAATAGTACAGAAGTTGGACTAGATGGTGACCTGACCAAGGGCTTCATGCTTTCCCTCTGTAGCAGCTTACCGAAGTCATAAAACACTGTTAGCACTGCAAGAACTTTGTTATATGTGGGGGAGGGGGATAAGTAGATTGCTAAAGTATGGGTCTTAATTGTGGGATGTTCTCTTTCACCGACCCAAGGTAGATCACACAGGTGAAAACCATTAGCAATTCTAGTGAAGAAAGGAAAGAAGAGGAAAACGATGAGATGCCAGGTGGGGGGAAGCAGGAAAATAGAAGGAAGAAGAAAAAGAGGGGAAGCAAAAATGGACACGCACAATCATAATTAAAAGTCATAGTTCTGATAGGAATTTAAGATTATTAAATTAGAGAACGTTACTTTCCACTTCTAGATTATTCTTTCTACTTTTTTACATTAAGAAGCAGGTATGTTGAAAGAGAACAAACAGGTGAGATTCAATCTTGTATTTATATAAGGAGAGCAGAACACTTGGACTGGGAGAGAGGGAGGATTCTCCGATTCAAAGAACCATTTTTCAGTCACAACTTTTATAGTAATTTATACACAGTTCTGCAGTTAGCACATTATTTAATTAATTGTTCGATGACTTCCATCAACACCTAATGGTAATCCATTCCCTGATATTATAATCAATTGGCTAATTCTGCTGCCGAGCTAGTTTACCGTTACTGTATTCAGTTCTAAGCTCTGAGCTCTAGGAACATCTCGGGAGATCCCTTTGTGTGTTTATGTTCCAGCTAGAGGACAATGTTGCAACTAACTGCTTCTCAGTGAGTTTTTGACAGCTTCTTTCTCAGTTCTGGCTTTCACAAGGTTTTTGCTTCTGAATTTAACCCTTCAGGCTTAATGCTTTCAGGGCTCTGCCTTACTATTCCTGTTTCACCTTTGCTACCTGATTTCCTCAGTACAGTGTGCCTTGTTTGCTTCTAGCTCATTGGAGTCGGGGTGATGTGCCTGGATATGGGTAGGAGCTTTCACTTTGCGATAGGGTTTTGTAGGATGATCTTGATGATCATCTGGCTTCTTACAGCTATGATTCTGTGACTGAATGGCCTTCAGGCCCTTTTATCTTATGTTGAAAGCTCTTAACTTGGAAGAAGCGAGCCATCAGTAAGAAGATGAAGGGCTGGGTGGTTTGATTTTTTTTTTTACTGTTTTCTTTCTGCTTAGGCCTCCCAAGTTCTGTTTGCAGAAGATGTCCTTGAAGAAGGGGAGCCCATGCAGATTACACAAAGGTAAATAAATATCTGTCGGAGTAGTTGGTCTTGGGAAGTATAAGTCTGCTGCTGTGATCTGGTCTTTGTGAGCTGATTGGAATCTTTGAAAGGTATAGCATGGTCATTTTCATTCTGTACCTTTAACTAGGATGTGTTGGTGCAGTATATGAGGAGAGGTCCCTTATATTTTTATTTATATGCGACCAAGAATGTAGGTCCTTTGGGCCTTTTGTAGGCATTTCTCTCTGAGCATACTGCATGTATTACTGTCATTCTCACATAACACTTTAGGATGTTTCCCAGCAGAGGAGCGTGACCATCAGTAACGCATCTGTGTCTTTGATGTATAAAGTAAGAAATAGCCCTTTGTGTAAAGATTAGGAAGTGTCGCCCGGTCCCAAAACAGTCAGACTAGGTGAGTCTCAGTAATGGTCTTACATCTTGGTGGATGGGCACACAGCATGGTGGAATTTTATGTATAATGTGTGTGTGTGTGTGTGTGTATTTGGAGAGGCCAAGAAAACCCGTCGGATATTTGTAGACAGCACATTTGTCTCCTTGAGGCAGCAAGCAATGCTCCAGGAAAGCCAATTTTAGCATGAGCGCGTGGCATGCATGGGGAGGGAGGGTCCAAACCCTGTTTGTTTCAGACGATTAAATAAAGAGCTTGGGCTGTGGCTGCCTGCGTCTTGGATTTGGGTGCCTGCTGCCTTCTTTGGCAGGACCCAGCATGGTGACCATTTCTGGAATACCTCCTGGGAGGTCTGTTGCCTTAAAGCTT
>NW_015167060.1:1218844-1232111 GCF_001447785.1 Gekko japonicus
GAATGAAACACGCTGGCTGGGATGGCTTGCAGTAGAGATCAGGAAATGAAGGAAGCGGCTGGAGATGCTGCAGATAGGGGAAGATTCATGGAGTAATTTGCCAAGAAGGCCTACGTATTTGCTGTTCAGCCACAAGTCCAGCTGTGAGAAGTTACTTGCTTCTTCGGTTAGTTTTCCCAGGTTTTATAATTAAAATGCTATTGGCACAGGGCCACGGGTTTTTCTCTGCCTGATATCCTCTTCTCTCATTGATCTAGCAGCGTTTTGGCTGAATGCTGAGTGAGGGAGCAGGCTGGCTAATGCTATAGCTCTTCCCACCCTGCAGTGGGGCAAGCACTAGTGTGTACAAAGCCTAATTAAAATGATGTCAATTTCACCCTTGTACTCAGGATGAGAACTTCAGTAGTGGATCCCTTTCTTGCTGTTACAGCTGTCAGGAGGTTTTGGAAATGGGGGGGGGGGAAGCAGCAGTTGTGTCCAGTGTTCCCTCTAAGCTGAGTTAGTGTGAGCTAGCTCACAGTTTTTTAGTCTCCGGCTCACACATTTTTGTCTCAGCTCAGGAAGGATGGCTCCAGAACAAACTAATGTATGCAGCGGCCAAATCACTCGCTCACAACTTTAATGCCAGGAGCTCATAAAGTAGAATTTTTGCTCACAAGACTCCACAGCTTAGAGGGAGCATTGGTTGTGTACCCTTTTTTCCAGTAGTCAGATTTCCTCACTATGGCTTTAATATTAAAAGTACTTGTTAGCCAGAGTGTGACTTGGAAAAGCCCCCCAGCTCTCCCCATTAAAGCTTACAACTTTAATGCCAGTTGGTCACAAAGTAGAATTTTTGCTCACAAGACTCCACAGCTTAGATGGAGCATTGGTTGTGTACCCTTTTTTTTCCAGTAGTCAGATTTTCCTCACTATGGCTTTAATATTAAAAGTACTTGTTAGCCAGAGTGTGACTTGGAAAAGCCCCCCAGCTCCATCCAGGGACCTCATTCATATAAGCAACAAGTGGCACTGGTGCAATGCCCCTCTACCCTTTGGGCTTCTTTCATTTCCACATCAGAATGTGGGTAATCGGATTAGTCTTCTGGTTCTATTAAGAGTACATTTTTCAAGCTGCAAGCAAGGTTGATGAAGTGCAGCACGCCTGCCAAACTGTGGCCCCGGGAACTTTACGATACAGCCGGCAGTCACCCTCATCAGGCTGCTCGGTCTTAGATTGACCATTACGTGCTGTGACATGGAATTTCATCAGGCAGCACATCTGCATCAAGATGACAGTGGCCGCAGTATTCTCAGCTTTGAGCACGTTACGCGTGACCATCTGGCAACAGGCAGTTTGCCAGAAGAGTCCTGTGCTGGGCAAAGCACAAACACCCTGGTCAGCAGGCTTCCCATGCCACTGGATTCTTATGCCGTTGGAGTAATTTTGGAAGCAGTGTTCGCCAAAGGCGCCTTCCTCCCCTGTTTTCTGTGGGCCGCTTGGCTTTGTTGATTTTCCTGTCTTGTGCAAAGTATGCTAGATTGAGATTTTAATAAATGATTATATGCTTTGTTACTAGGAGATAGTCGGTGTAGCAAGCAATGTGGTTTGACTTCAAATTGATTAGCCCATTTTATAAATGCCATAGCAAATTGTTTAGTGTGAGGCCCTTTGAAGTAAGTCTTGATGGTTTACACAGAGTAAGCGGTGCTCAGCTTGGACTCATAACAAATGCTTTGAGATGGTTTATTTAGAGAGAGAGAAAGAGAGAGAGAGAGAAGTCACTTGTGGTTTCCCATCAGGATTTTGTTATTTATCATAAATCTGCAGTGGCTGTTGCCTACTCTCAGTGGCTCATGGCTTAGTTTAATAAATCTTCTCTTTTGTCAGTATAGGGATTCGTGTTTTTCAAGTGAGTCCTTGCATACTTGATCAAACCAATCAGCGAGCCACACAGAACTCTGAGGACGACAGGGCTGATGTTGCAGCAGCTCAGCCTGTGGCTTCCTGTGTGACGTGGAGAGACTGTGCTTTGCAGGGGGAAATGGTGGCACTGGAAGGTCAAAAGAAAGAGGAAGCCATGCACAGTTAAATGCTGCATGAGAGAGATGATCGGTTTGTGTTGGCAGGACTTTGCTGTAGGGAAGCTTTGAGTTGTGTGTGTGATCCCTGCTGCTTCAGAGAGCCGTGTGCAGTGATAAAATAAAAACAAAATTAGCAATAAAGGACGGGAGAAAGAAGAGTTCGGTGTCATGCAGGTTTCCACCTCCTTCCTCCGCCAAGGAGTCCCTCACTAAGAATGAGGTTGCTCTGTTACCTGCAGTACTCCTGCGACCGAGAACAGAAAGCATCAAAGAAGGTTTTGCAGTTCTGCGCAGATATTCTTACTTCTCTAGTCTGACACAATGACCCTTTCTTTTCCTTTTAGAAAGTCTTTCTAGAGAAGAAGAGCTCCTCCTCTGTCACATTATTTAGGGTGACTCTTTCAAGGCTGTGCCTTGTCTGCATTTGGTCCTGTGATTTTCTGGGATAAGAGGAGCTCCCAAGATAGCAGCTAACTTTCAGGAGCCCACCTGTTATGACACTGGTTTTATCTGCTTGTATCTCAATAGCATTTCTGCCTTGACTCCCCTGGATAGCAGGAGAAGCCCAGACATTGCAGCTGAGAATCGTGCCGAAGAGGAAATCACCATTTGTCCTGGTATGTGCCCCTGTTGCTGCAATTCGTTTGATTTCAAGGGAGAAAGGCAACGGCCTCCTCTAGCAGGCAAACCTCTGTCCTGTTTGATGGCTTTTCAATTATGAGATCCCGCTCTTCTCAAGAGTGGTAGTGAGCACCTTGAAGGAGGAAAGGACAGTTGCTTGGGGAAACACAAACACCTACCTGGTTGCTCCCATTCCAACATTTCTGTGCCTTGACTCATCTAGGAGATAGCCAACCAGACTCTCTCTATCCTGCCACTTGGGCAGTAGCATCGATTGAACCAGTAGGCCTTCTTGCTGTTTCCTATCGGCTTCCTTGGAATTGCCTCCCTTGGGGGACTTAAAAGGAAATCCTGGCAGTACACCAACTCTGACGCCTCCCTTTTCCTTTGGGGGGGGGGTTATTGGCCTCGGGTGCAGGATGAGAATGCACTCTACCAGCTCAGCTGCTTTGTTCTGTCCCACTAACACTTATGTAAGTGTTTTATAACAGTTCCTGTTTCTTTGGGCAGGACACTGGGACAAGAATGCTTTTTATTGTCTTTTGGAAATGGAATGCACTGTTTCCTCCTTCCTGTTCTGTAGTCAAGCAAAGGAGGGCACCCTCGTCACCATTCTGCCCCCTGTAGCAGAACGTTTGTGGAATCTGCAGTAGCCATGGCTGCTTGGGCATCAGACTCCAGGGATGCCAGCCACAGCTAAGCGTTGCTTAGTGAGACTCCCGTAGCCCTCACACACTAGTTGTTTTGAGGGTATCTTGAATGATGTCTCTCTCTCTTCAGTTCAAAGCAAATCAGTCGTACAGCAGTGCTTACAAATCTCTCTGCCTTCAACATACATTTTCAGAACTCTGCTAGGGGAAAGGAGTTTTCTTATATTCAGTAAGCAAGAAAATTGTTCAAGGTTAAATTGTTCTCTTTGAGACACAATCTGGTTTTGAAATTATTTTTTTTTCTAAAACAAGCTTTTTTCAGTGTCACATCTGGTGCAGGAACAGGTTTAATTGAGAGGTTCCCTGCAGGAGACTGGATGAGGTTTTCATTGTTGGTAATAGCTGCAGGGTGGGGGTGGTCTAAGGGTATTAAAAAATGAAATACAAAGAGTGAGAAAGCTGTATAAAAAAACTAAGAGGGTTTGTTGTCTTTTTCCAAAGTTGGAAAGCTTTGCTGTTGCATTGTGCCGGTCACCAGCAAGCACCTAACCTAGTATACCATCTGCACACCTATTGATTCCTGCTCCCCATTGAGCTATGGAGCAGCAGTGGTTTAATCCACACACTGATGCACTATAGCTTTAAATGTCTACTCTAGCTGTGTTGTTGCACATTGTCTGCTAACATTTGTGACAAGTCTAAAAAATGTTTAGAAACTGTGAAGACACTGTAAAGCAAATGGGATAAGTTTTATCAGCTAGTGTGGAATATGCTGGGGGGGACGGCAAGGGGGAGGGCTTGTAGAGAAGGGGGAAGGGGGCAAGCAGTTGTTAACATGGGAGGCTTCTGTTGCAGAGACCCAGCCGAGTCCATCGCAAGCTATTGAGCCCGAGAGCAGAGAAATCCATTCATCCAGCAAAGATGTCTCTCTGCAGGTAAGCAAGTCCCTAAGGGATAACAGCCAGTGAAGCGTCTGGAATGCAGAGTCTCGTTTCCTACCCGTCTTCCAAAATGAGCTGCTATGCAAACTGTGCAGCCTGCTAGGAAACGTTTTGTGTGGGAGACTGCGGGTGTGTTTGCATTGGGTCTCCTGTTATTCTCCCACTCTTTGTATGCAGCTCCTCCCAGTAATTTCAGTTCTACCATTTCTGTGACCAGGGACTGCAAACCCAGCACTTTCACTAGCTAAAGAAGAGTGCTGTTGACTTTCTCACATTTGTCGTCTTGCTTGCAACACCTGCCACTTGGGTTGTGTGATATGCGAAAGGATGCTTCTGGGCCCTGCTAAGGAAAGGGCATCAGTCACTTGTTGGCCTCCCCCCCCCCCCCCCCCCCCCCGCTCAAATGACTGCATGAACAAAGAGCTTACAAGCATGTTGGTAAAACTGTGGCTTGGCATGCAATTAGACTTTCGCTGTTGGCCCTTTACTGCTCTCCGGGGCTGAGGCCATTGTGTCCTTCTGCAACAAGGGTACAGGCAGCATGTGAGATGTCTGGGCAGTAGCCTAGAGGTTGCTTCCTTGTGGAACGTGTGCCATGCTTTTGTGGGCCCTCTGGCTCTTAACTTGTCCCAAAGTTTCCATCTTGCTTTACCAGAGAGCCGGTCAGCCTTGGATGTCTGACAGATAAATCCCAAGAGAGGCCTCTCTTGCTTGCCTCCTCACCAATGCGATTGTCTCTCCTATCTCACTACACCTGTGCAACAGTCACCATGCAGCTGTCAGAACAATGGCAGCTGACTTCAGTTGCTGCTTCTGTGGAGAAAAGTCTATTTAGGTTGCCGTTTTAAGAAGGGAGATATCAAAGGGATTTCCAAGAGCTTTTCTGGCAGGGTACATGAATACAGGAGAATTGGAGAGCTCTTAACAAGAGAATTCATTTGTAAAAAACAAGTCTTCAGCCCCTGCTGGATGGGAGTAGGAGGAGCCTCACGTAGGCAGTGGTGTCCTAATACTGCCCCATTCTAATACTGGCACTTCCCATAGCTCTGTTTTTTCAGGCAGCGTGCCATCAGTTTGTTAGGTGTTGTGGCCAGTGGGACAGTGCAGCCACCCAGCTGCTGTGCCCTCGCAGTCAGTGATATGTTTTGCACATGGTTTATAGAAGCACAAGGGACCCAGTTGGCTCCTGCACTGGGTGAATGGCTCCCGAGCATGGGCTTCCTCTTCAAGCCATTTCCCTGGTGGGCATGCAGTGGGTGGTCAGAATGACAGTCCCTCTGAAGAGGGCAGTAGCCCTTTAGCTTTCTCATGCTCACCGTCTAGTTTTAGCCCTGCAAGGCTCTAATGATTTGGCTCATGGGCTTGAACCTCAGCCCTCCAGACGAAGCTCAAAAGCACCTTGTGTCATACGGCTGAGGAGTTAATGGGAGGTGAGCCTTGTCGCAGCCAGCCTGATTTCCTCTACAGCGAACACTGCCCACACAAATGCAGCCTCTGCTGACCTGCAGGCATGAACCCCGTTGGAGTGAAGGAGGCCTCGGGCTGCTCAGGCCATCTCTTCTTGCACACAGCATGGGCTGGTGCCGCTTTCCCCTTTGCTGGGTGGGCAGTCAGTCATGCGGGGAAGGCTTCTCTTAGCCGTTCTCCCAGGGCTTGTCAAAAGTCATTCGGAGAGGAGGGGGCTGACAAGGGTTGCTACACAATGCTGCATTTACATTTACAATGAGTTATTTACTGTGGGAGTGTAAGCCGTTTATTTGGGCACCTGGTATTTGCAAAAGATGTGATTTGCTCGGCTGTGCAGGAAGTGGAAACGGGAAGGAGCAGAGAGTTCTTCACATCTGTGTACGTGTCATCTTATTAGGGTAACACCAATCCGATCGGAACTCTTCATCTTTGGCATGTTTCGTTCTGTGCTTGGCATGTCTTCATGACACACTGCCGCATAATGGCACTTAATGAGATGTAGCAATGCCGAGATGTGAAACGCCTGGGAAGATGTGGTGGTCTTGTAGTAGCTGCAGCATAGATGAACGACTGTGGAACTCTCAGTCCAAGACTTACGCTTTGGAGTCTGCTCTCTTTTAGGAAAGGATTTTGTGTAGGATTTGACTGCGGAATTGTTGACGGTTCCTGCAGCTCAGTACTGATCACCTGTCAGCAGGGTGTTTGGCACATTTGAGTGTGTTTTTTTTTTTTTTTTTAAAGGGACCAATCCAACACACCCCCACGCATACAAGCAATCCTCAATCAGTCAATGAAATTCCTCACATAGAATTGGGCTTTTGCTTGACAATGTAGATTCTGTAATGAAGCTGCTAAGCAACAGGCCTACATAATGGAGACCACTCATAAAATAAAAAATGAAGCAAGCCTAAGCAGTCGGGCTCTCTCTGGTTTCCTTGGAACTGTGCAGTTATAAGGACAGAGATGACAATTTCCCTCTATTTGTGTATTGTGTGTGTGTGAGAGAGAGAGAGAGCCTGCATGGCTCACCCCGATAAAAACCACCTATCCTGAATTATTTCCCACAGGTTCCATCTAGCTAGTTCAATATTTAAACAGACATTTTAATGGTTCTGGCAAACCTTCTTTGCTTTAAAGGTTTAGGAACCCTTTTTTGTTGTTTTTTGGGTAGACTGACATTATGCAGAAGGCTTCCAGTATTAAGAATGAGACAGCAGTAGCTGGCCTTCTGCCTCTTACAGCCATGAATAGTTTAAGGCAGAGGCTCTGCATTTCAGAGGGAGAAACACACTGTGTCGACGAGGCTCTGTTGAAGATTAAAAAAAAATGGGTGAGCTTAATGACACGCAGATAACAGTGCTTAACTTTTTATCCCACAAAAAAGCCAAGAAAGAACTCTGATGTGTTTTCTTTCATCATACATCCCTGCTACAGAACGAGGGCTCATCTAGCTGAACCAACGTTCTTCTCCAAACCAAGCCTTTATTTATGTATTTGTTTGTTTGTTGGACTTTTACCCCGCCCTCCCGCCTAGGCAGGTCAGGGCGGATTACAGTAGTTAAAAACCAGTATACAATGAATAAAAATATCAGGTCTAAAACAATACAATACAATATCAAAATACAGCTTATTAAAATTAGAATGTGGAGGCCATCTGTTATAAAGTGCTAGTAGTTATGTGGAACGGTCAGTGTGGCCAGAACTGTTAAAATGCTTGCCGGAACAGCTCGGTCTTTACCGCTCTACGGAATTGTTGAAGATCCTGCAGAGCTCGAATTTCGTTTGGGAGCTGATTCCATAGCGCCAGTGTAGCTAGGGAAAACGCCCTAGTTCTTGTTGATGTTAGCTTAGCGTCCCTAGGGCCAGGGGGGACCAAGCGATTTTGTGTCTCGGATCTCAGTGCCCTTGGGGGAACATACGGGGAAAGGTGGTCCCTCAGGTAGACAGGCCCCAGACCATTCAGGGCTTTAAAGGTCAAAACCAGCACCTTGAAGCGTACCCAGAACGCTATTGGCAGCCAGTGCAGCAACCTCAGCACAGGTTGGATGTGTTCCCTCATGGGGAGACCCATCAGCAACCTGACCGCGGCATTCTGCACCAGCTGCAGCTTCCGGAGTTGCCCCAAGGGCAGCCCCATGCAGAGAGCATTGCAGTAAACCTCAAGTAAGCCTTGAGGTGACATTTAACACTGAAGAGAAAAAAAATCACTCAAATATGCCAAACACCCCTATTTTGGGGGGGGGGGTATAGCCAATGCATTTGCTTTAGCTGAGCTGTGCATTTGTCGCTGGAAAGTCATTGTGGTGTGGTGAAATGTGTTGCACTCAGACTAGGGAGGTTTGGGTCTAAATCTTCGCCATCCAGCTCACCTTGGACAACTGACTGTTTCTCTGCTTAACTCCTTCACAGGCCTGTTGTGGGGATAAAATGAGAGAGCCCCTTTTCTATCCCACCCTGAGCGTCCCAGAGGGATACAAGTGTGGTACTCAGCTAGAGAGATAGATGTGTCTTAACAAAGCCAGGGCTACCTGGAATGGACATGAAACCCCTGCTCCTACTTTCTTACTTTTCACTTGCGCTTGGACATGTCCATGGTGAATAGGTCTATCGAAGGCTAAACAGTAACCTCTGAATTTAAAGCAGAACAGAGCAAATCCAGACTACCAGCTGCTAGGGACAAGCAACAGGGCTGGCTATTTAAGTCTGTTTAAGTCAAGTGTGTGGGTCAGTTACAGAGTGCTGAACTTGATGGGTTTTGGAGAAAATGGAAAAGGAGCAGGCTGAACGGTCCATCCATTCCAGCATCCTGGTTCCAGCAGCAGCCAGCCTGATGCACTCAGGAAGCCCACAAGCAGGGCATGAGGACAACCAAGAAGTAATATTGCTTGTTGGCAGCTAGAGTTTTTGAACAACTTGAAGCATGGCAGGCAATTTTGAAGGTTTATTCAGGGAAAATAGACTATAACATCAGGCATTTAAGAAAAATAAACATACAACTAGTATGTTCAGTTGGCTGAATTCTAACTTGGCTGGAAGTGTCAGAGCAGGGGAGCTTAGTTAACAAAATTCTTTGAAGCTATCAGTCCATCTGCAACGCAGTCTGTCAAAGAACCAAATGGAGAGGCCGTGGCTCAGTGGTACAGCGTCTGCTTTGGGTGCAGAAGGTCCTAGCCTGAAGTCCCAACAAAAGAACCTAGTTGGAGGAGCTGTGAAAGACCTCTCTGCCTGAGACAGTGGAAAGCCACTACCGGTCAGAATAGACAATACTGACCCTGGTAGTCTGATCTCAGCATAAGGCAGCCTCCTGTGTTCACACAGCAGTTGTCAGTCTGGATTTTAAACAGGTTGTGCTTTTGGGTTGCTGGCTTTGCAGTACCAAAAATATGCCCTCTTCGAAAGGGTTAAAAATAAGAAGGCTGCGGGATGCAGGTATAACTTCCCTTTTCAGAGCCAAGGGGCTTTATAGATGCATTTTGGCTGTATTCAAATAGGAAAATGGAAATCAGGAAAGGAGAAAAAATGCAAGGGGGAGCCACAGGATTCCCAGAGGAACCTGTCAATCAGGAACCACTAAGTTGTTTGGAAGTGCAATCAGGGTGCTAGTTGTGTCACATGAACATTTCACTAATTTTCTCAGCGTGATAATATAACCTTTGGGTCTGGTAAACATGACATCAGTGGCTGTCATTTGGCCAAAGGGAATACCAAAATTAATGTTCGGACTAGCGCAGACCACCATATACAAGTGCATGTACACCCCACAACTGGCTACAGTGCAGACCGTGCCACTAGGCAAAACCTTCCCATCACTTCAAGCTAGCCATGGTGGTGAGGAGAGTGATCTCATTTTACTTCCTAGGAGAGCCTTCTCTGCAGGTAGGGCTGCCAGGCCTGGACTGGGTGCTTGAGTTCTGTGCCAGTTTCACTTGTTTTTTGCTTGCTGGCACTCTCACTTTCTCCATTGAAGATGTTTTACGCTTTCCCCAGAGCACAGGGAATCCTGGCCTTAAATAGAACACATGGGTCTCCAGGGGTGCCCCATGGTGATATTGGGAGGACAGGCTGCCTTTGAAATAAGCAGTAGATATCAGTGCTGTAGTGCTTGCTTATCAGTGTGTAGCTCCTATGTCTGATCTGATCAGTGGGAATAGAAAGTGCTGCTAGAAGTGAAGCATCGATGGCCCAGGGAGGGTCAGAAACCGTAGAAGGTCAAGGGGAGCGGGGTTGATCATGAAGAATTAACCTTGCAAGAAGACTAACTTGACTTATATCTTACCCTGCCCCGGTCCTCAGGCTGACGCAGATGAAGATGCTGGGAAGAGTGTGTCTGCACCCAGCCTTCCAGCTGATGGTGCTGTCTCATGTCCATTGTGTGATCGCAGATTCCCAGTTTTGGAAATTGAGCGACATGCCATGTATTGTAATGGCACAGGAGAGGACATAGAAGATGCTCCAGGTCTGTGAAATTTTGCCTTACTTCCCAGTTGTTCATGGTAGTCCTATCCAGCACCTGTTCCCTTCTAGCTATTCTCTGTATATGTTTGTTGGAGCCCTAGTTAGAATAGTCAGTATCTGGCCTAGCTTCAGACAAGTCCTAAAATCAGAAAGGTGAGAATACAGCATGCAACCTAGTCTAATACCTTGCCTTAAAACAGCATATTCTGTACTTTCAAGGAATTGTGAATGTATTATCTGTGCATGTCAAACGATCAGACCCAGGTGCTGTGGGAGTACCTTGGAAGCAGGCAGGCTGGAGAAAGACTGGCTGAAGGCCTGTAATCTGGCACAGAGGGAAGACTGAGAGGCCTCTCTCAACAACAGTTTTGTCTAAACTGAGGGAAGACAAGAGGCCTGGTCTGCAGATGCAATGGGATGAGAATACAGTCTCAGTTCAGACTGCAGGTACACCTCTACCAGCTCATTCTGCTGCATGTGTAGACCAGGCCAGAATTTCTATAAATGCCAGTAGCACAGGATGGGTTGCAGTGGCCTGGAGGGTCAGTGGCTGTTACAGCACAGGGAGCCAGTGCCAAATCTGCAAAGCTTTTCTTTCAAGCCCTGTGATATTTGAAAGTAGATGCCCTCCGTTTCTGCCTGCCCCAACAAACAGGAGCTCCTAGGTCTGCAGCTTATATGATTTTCTTCGGCGCAGCCTCCATCACGTTCCCCACCTACCCACCATTCCCTACAAACAGATCCTGACCCTCAAGTCTTAGACAGGGCTGCTCTTTCACATCTACAGTGTTCATCTGGGTTTGAATGCACTGAACTTCTGGTTGGCAGTGAGAAATCTCACCCGCAGTCTAGGTCCCCTCTGTACACCATCCTCTATTTTGTCTTCATTCCTGCTGCAAAGGGGTACCAAAGTGATGCTGCATACGAAAAGGCCTTCCCATCTGGTAAGAGTGCAAAAGTGCTATTCACTGCAAAGTCCTTTTCTAGTCAGCTGCTTGGAGGTGCTCAGTGGCTAAGTAAAGAAAGCTTTAGTTGGTATGAAATCCTGACTCTTGTTACGTCTTCCATACTGACAAAGTAGCCCTTTGGAAGAGAAGACTTATCACATGCACTGTTCAGCTGGCAAAATGTGAAGAAAGGCTGATGGCTACAGCAGCAAATACAGCTTCAGGCAGATTGAACATGTACATATAAAGACTGTTCGCTAGTAACGATCTACCTCTGATGGCGTAACATTTTTGTATTTTAATTAACAAGAATAGCAATCCAGTTGTTCCACAAATGCCATGGTTTTATATGTAGCTATTAGTCATTATATGAAATCAAGTGAAGAAAGTGCTATTGCAGTGCCTGGCCTTTTCTTTGTTAAGGCAGGAGTAGAAAATTTGATCAGTGCTGAGGACCACATTTGAAATACATTATAAGCCAGAGGGCCATTGCCAATTTGCATATTTAATGGCATGTGATTAACATAATTGGCATAGCTTTTTTTGTTAGCCTTGTCAAGCCAAGCTACTATAAATTATTAGCAGGCATTATTCCTATTCTGAAATAGTTGCCCTCAAATGTGAAAAACTTGACTCAGCCTTTGAAAAAAATCTCAGCGTATAGCATTAGAAATCACAAAAAGTAAATGCAGTGAACCGGAGATGCTTTTTTTTTACCGGTTTCTTTGTTTTTCATCATATAACTCTTTTACCACTACTTGAGACAAATCTCTTTGCAGTCATGAGGCATGGAACTTTATATAATGAAAGGAAGAAATCTCAAAATTCTAATTAGTGTGTGGGTCCAGAGAACACGTCAAAGTTCCATGCAGGTTCCATGCTCTTATCTTGTTCACCTCTTGAAGCCTCTTGTGTATTATGTATATGTTTCAACTGATCTATTAAATATCATGAAAAACATTACAAGTGTGGGCAAACACAGCATGAATCCAAATGAAAGTCTGCATTTATACCACTTGGGCTCATTGTTATCGATACTGTGCAATGTAGGATAACATCTTTAGAAAGAACCACACCCTATTGTGTGTTGTGAGGAGAGATCCCAGCTGCATCACACAGAAAGCCTTTGCTTTCAGACTGCCTAGGGGGAACTGTGCAGTGTAAGGCTGGAGCTCTTGGCTGGCTCTTAAAATGTTGACTTGGTTCATACCAGCTATAGTGTGGCACCATATGAATGATCCTAGGAGTTTTAGACTTGGGTGTACAACCCCTACTCCCTTTGCGTGCCACAAGCTAGTATTTATTTCCTGGGTTTGCGGAGCAAGCACAAACCAGGACTGCAAACTACGGTTTGTTCCCAGTTTGTAAGCCTGGTTTGCAGTGCAAGGACAAACTATGCTCACTGGGTTGGATGTAATGCCAAACTATGGTTTGCCAATGCTCTTCCCCCGCCATTAACTCCTGAATGTGTGATGGCAGGAAGGACTGGAAAGAGCCTTGAACTCACTTATGCAAACCTGTTCACATAGCACACAAACAGACATTACGTCTGAAACAAGCCCAAGAGCTGTAAATTACTACTGAAAACAAATCACATGCAGAAACAGGAATTTAATTGCCTAGCCGTAGCACAGGAATTATGTACGTTTGGGCATGAGAAATGGAAGAAGTGAGGTAATGTAAAATCTGGAAATTATCGCAAAATATAAACCTGAACCTAGTCTATTTTCTTTTTGCACTTCTTCAAGTCTCCTTTGTCCCTTTCTACCATCTCTCTACTCAGTTTTGTCCTCTCTTTTTGTTTAAAGCTTGCTCTAAATCCAATCTTTCCACATCCTTTCTGACTCCATTCATTCTGTCCTTAAGGCTGAAAGCAAAGATACTTTCGTCCTTCTCCACGTAGTGTCTATAGGTTAAGAAGGGCCCTGCTGGATCAGACCAATGGTCCATCTTGTCCAGCATCCTGTCTCACACAGAGGCCAACCAGTTCCTCTAGAGGTCTAACAACAGGGCATAGAGGCCCAGACCTTCCCCTGATATTGACTCCTGGCAGTGTGATTCAGAGGTTGACTGCCTCTGAACATGGTAGGGTTGTCAGCGGAGGACTTTGGGAGGCATTCCT
>NW_015167060.1:1232204-1232862 GCF_001447785.1 Gekko japonicus
GCTGGAGGTAGCCCCCCCCCCCCCCCCGCTTCTTGCAAACAGCATTATTTATGAGACCTTTTAAATGTTGTTTGCAGGAATCAAAGGCCACGTGTGCCTGAACTCTAAGTGGCAAATTCACTGCTGGAGTTCTTGTGGCTGAACAAGGAACTCTCTGAAGAGCTGAGACTAAAAAGGGAAATGTACAGGAAATGGAAGGAGGGTCAGATTACTGAGGGTGAGTACAAGAAGCAGGCTCGAATCTGTAGGGATGGTGTCAGAAAGACTAAAGCGCAGATGGAGCTGAGGCTTGTGAGGGATGCTAAAAACAACAAGAAAAATTTATATGCCTATGTTCAGAGCAAAAAGAAGAACAGGGATGGAGTAAGCTCATTGCTAGGGGAAGATGGTCAACCCTTAACAAGGGATGAAGACAAAGCGGAATTACTTAACTCTCACTTTGCATCAGTCCTTAACCGTAAGGCGAACTGTATGCAAACTGAAGACAGCAGGACATATGAAGGAAAGAGAAACTGCCAGTCCAGAGTAAGTAAGAAAATGGTTAGAGAGCATCTAGCTGCCTTAAATACTTTCAAATCTCCAGGGCCAGATGGCTTGCATCCCAGGGTGCTAAAAGAAATTGCAGATGTTATTTCAGAGCCTCTGGCTCTAATCTTTG
>NW_015167060.1:1233103-1246123 GCF_001447785.1 Gekko japonicus
TGCAATATTAGGATGCATTAACAGAAGCATTGTGTCCAGATCAAGGAAGGTGGTAGTTCCGCTCTATTCTGCTATGGTCAGGCCCCACCTGGAGTACTGTGTCCAGTTTTGGGCACCACATTTTAGGAAGGATGTTGACAAGCTCGAGCGTGTCCAGAAGAGGGCAACCAGGATGGTGAGAGGGTTGGAATCCAAGTCTTATGAGGAAAGGCTGAAAGAGTTGGGTATGTTTAGCCTGGGAAAGAGAAGGCTTAGAGGGGACATGATTGTAGTCTTCAGGTATTTGAAAGGCTGTCATGTAGAAGATGGAGCAGATCTATTCTCACTTGCTCCGGATTGCAAGACTAGATCTAATGGGTGGAAATTACAAGGGAGTCATTACCGGCTAAATATCAGGAGAAACTTCCTAACAGTAAGAGTGGTTGAGCAGTGGAACAGTCTGCCTCGAAAAGTGGTGGATGCTCCTTCGCTGGACGTTTTCAAGCGGAGGCTGGATGACCATCTTTTGGGTATGTTGTAGGTATGTAGGGCTATCTTTCAGTATACGCCTGCAGAGTGCAGGGGGTTGGACTAGATGACCTGCAAAGTCCCTTCCAACTCTAACATTCTGTGATTCTATAATTCTTGCAAACAACATTTAAGGGGACCCTTTAAATGCTGTTTGCAAGAAGCGGGGGGGGGGGGGCACACACCTGAACTCCAAGCAGTGAATTCGCCACTTGGAGTTCAGGCATGCAGTCACCGGCTGCCTCTATGCCTCTTTCCTGCAAGATTTAAAGGGCCCTCCAGCTTGATGCATCTGGGTCGCCAGGTTCTGGTGCACAAATCTGTGCCCGTGTGCTCCCGGGGCCAAGAGTCCAATGAGTTAGATTAATATCTGTTTATTGCAATGGAAACAGGGAATACAGGGCTGAGTACCTTAGCACTTCAGCAATTTCAGGCTGTATTCTACCATAACCAGGAAGGGCAGAAGGTCCTGTACCCCAAGTGACATCACATATAATTTACACATTAAAGAATCTCTAATTGGTACCAAGCAGTTAACATCATGGAGGCATCATTTGATTCAGTGCATCTCTCACTGGTGTCAATAATTACACTTGCTTATCTGGTCTTCAGAACAATGGGAACATTAGAGAACACTGGGACCCTTTCTAGCCTCGCTTATGGAGAGCTAGCTGATAAGGGCTGTGATTCACATTAAACTTGGCTCTTGGTGTCATTGCAACTTCTAAATACGCATTCCATTCTATTGCATTCTAATTCCCTCTACAAAGGCTTTTAATAATACTTTTGCTTAATATTCTTTTACAAAAAATGCAATTATAAAATATATATGTTCTGCTATACATTTCTCCAATCAGAAGATTCTAGGTTACATACCAAGATCTGAATGTATTATGATTCAACTTTTTAAAGGCACAGTGACAGCTGTCAATATATATATATATCAAAGAGAGAGTGTCAGAAATCACATTCAGAAATCACATTCTTTTTCCCTTGTCCTACAAGCTGATCAGCAGGCCACATGCTCCTGCTGATCAGCTTGGTAAAAGGTAAAGGTAAAGGTTCCCTTGCTCGAAAGCCAGTCGAATCCGACTCTAGGGTTGCGGTGCTCATCTCCATTTCAAAGCCGAAGAGCCAGCGCTGTCCGAAGACGTTTCCACGAAGACGTGGTCATGTGGCCGGCATGACTAAACACCAAGGTGCACGAAACGCTGTTACCTTCCCACCAAAGTGGTACCTATTTATCTACTTGCAATTTCTTGCTTTCGAACTTCTAGGTTGGCAGGAGCTGGAACTAGACATGGGAGCTCACTCCGTCATGCGGCAACCCGGGTCTCGAACTGCTGAACTACTGACCTTCCACAGCCTGCAGTTCAGCGTCTTAACCACTTGAGCCACCACAGCTCCTGATCAGCTTGGAGGGCCCTTTAAATCTTGCAGGGAGGAAGGGAGAGGGGTGGCCACTGGTGGTTGCTCTTGGGGGCAGGGCTTCCCCGCCAGTCAGCTGGCCGGGGGTGGGCAGGAGCCTGCAAAATTGGGGGATCCCGCGCCCCCACCTGGAGACTAGCATCCCTAGAACGTGGAGGTTCCCCTCAGCCGCCATGGCTAGTAGCCATTGGTAGACTTATTCTCCATGAATCTATCACCTTTTAAAGCTGTGGCCATCACTACATCCTCTGGGACCACACTGCAGAGGGAGAAGGAGTTTTGGAAGCTGAAATGGCCCAGGGGCAGGGTTGGTGCCTTTTGATAACTGAGAGGCCAAACTAACACTATGCTTCACATGTTCACTATGGGGGCTTGCAGCCCTACTGCAGCTTCAAGTTCCCGGTGGCAACTCCTGTATAAAAGTGCAGCAGGAGCCAGATTTGGATTAGGACCACAGTGGGGGGAGGGCTCTGGCCTTCCACCCCTGTGCTGTTTTGGGGAGCTGAAACAGCCCAAGGTCTGTGGGGGGTTATTTGCCCCATCACTCCCCCTAGGCCATTTCAGCTCCCAAAATTTCTCTCCCCTGCACTGTGGTCCCAATCCAAATTGGGCTCCTAATGGGCTTTTACATAGCAATTGCCACCAGGGACTCACAACTGCAATTGTGAGCAACACAGGTAAAGAGTAAGTCTGAATCTTGATGGAAGTATTGGTTTTGTTTTGCTTTTTTTTATCTGTGAGTACTGTGAACCTGACTAAGCTCCCATCTACAGACTTAGCTAATGCTCTTTCATTGAATACAAATCCTTAAAAAGCTGCTACAAGCTTGCATCAGGCTTGCTGAGCCAAGTCTGACTGATCTGAGTTTGAAAATTCTGGATTTTGCATTCCCAGCACTTGACTAGGGTTTTTCCCCCCCTGATCTATGTGGTTTGTATTTGGCTGGCCTGTGATCAGGGCAGTAGCACAGTGTGGAAGAAAATCAAAGCGCCGCTCAACGTCCTCCCTCTTGATCTGCTCAGAGAAGCCTGCTGTAGTTCCTCCTCACCGTTGGCTTCAGAGGTCAATGATCCACTTTCAGGACAGCTTAATTGGATTTACTCTAGAGGTCTCTGGTACTATAAACTCTAACATCTTTCAGTGTTTTCTGTTATAAAGGAACCTCTCTGACTTGTCAGTCTACTGTTCTCTTACTGTCTACTGTAAATTCACTAGCTCTTGTTTGAGCTTGTAGCCTTAAAAAAGCCATTTCATCTTGGATGATACTTAAGGCCATCTGTTCCACTGGGCACAGTGGCATGTCTTGTTTGTGCGTCCCGTTGCTGTGGCTGAGTTGCTTGTCTGCTACAAGAACTCATGGAGTTGCACACCTAAGCCATTCGGAAATTCCACTAAACTAACCTGTGTCTTTTGTGGCATGTCTATCTGGTGTGTCCCTTTCTGCACGTATGCACACTGCCTCCTTTTGTACTATTGCATCTTATTTTATTTATTTATTTATTAAATTTCTATCCCGCCCTCCCCCCGGAGTGGCTCAGGGCGGCTTACACACAACTTTAAAACCAGCATAAATGTATACATAAAATACAATTCAGTAAAATTCCAAATAAATACAGTTAAAACCATTTAGATGTGGCGGTCTCCAGACATTTCCAGGAATGTTTGCCATGAACGTTGCCGAAGACTGACAGGGATCAAGCCCTCTTGGTTTCGACAAGCCTCTGACTTCATTCCCCCAAACACTTAACGCAGGAAGAAGCAGCACTGCACAGACCACATTGGTGAAGACCAATGCTCCCTCTAAGCTGTGGAGTCTTGTGAGCAAAAATTCTACTTTGTGAGCTACTGGCATTAAAGTTGCGGGTGAGCGATTTGGCTGCAGCATAAATTAGTTTGCTCTGGAGCCATCCATTCTGAGCCAAGGCAAAAATGTGTCGCTGGAGGCTAAAATCCTGTGAGCTAGCTCACACTAACTCAGCTTAGAGGGAACACTGGTGAAGACATGCAGCCTCAGAATAGATCAAGGCAGGGTGTCCTCCTCCTTGCTACAGCCATGTCTCAAGTGCAAGGTGAAACAGCCTTAAGTTTCTCTAAGCTGCAACCATGCTGGTGCTGATGCTATTTTAAAAAGAGCTTCAACACCAAGAGAAGCGGCACTGATGCAGCATTTTTTTTAAAAAAGAAAAAGGTAACAACCGGGGCAGGGAAGAGCTTCACCACTTCTTAGAAGGGCCAATGTAAAAGGAATTCTTTCCATTAATAGGAACTCTCGCAGAAATAGTATGCCTGTTAAATGAGAATAGACACTTAATGCAGGAAGAAGCAGCTCTGCACAGAGGCAATTGGATGTCTGTTGGGGAAAAAAAGGACAGCCAGCATAGCAAGACACTTGATATCATTTAAGGATACTAATTTCTCCGGTATTTGCAAAGGCCTGGATGTGAGTGATGCACAGCTATTATGTACAGAGTAAAAGGTAAAGGTTCCCTTGCTCGAAAGCCAGTCGCGTCCGACTCTAGGGTTGTGGTGCTCATCTCCGTTTCAAAGCCGAAGAGCCAGCGCTGTCCGAAGACGTTTCCGTGGTCATGTGGCCGGCATGACTAAACACCAAGGCGCACGGAACGCTGTTACCTTCCCTCCGAAGTGGTGCCTATTTATCTACTTGCAATTTCTTGCTTTCATAACTGTAAAGAGAGAGAGCTGGAATCCTCTGGGGAACTGGAAGACTGTGCAGGCCTCAGGGGAGCCACTTACTGCTCTCTCCTGGAGAGTAATCTAAGGCTGCTTCAGGGATTCAGTGGTGAGACCCACCCACCCCCGCCCGCGGGCTACATTCACTCTGTTTCTGACATACAAATACTCATCTTGCCTAGATTGGGCTCAAAGGGAACCTGTCCTGGCAAGCCAGATTAGTACGTTCTGATTGGCTGGGCTTTGTGTCTCTCACTGAAGCTGCCCTCTCCACGCCCACTCAGAGCAGGACTGCTGTTGGTGCTGACTTATTGGGCAGATTTCAAAGTATAAAAAAATTAAGTGAGAAATAGCTTAAAAATAAAGCCTCAAACAAACACTGGCATCGATCATTCTGCTAGGTGCTTTGGAGGGGAGAGGCCTTTAAAAAAAAAAAAAAAGCCCACCTGAAGCATGGAGGGAGAGGGTACTGATCAGCTTTCAGTCCAGAACCAGGTATGAATTTCAGTGCAGGAGCAAAGGCAAGAGGACTTTGAGCTTGCTCCATGTCAAAGCCCCTTTCCTCTTGCACATGCAGTCATGCGCAACCTACCTGTAATATCCTGCCTCACATTCTCACACTGTCTCAATGTGGAAGGAAAGTTCTAGCCAAAGTGACGTGCATCAGCATAGGGTGCGATAACGTCCAGAGGAGCCAGGAGGAGGCCAGCTTCCTTTGTCCTGACAGAAGGAAATCCGAAGCCAATAAAGTTTTAATTTGGTTACAGTTCACATTGTGAGCCATGTCTGACTGTAGCCTTGCAGGATGTTCTGAGGGGAGATGCTGTGCTTGTTGCAACGCACAGTTGCTCTTGTTCTGAGGGGGTATTTATCTTGTAGTAGCTTCTCCTAAGGAGATTCCCCCCACCCACCCCTTGACTTCTCCAGAGGAACCTTGTTCTACGTGTGCTTTCTCCGCTGGAATTGAGCTCTGCTGGCACAATCATGCAGCGGCACTACTGGGGTCTGCATTTGGAATGGGAGCGGGCCAACTTGTCTGTATCGAGTGAGCCTATTGGCGATGCCATCCCTGTTCTTCTTGCTGCTCTTGGCAGCGCAGCTGGAGGTCTTTCCTGGCATTTCTGTAGTGCCAGTCCCAAAGGTTTCTAGCAGACTTGCTGTGCCAGATGTGTTCTCTTCTCCTAGAAAAAAATAGCACTGATTAACACCTGAGCTGTGCACAAGGCACTCTACGAGAGACTGTTACAGGAATATTAACAACTGCACACTGGGCCTGAGAACTGCTCTGCTTTTGCTGCAAACAGGCTTGTTAAAAAGCCCTCTGGGAGTGTCAAGTGACTCCAGGATTAACAGCAGGGCAGGAAAACCTCTTGCACCCAGGGTCATTGATTTGGATCCAAGTCAGACTTATAGGAGATGACTGATCAGTGTCTTTGGGCGTGGGGTGAAGGCACAGTTCTCTCCCCCCCTCCATTTCTAATGGATATCCCAGA
Source organism: Gekko japonicus (assembly GCF_001447785.1). Taxonomy (NCBI): domain Eukaryota; kingdom Metazoa; phylum Chordata; class Lepidosauria; order Squamata; family Gekkonidae; genus Gekko; species Gekko japonicus. The sequence goes on from NW_015167060.1 coordinate 1,239,223, forward strand.
ATCCTCCTGCAACTGTAAACTTCAACTCAGAGAGCACACAGAATGCACTCTGGTCACTGCAGCATGTAAGCTGGAAAGTGCATCCATTAAAACTAGCGGATGAACGGTCCATTATAGTAACCACCAAGAGAACAGGGACCTAGAAACCGTGGAGTCAAAATGTATGCTCCAAGGCCCAGGCTGTGCTGGCAATGATAAGGAATCTTTCTATTCTGAACTCTGTGGGCACCCACTTTACAGCAGATGTTGAGCAAACAATAACAGTTTTATAGCGCCTATAACACTGATTCAGACCTTTCTCCTAATGAGAGTATAGAGCACAGGAAGATCTGATACCAGGCTGTAAAAGTGTTCTAATACACTGTCCCCTCTGCTAGATTGCCCAAGAGTGCTTAAAGCAACATCTGTTTCTGCATTAGAAACTCCAGCACCCTGGTGGAAATGGCTGAGGTTATCGGATGTGTTCCCCAAGTAGCTTAGCTGGTGGCCTGTCAACAGGGATACAACGAGAGGAATTCAACTAGATGAAGGAAATGTTTAAAAATTCTTCTCGCAGATGTCTGGCGAGAAAATCTGGGGCGTCTGACTGGGCTTGCTGACAAATGTATATCACCGAGTTTGATGCCATTGTTGTTGCCATTTCTGTTCAGAAAAAAGAAGAAGAGCCATTACCCATACTTGGGGTTGTGCATATGTACATCAAAATGAAATGTAAAATTTGGCTGTTTTTGATAAAGTGTGCTTCTAGTCCTCATGACTGCAAAGAAAAAGTTCAGAGAGTGTGGTTAGCATCAGCTAAAGATGTGGGAAACTAAATGGAGTCTTGGACATAGCATCTAGTCAGAGGCTAGATCTGTATTAAGCCAAACAATTTGTACAACCTGAATAGGAAATAACTTTTCCCTCTTTCCATCACTCTTTTTCTTCTTAGCCCCCTGCTGTCCAACACATCCCTTCCCTCCACTGTCTAGGTCCTTGCCAAAAAGTTCCAAAGTCTGCCAAAATCAAGGGTTTTAATCAAAATTGATTATGTACCTTTAAGTAAATGCATGCAAGTGTGCCCAATCTGCTGAGAATTTATCCAAGAATAGAAACAGGATATTTTGGCGATTGTACACTAATTGAACACAGTCCTTTCTCAGTACAAGTTTCCCCCCTTTGACCTCTTGTCATTCGATGCCCATTCGATGCCTTGTACTGTATACAGTTTTTATCTTTATTCATTGAGCTCCACCTAACCAAGCCTTGACTTAAACCAGAGGATGTCCCACCTTTTAGGGATACAGCATAGTTCCGGAGGAGACAGGGCTCTTGAATCTTGCATAGAGTGGTCCTACATTTTGAGGTTGCTCTGACTTTATGAGGGAGCCAAATAAGCAAAGGGAATGTTTATTTTGAATTCCAAAACAGATATTTAGCCCTTTGCCCCCAGGCTGCCCACAGAGTTCATGTCAACATGGCAATCAAGTTACAGGTTATTGACCAGTGGGGGGGGGGGGGGGTACATGTAAGCCCTCACAAGCTAACTCTAAAGGAGTCGTTGGGTTTTTATGTTTGTGTCAGAACAACAGAAAGTTAGCAAATGCTCTTTCTGGGTGGAAGCTCTTCCGCTGCAGTACGAAAGGCAGTGCCATTCTACCCTAGTCCTCCTCTCACCTTTCCCACTGTGATGTCCTCAAACGAACTGGCCGGGAGGGCTTTGAAATGCTTTCCCAAACTCTGCACTGTGTATTTTGTTGGGACGCTTGACAAAACCTCCTCCGGTTCTTAAGAAGAGAGGTGGTGCCTGGCAAGCAGCTGTTCTCTCTCTTCTTGTTTTGAAGTGATGACACGGCGACAGAGGGAAGCCAAGAGCAGAGCTGCCTGGGGCAAAGAGACATCACAATCTGTAGGCGCTGGCAAGTAAGTAGGTTTGCTGCCAACTCACAGCACCTTTTCTCTTCAGTTTGCGGGAAGGCTCCATTTTGGGCCGCTCGTGGACGTCTTTGTCCGCATGACTTCTTTCAGCTGGCTGCACTGGTGCCTGTCTCTCCCCACCATGCTTCCCCCTGGAATCTGAGAGGCCTCCTGTGAAGCAAAAACCCATCTGGTTCTCATCTGACTTTCTCTGCTTATTTTTGCCTCTCATTCTCCTTTAGCTTGCTTTGCTCCACTCTGTGTTTTGTTTCTGGAAGCCTTTGATCTGTCATGGTTTCCCCACAGGCTTTTTATATGCTGTTAGCTACGTGGGAGAGAAGTTCCGGTTCTTCACTCTCTCTCCAGTGTCTTCCCTCTTCCATTTATCACTGAGACCAGTGCCTCTGGCTTTATCCCACAGAGCTCAATGGGAGACATTGGGAACCCAGCCAGCCCCACCCTGGGTTCAGGTTTCTTGGTCACAGCAGAAAAATTAGATGGCCCTCAACTGTTAATGGCTAGCTATTGTTTGGTCTCAGCTGGTGTCTGTTTGGTGTAGAGGTTAAGTGCACGGACTCTAATCTGGGAGGGACCGGGTTTGATTCCCTACTCCTCCACTTGCACGTGGCCAGATGACCTTGGGCAAGCCGTTGTTCTGATAAGAACTGTCCTTGAAAAAGAGCAGTTTCTGTCAAGAGCTCTCTCAGCCCCACCCACCTCACAGGGTGTCTGTTGTGGGGAGGGGAAGGGAAAGGAGTTTGTAAGCCACTCTGACACACCTTTCGGTAGTGAAGGGCAGGGTATAAATCCAATCTCTTCTTCTTCTTCTCTTCTTCTTCCTTGTGCCCCTCCCTTGTTTCTCTCCCTACTGCCTTTGTCTATTTCTTCTTTCACAAAAAAGGATCACGTGACAAGGATGCCTGCTTTCTCTCTGGTTCTCCAGGACTGGAAGGGATTGCTTGTTGCTTGTACAGCTGCAGAAATCTGTGTTTCAGTATGGTAGAAAGGTACAATTTCACATCGCTACCGTGAAAGTAGCTGGCAAGTAAAAGCCCTGATAGCAAGCTCGGGGAAGAAAATGGGGCCTGCAAAGTCTGGGCAGACTTTCTTGCCATGGGACAGCTGACTGCAGCACCATGTATAGCTTGGGTACAAGGCAGGGCAGGTGAATATCAAGGCAAGCCTAAACCACCACAAGCTAGAGCTATGGTCTTTCACCCTAGGCTGCAGACAAGCCACAAGAGTAGGTAGGGCCAGTGTTCCCTCTAAGCTGAGTTAGTGTGAGCTAGCTCACAGTTTTTTAGCCTCCAGCTCACACATTTTTCTCTTTGCCCAGGAAGGATGGCCCCAGAGCAAACCAATTTATGCAGTAGCCAAATCGCTTGCTCGCAACTTTAATGCCAGTAGCTCACAAAGTAGAATTTTTGCTCACAAGATTCCACAGCTTAGAGGGTACATTGGGTGGGCAGGTCTGAATGCTATATCTGTGTTTGCATGCCAGACAGAAGCTGTGATGGAGATGGCTGGCAAGAGTGGCACCTGTAGCGATATCCTTAGTGAAATTTAGACTTTGTTCAGATGGAGAAGATTTTGTTTAATCCCTCTTGCTGCTGCCCCTCCTCCTCCTGCACCACCCACCCACACAGCATCATAAGAATGGATCTGACAGTAAAAATCCCAGCCATGGAAGTAATTTTGCTGTTACAAACAGTGGATGGCAACATCACTAATGGAATTAGGCTAATTATAGAGAGGACAGCTTCTGTTTAGACACATTATCTTGGTAATCAGCAACGACTGGAAAGAAAATATGGAAAAGTACTGCAGAATGTAGCATGAAGGGGGCTCTTCAGACCCATTGTAGATGCCACAGAATAGCGAGGCTTGCCAAACTCTTTCAGCACAGGACCTCTGACCGAGCAGCTGCATTCAATTCCATTTTTACACTCATTCCCATTGTCCGGCATCATTCTCAGGACCCAGGTTCCTTTACTGCTGTGGGCAAAGCTACTAGTTTTGTAGCTGGAGGGGAGCCCTTGCCCACAGATGAGCTGGTGGGAGTGACACTCGGAGGAGAGAGGTTGGCATTTCTGCATCCTATAGTGCATTCTCAAGGCTTCAGGCTGTAAAAGGGAGACAGTGCCCAGACAGGCTTGAATGGCCAGTTAGACAAGTTCATTCAGATAGAGAAAAAGGGGTCTCTGATTTAACATTGCTTCGTTTTGCTTTTTTGGGCAAAATGTAACTCTCTCTTGCAAAAGCATAACACTTCATTTCAGCTGTGTTGACAGGGTGCTTTATATCTGAAGGGAAATCTGCATTGTTTGAGAGAGTTAGGGGAGCTGATTTCATTACCATCCCACAGCTACAGCAGCAGGACACAGAGAGGCAGTTGGGGGGAAACTGCTAATCACTCCGTCCTTTTGATTGGCGACAGGCCAGCTTTATTGGTCATCCTGCTGTGCACATCCAGCTTCATTGACATGCCTTATCCGTGAAATGGTTTGCAGAAGCACTCAAAGCAGAGTGAATCCTAATGCACTCCTTTCTCTTCTGGCCTGGCAGATATGAGAAGTGTTACATCTGCAAGTCTCTGGTGCCGATAAAGGAGTACCAGAGGCATGTTGATGGCTGCCTTCAACTCCAGAGCTGCTCCAAAAGCGCTAACGGAACCCAGGGTGGCAGGAGGCTGCGGCGTGCAAAGGTGAGGTTGGACCACTCTGTGAGACTTGCTGCTGATGCCATAAGCCATGCTTTCGTGCACCCGGTAGCTGACCTGCGTTTGTCTTGTCTTGTTCTCTCAAGGGAGGTTGTGATGGGTTGGTAGCTCTAACCACAAAAGTAAGTTTGAAAACAGGATGATATCGTTCACCCAAAATCCTTAAGACAAGATTGGAAGGTCTTGGTCCGTGACTACTGCAGCAATCCCTGAGCAAATACTGTCCGCTGTGTCCCCCCACCCCCAACATATCCATGAGGGCTAGCGAGCTACTAAAAAGATGGGAGTCTCAGAAGCCTTCTGTCCCTTGAAATCAGATCTCTGAGCACACAAAATACACGCCGCCCTGTCCGTGCTGTTCTCCGTTATTTCTGCAGAAGTCACTGATGTGCTTGATAAAGGAGGAGCTCCAGGACAGCTTCCTTTCTTTTGTGAGTAGAAAAAAAATAATCTCCGCTCCTCGCACTTGGAAAGTAACATTCCTCAATGGTGTAACCTAAGGGATTGTGCAACATAGACATCTGTGCAACTCACTGGCAGTCAGCTCTGCTCATCCGGGCCAAAATGTCTCATTTCTGAGGGTGTAGAGACATGCAGTTTTGGCGAAATTGGTGTGGTTTTTACCAGTCTTTGTGCAATTGCATCTTTGCAGCCTATAATGCACACATTCCTGTTCCCTGTTGCAAACTTGCATTCCATTCCCTTCTGTCCGTGCCAGCAGGTTGAATGCTGCAGGAAATACGCTTCTCTCACCCCAAAGAAGACTGCTTTGCCTTCAAAGAGATTTGTTCTACTGAGGAACTGATTCTTAATGAATCCCTGAATATTGATGCCCCATCTTTTAATCTTGAGGTGACTTCTGAGCAATGCTCCCTCTAAGCTGTGGAGTCTTGTGAGCAAAAATTCTACTTTGTGAGCGACTGGCATTAAAGTTGTGAGCGAGCGATTTGGCTGCTGCTGCATAAATTAGTTTGCCCCGAGCCCTCCTTCCTGAGCGGAGACAAAAATGTGTGAGCCAGAGGCTAAAAAACTGTGAGCTAGCTCACACTAACTCAGCTTAGAGGGAACACTGTTTCTGAGTTCTCGCAAGATGTTCATTTATCTGCATATCCATCCAAAATCCGAATGTTTTATTGTATGTTCCTCAGTTATTCTTTGTGGTTAGCAACTGTACTGCACTCCACCTTGAGACGATGCACACTGTTCTATTGAGACAATGTTCACTTTGAGACAATGCACACTGTGGCTCATCTGTTCATTCCACAACATTGTTTTGTCTGTTTACAAAGATTCATGGCTGTAGCCGCTACAGGAGAGGGGTACACCATTTCTTTCACTGCTTCAGTCAGCAAATGCAAATAGGTTTCTGTCAAGCCTGGAGATGCTCCCTGCTCATGGTTACAACTTTGAGCAGGGCCAGGCCGAACCTGTGGAATGTGGACCTTTCCATTTAGCAATGAAACTTGCAAAATCACCCTTGCTTGTAGGCTGGCTGGCAGCTGAAGAAAGGAAATGCATTTCTGTGCCTTTCTGAGATGCACATATCAGTGAGGTCCAGAATCTCCTCATATTTCTGTATCACACTAAAACCTTTTTTAAAAAGGGGAATATTAGCAGACAGAATTCAGGGGAGGGGATGCATGTACATTTAAAATGTGCACTCATGCAAAAACAAATTCATAGGGAAAACATTTTTAAAACACATATAAAAATGGGGAATGAATTGGAAAGGAAACATGGAGGTAGAGGTGAAGTTGGGAAATTAACTTGGGACGTGTTCTCTGGATAGGGACAGCAATTGGGATTGCAGCTTGAAGGTGGCCGCTGGGTGGGCTGGAAATGCTCTCGCATGGTAACACCACGACTAACTTGCTTTCAGTTGAAAAAAGCTAGACCAAAATTTACGAGAGGGTCACACCGCAGCCAAGGAAGGTAGCCTGCCTTATGAGTGGCAAGCACGCACTCCCATCCCATCTGGTGTTTGTGACATGGTGTGTCCGGACCTACTGTCAGTGCCAAGCTCCAAACACTGTAGTGAGATGATCCAGCAGGCACCTTTCTTTTAGTTCTGGCTGCTGATCTTCTTCCAGGCCATGCTCGGCAGTCATGTACAGTTGCCACACTTCAATGGGGCTTCAGCTTCCTGGCACCCTAGCCCCCTCTGATGTAGCTGCCTATTCCCTTGTTTGCAGCAGAGGTCTGCGTGCAGCCTCCTCACTGATTTATTTCTGACGGTGAGGTCGTAATCCACGGCAGCAGAGCAAGTGCTCAGGCAATGTAATTTCT
>NW_015167060.1:1246153-1264209 GCF_001447785.1 Gekko japonicus
ATCCCTTAAATCCATCACAGGCTCCAGCCCCTCAGGGATTCACACGCAAATGACGAGATTGCCTGTTGATGAGTTTGGCTGGGACACAGCCAAGCGTGATGCAGTTTCCAGCACTGCGGGAGGCCTCTGTTCATGCCATTTACTCTGTCTCCTAAATCTCTCTTCTATGTGGACAGAACTTGTTGTGTTAAAACAGGCATGGGAGGTGCCTCGGGTTGCCAAGTCCTTATTGCATGTAGAGCGGGGGACTCCAGCGCTGCTCTGGGAGTCCGTGCATGCGCGCGCCACAATTACATCACACGGAAGTGACGCAACCACGTCAGGCACTCTGGGGGCGGGGGCACAATCATCCGAGGGAAAACCATCGAGTTTTCCCTCGGATGACCGCGGCCCCGCCCCCAACACACCCGACACAACTGCATCACTTCCGGGTGACGTGCTGACTCCGGGCATGTGCGTATTTGGGGGTGGGGTTCCCCCCAGGGCCCGATCCGCCGCCGGCGGGTAATGGGCCTCTCGGGCGGGGGTTTCCCCACCCCCCCCGGGGGGACTTGGCAAGCCTAGAGGTGCCCATTTGGTATCTCAAGTCCAGGTCAGCCCTGTTGTGTCTCAGGACTGGCACAAGAGAGCTTCCACCTTCTCTGGGCATTAGCACTCTGACCCTAACAAGAGTGAACTGCAGCTGGCTCCTCTTGAGCTGTTTCCAGCCTTGCTTCTCTGTCCTGGGGACTGGTCCCCATACCCCAAAATCCCTAGAGGATGCATTTAAAAAAAAGGTTTTCTTTTGACAAAGAATCTTAACCCCCACAGTTGACACATTTACCTCAACTTTCTTCCAGATAACCAAACAGCACTCCATGTCCAGTTACAGCTGTGGCAGAATGGGTCTGCTGGCTAGTTCCACCCTGCCCTCAAAAGTTTTTCTCAACACCTTAGAGAGGCTTTTCTTTCTCTCTGGTAACTTGCCACCATCTCCTGACCTTTGTAGGAATTGCCCGCTGGGAGGGTCAGTACTCCCAGTTTCCCTTCCTTCTGTGTCTCCTGCTGCCCAGCACTTGGTCACCACAGGGACAGTTTGTGGCCTTGTGCGCCCCTGGAGGAATAGCCACTTGTTCACTGACTGCCTTTTCCCTGGTGTTCCTTTTAAAATAGCGTGGAGGTCTATGCGGTACAGAGAACTACTACCAGCACCCAAAGTTATAAAGTATTTATTAAAAAGAAAATTTTCACAAGCATACTTTTAGCACAGCACCAGATCGATCAAGCTAAGTAATTCAAAAGAAATGGGTGAAACACAATTCCTGTCTCCTATCATATGTTAAAATATAGGACAGACTTCTTAGCTTAGGAAGTTACAGATCTGTACAGAGTGACCAATACCTTGAAGCTTCCTTCAGCTCTTCAGGCCAACACATGGCTAATGGCCACCTTCTCTAGACCTCAGTTAAGAGTTCTGTCTGCTCTGATGGACTCAGCACAAAAGAGAGCTCCTCCTTGCTCCAAGGAATTTTTTTTATCATATCTGTTTCTCCACCCACTGACCAGGTTGGGCTGGATCAAAAAAGGATGCTTTTCCTGAAGCCTCCAGAAACTTACTTCCTGAAGTCTGTCTAGTATTCAATTCCTCCAAATTTCTGTTCCCTGCTTGACCGGGGGTGGGGGAGCTTGACCATCCCATTGTCTAGACCTATTAGCATTTGTATGAAGGTGGACTGAGGTAAGTCTGAAAAGCAATTGAATTGACTTCCCCTCTTTCTGCCTGTTCTTTGTCCAGGGAGGGGGGAAAACCTTTAAAGCTCAGAGTGAAGGTTTTGCTCATTTCAAATCTCCAAAGGAGAAAAAATGCATTTCTTCACACTGGTCACTATTGTCTATGGAGACTGGCAGCAGCTCTCCAGGATCTCTTGGTACTGGCAGAAGGGTGTTTCTCTGTTTAGGACTGTTAGAAAGGAGGTTCCTTCTAAGCCACAAAATCTCATGGTCGCTTCCTTCCTTTGCCCACGGTTCTCAATGTTTCTCTTTACCATTATTCTTTTTCCTGCTCTGTATGCCAACATCCCTAGCACTGAGCCATGGCAAGAACACAAACACATGAAACACTCTGCCTTGGTAGCATTTGTCCACAAGCCTGTCTCAATCAAAGGACACTGTGTTTGGGAAAAGGCTCCTGATGGCGTCTTAAACTATTGAAAGAGGGGGGGGGGGTTGCCAGTTTTGTGGAGGGGAGTCCATGCCCTTGACCTGTCTTTCCTTAAACTGACTTAAGGAGAGGGTCTTAAAAAGTTAACTAGGAAGTCCCATCAAAATGCAATAGATCTACAATAATGGCCATGAAAGCACTTTTGAATGTGTATCGATTTGGGAGGGGAATAAACAAATGGACCAAGCTTAAACTCTATGCCGACGATAAACCTTAAGTTTTTTTTTTAATTGGAAAATTGATTTTAAATCGAAGTCCCTCTAAAAAGTAATCAATTTTGCCTTTTCTTTTTTAAAAAAGAAAAGTAAAAGCCTTTCTGAGTCATGCCGTCCAAGACAGATGAACGGGAGGAATGAAATAAATGGGGCATTGGCAGCATCTGCAGCTGGCAAGCCCTGCCACTTACAAATCGCCTTAAGTTTAGCGTTAGTACATGTCTCCCTCCAGACTTCCATACTAGTAAATTAGGACACAAATCCATCCAAAACTCAGCACATTTAACAGCATACAACAGGAGAAAAACACAATGCTCCACTGCAACTGAACCGTGCAATTCTTAGTTAATTTGGACTGGACATGTTATAAGTTACCATTAGAACTGACTGAAGAACCACCTTTGGATTCAGATCTCAGAATCTGTGGAAGAGGATACCCCATTTTCTATTACTTTTCTGTCCAATCCCTCAATTTTAAATTGGAGGTAATAAACAGGCATCCTTTTCTTGTGACAGACAGTGCATGATGAAAGCCTATCACTCAGAACTGCCATGAGAGCCAGTGTGGTGTTGTGTTCAGGGTGTTGGACTAGTACCTGGGAAATGCAGGGGTGAATCCCCACTCTGCCATGGAAGCTCACTGGGTGACCTTGGGCCAGTCATACAATCTCAGCCTAGCCTACCCCAATAGGGTTGTTGAGAGGATAAAATGGAGGAGAAGGGGATGATGTAAGCCGCTTCAGGTCCCCATAGGAGAGAAAAGTGGGATATAAATGATGTAAATAAACAAACAAACATGATTTCAGGCAGGACCACAGCTCTTTTCAGATGTTCTAAACCAGCTAGAATGAATGCACACAGGAAGAGAACAAGATCACGGCAGCCAGCTCCACCCCCACTTGTCATGTGTATAGGGATCCTAGGGATCCTAGGCATCCTGCGATCTTGACATGAACATGATTGGCAGGAGAACATCTTGTACAGTTACATGTGAGGTGAGCTCCTGATCAGACCACATTGTTGTTCCCTGGTGAAGCTTGTGTCAAGCACAACACTGTGCCCAGCAGCTTTGGGCTGGCATGGTAGCCTATGGCAAAATGGACAAGCTCCGCCCTGCCCTCCTAGGTTTTTCTCAACCCCTGGAGAGACTTTTCTTTCTCTCTTGGGTAGCCCACCCCAACCACCTTTCCTTTGCAAGGAATTGCCTGCTGGGAAGGACAGGACTCCTAGCTTCCCTTCCAAGTTCTGAGGCGTTGCCTCTCCTGCTGCCCAGCATCTGGTCACCACAGGGACAGTTTACTGCCACTTGCCAACTGCCTGCCTTCCCCTGGCACTCCTTTTTAAAATAGTGTGCCTGAGGCAGTGGACGTCTATGTGGTACAGAGAACAACTCCCAGTGTCAAAAGTTTAAAGTATTTATTAAAAATAAAATGTTTACAAGCCTCCTTTTAGCACAGCACCAAACTGAACAAGGGAATCCAAAAGAAACAGGTAAAATGCAAATCCTCCGTTCTTCTCTCTATACATGCCCTATCAGTTGGTAAAATATAGCTTTAGCTTAGATGTTCTAGATCACTACAGTGTTTTCTCTACCTTGAAGCTAGCCCCAACTCTCTCAGGAGAGCACAAGGCCGGCAGTTGCCTGCTTAGAGGACAGCCTCTGTGTCCTTATGAGTACAGCATCCCAAAGTAAGAGACCTCCTTCCTGTTGCAAGGCATTTTTATCATAACAGTCTCTCCTCCCACTGACCTGGTCAGCCCAGGTCAAAGAAGCTTTTCCTGAAAACTTAGTAAGGGGGGTACATTCGTCACTCTAAAGGGAGTTTGAGAGAGGTATTATTTTCATTGTTGTTTTAGGTTCTGTGCTGTTTAATATTTGGGTTTTTTTAAATCTTCTACCTGCCCTTTTTCATGCTTCTGAGGAATATGTTTCTTGTTTTTCATTGTGGGCTTTTTTTCTTGGTGCATTTACTTTTCCAGTTGCCTTCAGTTAGTGGGTTACCTATTTTCCACTTTAATCATTTTGGATAATGCCACATTTTTCATTGGTTAGGTTGGGACAGTTTGGATCACTTGCAGTTATTAAGTTTGATTTTAAAAACTACATTGCTCCAAAAAGGTGGCAACCACTTTTACCCCTTTTTCTACTAGGCATACAGGATGGCTGGGGGGGGGGGATGCATTATTCAATGGGCTGTGAAATTGGACCCCATTGTCCAATTCACTTGTGTCAGCAAGCTGCCATGGTGTTCTATTAGAGTGGCCTAGGCTGACCTCTCCAGTTCGTGCATAGCCCTGCGCTCGATAGGACGTCTGGAGCTTCTGCTCCAAGCCAGCAACTCTACAAAAAAAAAATATTGCAAGCAACTCTGCAAGAAAGGAGACTACATCGACCAAAAGAAGTTTTCCTTCCATTCCAGGGTCCAAGAGGGAAGTCTTCAGAGGATGGTCCAGGAAGGAAGGAAGAAGACTCGGCCCCCACCACCTCCCGAGGTACCGGAAGGAGGGAAAATGGCCGCGACGGAGCACCTTTTGGAGCAGCAGCCCAGTACCCCCGAGGTACCGGGGGTCGGACTGCCGAGAGATCAGCGGCTGGAGGGCGTGCCGCGGCAACGAACAGAGGATGGGTGCTCCAGCAGCGTAGGGCCAGCTGATTGCACAGAGCCGGCCGGTCCTCGCTCACCCCCCTACACACATGTTTCAAGATGGCGGCAGCAGCGCGGGATCGGATCAGTTGAAGCCAATGGGCTCCTGCTCTCCCCCGCTTGCCAAGAAAAAGAAGACGACCGCAAAGGTAGCTGGCAGCCAGCAGAGCGGGAAGGAGGAACCGCCGCGGGAAAACAGCAGGACCGGTGAGCCCTCCTGGTGAGTCCGTTCCGAGGGGGAGGGCGACGGGAGCTTGCCTATGTGGAGAGGCGCCAGAGCAAAACCTATCTCCGTGTCCCGCACCAGCTCCAAGCCCGGCACCAACCCCAAGCTGCATGCCATGGGGAACCCTGCCAGCACCGGGAACGTGCCCACCAGCGGCTTTTGGGCACCCGGCTCTGCTGCAACTGCTGCAACCGCAGATTGGTCTCCAATCCCTGCAGCCTCCCCAGCCGTCCTGTCCCCAGCCAGCGCAGGGGGCGGGGGTAGCGGGGCCGAGTTTCTTCGTTCCTCAAACTTTTCCAGCCGGGTTTCCTTGGATGTGGCCACTACTGGGGGGACCCTGGCCTGCACCATGCTGGTCCCTCAACCCAGAGACTCAAAGGGGAAGGGAGGCAGCCCAGCTCTCAGCAACGCAGGGGAGCCAGGTTCCCCCAAGGGAGGAAAACGTCACCGTTCCCAGACCCCCCCGCTCCTCGTCGGGCTCCAGGTCCCCGGACCCACCAAAAAGGCCGCGGGGGCACAGATCTCCTATCCAATATGAGGCTCCAGGAGACTCAGAGACAGAAGGGGAGATGGAGCAGGCAATAGGGGCCGTCCCTCGGCCCCTGCCCCAGCCCGCCGGTATTCCAAGGAGGGAGCGCCTGAACAGCCTTAGCTCTGAACAGGCGTCCACCATCACATCCTTGGACACCAACGATAAAGAAGAAGGGGAATGATCCGGGGATGAAGCGGAGGTTAAACCCACTTCCTCCCATCTTTTTCAAAGCGAACACTTCCAACAACTTTTAACTAAGGTCATTTTCACCCTCAACTACCAGATGGAGGTGACGGAAAAGCCAAGGTCCTCAGCATCAGCTAAGCTGGACCCCAGAGGGTTCAGAAAGCCTGTTAAGATCCAAACCTTCTCACCATTTCCTGATTACTTTGAGGACGTCATAAGGGAAGAATGAACCAACCCCGGTGGGGGAAATTCCCTATTGTCCGTGTGCTAATATAACCATACGTTGCAATATCTGGCTCAAGCATTGGAAAGTAGACACACTTTCAAAAAGCAACCTGGCTACAGATAAATTTTCCGGTAGACTTCTCTTTGGTGAATCTAATCTAGACAAGGTGCTTGTGGAGACCAGGGAGAAGAAGAAGACCATGCTGCCACCATCCTATCATTGTTAGCGAGACAACAAGGCCAGGACATCTCATTCCTTTCACGGCCCCTACAACCAAAGCCGTGGATGTGATGGCAGAGACCACAGGCCCTTCAAATTCTTCAAGTACAGCACAAGAACTAATCCGAAACCCGGGGCTGCCTACAGGACTGACAAAGGTGCCCCTCCCAAAAAGCAATCAGCATGACTGCCTGATTGGGGGCCGGCTCCAGGCCTTCACACCTACCTGGAGCCAGACCACCACAGATCACTGCCCAATCCAAAACCCGCGGCCGCCTACAGGATGGACAAAGGCGGCCCTTCCAAAAAGCAATCGGCATGACTGCCTGATAGGGGGCTGGCTCCAGGCCTTCGCACAGACCTGGAGCCAGACCACCACGGATCACTGGGTGCAAAAGATCATCTCCCAGGGCTACAGGATAGAGTTCACTGGCAGGCTCCCCGACAGCGTCCACCCATCTCCGGTTCCAAGGAACAAGGAACGACTGCTACAGCTGCAGACCGTAATCGCACACCTCCTAGAGATTGGGGCCGTAGAGGCAGTGCCCATAGGGGAACGCTTCCGGGGAGTGTACTTGATTTTGTTCATTGTACCAAAGAAGTCGGGGGATTGGAGAGCGATCCTGAACCTGAGAGGTCTAAACAGATGGGTGGCACACAGGAAGTTCCGGATGGAATCCCTCCGCCACATTGTACAAGCCTTACAGCGGAGCGACTTCATGACCTCTATGGACCTCAAGGAGGCGTACTTGCATATCCCTATACACCTGTCCTCCAGGTGATTCCTGCGCTTCTGCTTTCAGGACCAGCATTTTCAATACAAGGCCTTGCCATTCGGTCTGTCTTCAGCTCCCAGGGTGTTCACCAAGGTCATCGTGACCCTTGTGGCAGCCTTGCGCCAGGAGGGGATACACATTCATCCGTATTTGGACGGCGGTCTGCTACACCCAGAGGACAAAAGAGTTCCTGGTTGTGCACGGCTTCCTCATCAACGAGGAGAAGAGCCACCTCTCACCAACACAAGACGTAATACACTTGGGCGCCAGGCTAAACACAAAGCAAGCCACGGTGTCACTGCCTGGGGAAAAACAGCTCAAGATCCGGTCCCTAGTGACGGCCGTCAGGGTCAAGGACCAGGTAGACCTGATGCAACTAGCAACGCTGCAGGGCCTGATGATCTCCACAATTGACTTGATCCCATGGGCGAGGTTCCACGCCAGACCTCTCCAATGGGCCCTTCTTCCGTTTCAGTTGGATATTGCCAAAAAAATGGCACATTCAAATTCACATCACAGAACAACTGTGGAACAACCTACAGTGGTGGACACTGCCATCGAAACTGAGCAGGACCATCAGCTTCCTCTAGCCCCAGCAAATCGTGGTTACCACGGATGCGAGCAAAAGGGGCTGGGGCGCGCACTGCAGCCACCTGATCACACAGGGCAGGTAGTCCCCAGAACAAGCCACCCACAGCATAATTTGGCTGGAACTACGGGCTGTTACGCTGGCGATGAAGGCCTTTCAGCAACACATACAGAACCAGCATGTGCTGGTGCGCACCGACAGCATGTCGACAAAAGCACACATCAACAGACAGGGAGGAACCAGGTCTAAGTCTCACTTCCACAAAGCCAGGGTACTTCTGCGATGGGCAGAACAACATACCGCGAGCTTAAAAGTGGAACACCTGAAAGGCCTCTCCAACCTACAGGCCGACTGGCTAAGCAGGGAGGATCTGGACCTGGGAGAATTGGCACTGAACAAGGAGGTCTTCGTTCAGCTCACAAAATGATTCGGGAGGCCAGTAATGGACCTACTAGCGACTTCACAAAATCACTAGGTGGAACGGTTCATATCTAGGTACCAAGACCCCGCGGCAGAAGGAGTCAACGCATTATCACACCCCTGGTCACAAGGTCTCCTGTATGCCTTCCCTCCCACAGCCCTGATAGGGGCAACACTCAACAAAGTCAGGCGGGAAAGAGCCACTGGCCGAGGAGACCGTGGTTCTCGGATCTGGTTCAGCTGTCGTCCGAAGACCCATGGACATTGCCTCCAAGACAGGATCTGCTTCAGCAGGGGCCCATTCTCCACCCAGACCCAACGTGGCTGCAGCTGACTGCATGGAAATTGAACGCGCGACTAACGACCCAGGGCTTTCCCAGAGAGGTGGTTGAAGTCATGCTGCAAGCCAGGAGGCCTTCTACTCACCGCATTTACAGCCATACGTGGAGAGCGTTCACAAGCTGGGCGATGGCACAGGGCATACGCCCTCTGCAGGCCACGGACAAGGAAGTCATACTGTTTCTCTCTGAAGGGTGGAAAAAAGGACTTAGGCCGAACACACTGAAATGACAAGTGGTGGCCATACAGGCTTGTATAGGTCGCAAGACACGTCGGAAGGTGTCCATGAGCACCTATGTCAAGAAGTTTATAAAAGGGGTAACGCAGCTGGCTCCTCCAGTCCTGCACAGATTCCCAACGTGGAGCCTTCACAAGGTCTTAGCCGCCTTGACAAAGCCTCCGTTCGAACCTCTCAGGAGGGCCGAACTCCACCTCTTGTCATGGAAAGTCATTTTTCTTATCGCAGTGACTACAGCCAGGCGGATATCTGAGCTGGCCGCCCTCTCGGCGAGAAAGGAGCTTTGCATCTTCCAGAAAGACTCTGTGTCCTTGCGTATGGACCCGTCCTTCATTCCCAAGGTCAATTCTGCTTTCCACCTCAACCAGCCGATTACGTTACCTTCGTTCTGCCCAAATCCAACGCACCCTAAAGAAAAAAACCTGGCACAAGTTGGACATGCGTAGGGCTCCATGTACGTACATTGACAGGACGACCACCTTTTGACGGACAGACGGTCTGTTCGTGGCATATAGTGCTCCAAATTGAGGAAAGAAGGCCTCCAAGGCCATGTTGGCCTACTGGATTAGACAGTGCATTTCGAAAGCCTACGAGGTTCAGGGACTCTCACCTCCAGGCCAGCTCACCGCACATTCTACGAGGGCAGCAGCAACAACCGCCGCCTTCTCTACACAGGCCGCGGTCGAGGAGATTTGCAGGGCGGCCTCCTGGGCGTCCTTCTCCACATTTGTGAGACACTACAGAATTGACCAAGTGGCCTCAGCGGAGGCCGCGTTTGGCTGAAGAGTCTTACAACAAGTGGTGGAACCGTAACTTACATCTAAAAGGGACTTTACCAATCGCCCACCCTAGAACAACAGCTTGGGTACAGCTAACCAGTTCCTGGATGACTTCCCCCCAATGAAGGAGAACGGTACATTGGACCTACCTGAAGGTTCGTTCTCTTCAGTGGGGGAGAAGTCATCCACATCCCACCCGATCAGGCTTCAAGATATAGGGCCAGGGTGCTACCGGCCGATGGACAGTAACGTAACACCACGCAGCTGCCGGGAAATGGCAATGAAGGCATAAAGACAGAAGGAATACAAGTACATTTTGAGGCCATATAAAATGGGTATTAGAGCATATTCTAAGGTCAATATTAAGTACTTCCACCCATTGGCTTATGGTTCGGTCACTAAAATAGCCTTATTTTAATAACAAACACTTTTATAAACTCCATCAATTTTGTTGAAAAAGTCACTCATTAAAAAAAAAAAAGTTGCTTCAGGGCCTCTCCAGGATTAGGGGCCCTGAAGCTTAAACTTCATTAGTTTCATAGTAACTCCTTGGGCTGCCTTAGATCAGTCCCATGGTCTCAGCCTAAACTACCTCCTTGGGCTATTATGAAGATAACATAGGAGAACCCTGTAAGTTGTCCTTGCCTCCATGGAAGGAGGGATAGTGTGCCAGCTAGACAGATGTATATCAGGCAAGCAAATCCTGAGTTTCTCTTGAACCTTTCCCAGCACCTTCCTTCTTGGGTTGCCAAGAGGGATTCCTACGTCTCTTTCTTGGAAGTTCTTCTTGTCAGCCCCTCACCAAATCAGTCCCATTTAGCCCTTCCCTTTCTACAGCCCAATACCCATCTCTGCCCACAAACAGGTGATGCCCTCCTGCTTTGACTTTTGACTTGCTGGCATGGTAAGGCAGTGAGTTTCTCTGGTAGTGAGAAAATGGATTGATGAACTGGGATTATTTCCGTGGCAATTCACATTTTGATTTGCCAGAGAGAGACATGTGTGGAAAGTGTCATCTGCAAAGTAAAGGGTGTTGCGAGAGGTCAGCATGTCCAAAACAATGTATGACTCCGTTTAGCTTCCTGCTCATGTTCCCTTGCATCCGTTTGGAATTAGCTATCCCTAGGCCTCAGGCGTCGCACTAAAACTGAGAGTCCAGTTTCCCCACATAGCCTTCAGGCAATCCAAGAGCATCCTTCCCCACACATTGCTAAGGTATTACGCAAGACGATTGTTAAAGCCCATAAGATGTCTCCCCTTTCCCAGAGATGGCAAACCTCTAGGGCCTAGGCAAATCATTTGTTCTCAGTTTTCTTTCCTCTCAACCATGGGAGGCATAAAGACCTTGCTCTGTTTGTATTTTAGACACCCACAGTGGGAGTATACCTCAGCAATGATACCTCAGCAGTGTTTTCTTCTGAAAGGAGGTGGAGATTATCCCCCAGATAAAAGGCTAATGGTATTAAGACAACAGAGAAGACTTGCAAAATCTGGAGTTAGAGCTTCTGCATCCTGGTCCTCACTGTTAACACCCAAAAGTAATTTTTTTCAGTGTTCTCCAATGTACCGCCCTTATGAACAAGAAATCTAGGAGTCGTTGCTCCTTTAACCCCCTGCACTCATACGCATCAGGTTTCAGGTTTTGATGGGATTCAACCTTCCTTCTCATTTTCTGGCAAAGCTTTTCTAAATCCTTAGGCACAGGAAAGTACAAAGTGTATGAAGCTCTCAAAAGTATCTGAGGTTTCAAAATTAGAGAATGTTAAAACCTGCTTACCAGTTAAACAAAGGGGAGCCTTCTGTTTGCAGAGTCTGCTTCTGTCCTGTAACATTCTCTTCCCAAGCACCCATGCCCCTAACTTCTGTCCAGGAGAAAACAAATGTCCTGTTTTGTGGAACTCCTCATGACGATGTTCTCTTACTTTGTCACAGGATGAGGGAAGAAATGAAGGCCGACTCCTAAACCTGTTGGAGCAGTCCGAACACAAAGCTGCAGGTAAAGGGGGAGGGGGGCAGCACTAGTGCATACCTGGTCAGTTTTCCCTAGTGTAGCACTGCTGAATATGACTGCCCTCTATTGCACAGTTAATCTACTATTCTTCCTTATTCAGCCTTGGTGGTGCTCTTCTCCCCAAAACCATGTGTGTCTGTACACAAGCAAAGCACCAGGCCTTTGTACACTACTGTAGCTCTTGCTAGCCATGGTAAGATCAAATGCCATTGGTGGAATTGTGTTTCTTCAAGGAGCATCAGTAGGTGCTTTATGCTCGATAGGTCAGCTTTGCAATAAGGCAGAATAGCCTGAGACTAATATTTAGCATTTGAACAGTTCTTTTGTGTGCTCAAAGTGCTTTGTGTGTACATCAGGTAATCTTTACATGGTGGGTCAGATGTAAGGTCAGTTAGTATTATTCCCCTATTGCAGATGGAAGACTGAGGCAGACAGAGCGACTTGCCTAAAGCTATCTGCCAAATCCATAGGTGCGACTGTAACCAGGGACTTCCTGATTCATACCTCAGTTTTTCGCTACGACTTTATATCAGCCTGTGTAGCTTAATGATCTGCTTCTCCTTCCCTGTATGGTACACATAGCGTTTTAAAATACAGTACATTTTACAACTTTTCAGAGCCAAACTTTCTGTTTGTACGTGGTCTCACCCTGTGTTTGTATAGGCAGCATGGGTTATAGAAGTTATAAGATTAAAACGGGGTGAATCTGTTTTTTTAAATACTGCCATGTGCCTCCCAGACTGTAGCTAAGGAAAGGGCATACTCTGAATCCAGTAGTCTACCCTTTCTTGTCCGATTCAGTTCGGGAGCATTTAGCCAGGACTATTCTTTCTCTGCATGTCCACTGGAATGATGGCCTTGCCTGCTCTCAAGAGGCCAGCATCCAGTAGTGTTGCTGGAATGGAGGGGTCTGTCCTAGTTAAGAGTTTGTGATCTGTTCTCATTTCAGATGGAGAGACGGGGGCCACACAGTCTGGAGAAGACTTAAGGTTAGCTAACGACTCCTCTGTCACAGGTTCTGTCAGCAGCTAAGAAGGGCTCTAGCAAAAAGCAGGGCCACTCTTGTCTGAGAGACAGTATCCAGGGCCAAAGCCAAGAGAAAAGCTGATCCAGGGAGGAGCCCAAACCAACAGCTTATGTTGTTCGCAAAGGAGCCCTGGTCATTTCCTTCTTGCTCAGAGTCCAGGTAGCTTTTCATCAAGGTCAGGTTGTTAGATGCACCAGACTGTAGAATCTTTCCTTTCTAATCTTGGGGCTTCTGATCTTGTGGCACTGGAAACTCTCCTAATTTGCCATTCATCTAGTTCACGGGTGTCAAACTTAAGGCCTGGGGGACAGAACCAGCCCGTTCAGGGTTCTTATGCGGCCCGCGAGCAACTAGTGCAAGGGAGGGAACAGGAGACTGCTGGGGGGGGGGAGTGGGCGGAGTCACTCTGATTGTGGCTTCAGCATGGTGGAACAACCTCATCTGCAGCAGTCAAGCAGTGTGGGAGCGTCAGCCCAGTGCTGCACTGCTGGCTCTCCAGTCCACCCGTGTGGGTTTTCCTTTGCACCCCCCTTCTAGCCCATGGGGTCTTGCGGTGAGGGCACACCAACTCAGAGATTACCAGCTGCTGTCCTTTATACAGTTTATATCTCCGGTACCTGGCATTATGTTTTATGGCACACATGGCCCGGCCCAACAAAGTGACATTTTTGTCAGATCTGGCCCTTGTAACAAATGAGTTTGACACCTCTGATCTAGTTCATGCATCAATGGTCAAAAAGAGTGGACGATGATCATCTCCCAGTCAGTAGAGGTCACTAGTAACAGAACTGAAGAGGAAACTGTTAGAAAGGGTTCAGTTTCTAAGACGGTGGCTTACAGTGCCATGGTGCAACATGCAGACTTTTTGAGAGTGTTGCCTGTTTTTGCTAATAATAATAATAATGTATTTTTTGCACTTTCCTTCTGCCAGGTGCAGCTCACCAGAGGTGGACAAGGAGGCTGAGTGTGACAAGGATGACTGGAGCCATTTTCCCCATGCCTCTTGCAGTGACTCTCCTATTAAATCCTTCACCTCTATTTCAGAAGCCAAAAGCTGCCTAGTAGACTTTAAAAAACAGTTGGCCACAGGCTCAGGCGATCGGCAACAAACCAAAGCCAGCTTCAGGAGAAGGAAGAAATTCTGAGTCTTGCACAATTAGAAAGGGAATTCAGAGTGGAATAGGAAGCAATGCTTTCTATTCGACTGACTTTGCTTGGCAGGAAGAGCATAGCCTCCCACACACCGTCATCCATCCCTCTTCTGTACATTGTGTATGAATTGTACAAGCATTTGTCATGAATTGAATTGATTGTGGATTTTATAGGTGCCTATTCAACCTTGTTTTTCAATTACGAAAGAAAAATATATATATATTTATTATGTTTTTATAAACTCCAGTTTGCTGATGCTTGGGCATTTTTTTCTTTTTAAAAAATCATGAGCGTAAAAGACTGCTTTATGGTCTTTGCGTTTGTAGATAAAAGCGAGAGCCCACGGGTCAGTGTGAACTGTCTCCCTAGTATATACTAAAATACTATTAGACCAGTTGGATTTAAAAGGTGCTTAGGTTTATCAGCTGCCTTCCCTTGATTGTGCTGATTTTGCTAAATTAATGGATTCTGTGAGGTTAGGGGCAGGATTATTCATGCTTACTCCGGCTTCTTGCTTCATGGGCAGGTAGATTAGGCCCTAGGTGGAGGTGAATAAATGCAAAAGAGGCATCAAACCATAGAAAAATTGGTCTCCATTTTCTATCCAGTCCTTTCAGGCAGTTCTTCGGGGTCTCCAGTTTCTCAGGCCTGAGGGGGCTGGGCTCTCACTTGCCGAGCTACTTAGGGACTAAACTCCCTTTTACTTATGATATCATTGTACTTCATGCAATGTGTGGCATGTCAAGGATGGTGGGGCCACAAAAACCACAGCAGAGGTGAAACTGGGCTAGGGAGACCATTTCCCTGCTTATAGTTGGAGGCCTCCCAGGGGTTCGACTCTCCATCCTGCCTTTACGCCTCTTGAGTGGCAGGAGAAAATGCCCGGGCCAGAAATAATATCCAGAGACACATGGTGTCACATCCATTTGAAAACCTGGATGTGATGGAAGTGTGTCAGGCAATGCTCTAGTGGTCCCTGAAAAGCCCATAGTTTTGGGGGACAGCCAAAGCATCACCCAATGTGCTTATGTCACATTGAGGTTTTAGGTTGGGTGGGTGGGTGGTCACATATTGCTGGACATCATTTCTGGCCCTGGCCATGCCCAGAAAGCTCACATGGATGCTGTTTAGTGGCCTGGCATCCTTTAATAGGGCCCACCGGTTATTAACGTGCCATCTTTGAGTTTGATGAGAACACAGCAGCTATGTGAGGCTATGGTGTCAGTGGGATGACTCTCTCTTTTTCTCCTATGAACAGTCCCTGCTGTGCCGCTACTGTTTTAATTAGCAGCAGCTCCTGGAAGCCTCATCCAACTTTTGGGCTCGGTTGTCCTAGGCATTATGCTAGTACATAATTCATTCAGCCCTTGCCTGACTGAGTTGAGTCTGAAAATGAGGCCCAGGGGGTGCCTAGCCAGTGGCCTATGGCACAGCAAGAGCAACTGGCCTCCACCTTGATGGTCTGTTGCTGCCTAATTGTTCTGTGTTCATACAAAATACTAAGTGTTCTTGGGGCTTTATTTTATTTTGACACAGCGCCAGTGCTATTGGAAGAGCTCAAGGGCAGGTTGCAGGTAACAGCAATTACACATAAAAGAGAGAGATCCCTGTCTCTAAATTGCTTGCAGAGGCCAGGGAGAACAAAGGGAAGGATGACATGTTATCTTAATGGGACGTGGTTTTATCTACTGTGAAAAGGCTGGTGTTGGCTCCTGCTTCAGGGGATGGGTTTCAGTGGCCTGTAGGTGTCCTCAAAAAGGTTTATGTGTCATGTTAATGCCCTGCTGGTGCAGCAAGGTCTCCTTATCAGCATGTCATCCAAAAATGAAAGACTGCCTACAGCATGGATTGGCCTGCTTTGCTGCCCCAGTTCCAGAGAAATCAAGGTGTTGTTTTTTTGATCCCGTAGGCCTTGAGGCAACAGGTATAGCCATTAATTCTGCTGGAGCTGTCTCATTCCATGGTCAAAACAAGAACGCTTGTGGTGTGACCACCTCCCAAGTATTTAGCAGCACCTAGGCTCATAGGTGGCCCAAGCTGCTCTCTTTCCTATGTGAATATTGAGTCTGTAATTCCAACAGCAGGAGGCAAGGCGACATGGTATAGGTCGATCTCATCATACCTCGGAAGCTAAGCAGGAACAGTACTTGGAAGGGAGACCACCAAGGAAGACTCTGCAGAGGAAGTCAATAGCAAGTCACCTCTGCTTCTCATTTGCCTTGAAAGCCCCTCGCTGGGGGTCACCATAAGTCGGCTGCAACTTGACAGTACAAAATTCTAACAGCAGCTCTGTGCACTGAGTAGCCCTCCGTAGATTATTAATTATGTTTTAGTGTTGAATGGGATATGTAGATGACACACCTGGAGTTCTGTGGATTGTGACTGTGTGTCATCAGGTCCTTGTTGCTGGAACAGACAGAGACTTCCAGATGTGCTGCTCCAAAGGCACAGGCCAACTAACTTAGCAATTCCCTTAAATTAATGTGAGAGGAGAATAAACAAATACTGGTTATGAAAAAAAAATACAAAGCATAATCTCAGCCTGCTCCTTGGTACAATATTTGTGCTGCAGAAGCAGATACAATATTACTTTAACTTCCAGCCTTGTCTAGCCAGACAAGATTAGCCTGTGTGAGTATCTCTGTTATCTGATACAAGGAGATTCTAAGAATCAGCAGTTAAGCATTTGTGTAATTAACAGCCTAAAGGACCTGTTTGTCGATTAATTGGTTTCTGTCATCTGCTCCTGGCGCTTGATGTGGAATGTGCCTTCAGGGTGAATGTAGGCTTTTCTTCAAAGCCTGATTGCCATGTAATGCCAAGCAAAGCAAACATATGCATCATGGGCTACAGGAAAAAAATTGGCAGCAGTAACAACAAAATGACATAGGCATGATCTGTTCACAGACACTAAAATGTTACAACATGTGCTTCTGGGACGTAAAGGGATCTTCCAGTTCTGAGGCACCAGTGTGCAGGAAGCGTAGCCATTCACAAACTCTTAGAACCATGCTCTGCATTCAGCAGAACCAAGCAGTAAAGCTTTTCTTGGATTTCACCACAATTCTAAAGAAGAGGAGGAGGAGATTGGATTTATACCCCGCACGTCACTACCTGAAGGAGTCTCAGAGTGGCTTACAATCCCTTTCCCTTCCCCTCCCCACAACAGACATGAGGTAGGTGGGGCTGAGAGAGCTCTCTCAAGAACTGCCCTTGAGAGAACAGCTCTGAGAGAACTTGTGACTGACTCAAGGTCACACCAGCAGCTCCATGTGAGGAGTGGGGCATCAAACCCGGTTCTCTCAGAGTCCACACTCTTAACCACTACACCAAACTGGCTCTCAAAGACACTTACTACAGAGTAACTTTATATCAAACATGCAAGACACACCACTGAGTAAACATCCTTAGAATCTCAATGCATACCATATTAACCTGACAAAAGAAGATATGGTAAAAATATATTCTTTTTCAAAGATAGGGTTTGGTGCTGGATTCCATTCTCACCATGGTACTGTTTTCCCAGTTAGCACACCAGGTTTTGGATCTTTCTTCAGTGGCATGGAGTAGAAGGTGCCTTCTCAGTGTGGTCATGTTTACTCCACCCTCCTGGTTTCTTTCTCATTAACTGTCAATCTATTGCAGGTCTGCCTCTGGAAGCAAAGCCCCTTGTTTATCTTTTCAGTTGGTGATAAGGAAAGCAAAAGAGCTGAATGACTTTCCCAAAGCTCTGTTGTCACCAAAGCCCAGGGTCAGCTCAAGGAGATTCCATGAAAGCAAGAGGGGCAGTCAGGTAACCCCACCATCAGCCGCTTCGCCCTAACCTCCTCCTGGGCAAGGCTGCCCAGAACATAGAGCAGACAGTGTCACCTTGGGATGGAGCAGCTTTTCTCTTGTCAGCCTGCGCCCCAACACAGTTGGAGCCCTTTTGCTCAGTGTACTTGGGAGCAGTGAGCAAGCAAAGGAAAGGCTGTTCAGTAACCTGGGCAGCAATAATCTGTACTTTGCAAGCCTGGCTGCACCTCTTTTGCAACTATCTCTCTTCTTTTTTGCTGTCATCTGGCTTCAGACAAGCTGAGCAGAGAAGGGTGGCTGCCTGAGTATCCTAGTATTGGGTGTCATGGAGCTGAGGGTTCCTTCTGACATCCTGGCCTTGTTCTGGGTGTAACTTTAAAAAAACCTGGACTAAATACACCAGTGGCAATGCTGGTACCTCAGTCCTAGTGGAGCTTTCCTACTACCAGTTACGGGGGGGGGGGGGGGGGGGCGGACGGGG